>NW_023494796.1:1964550-2372050 GCF_904425465.1 Colossoma macropomum | reverse complement strand
CCTCGTAGTTCCAGTGCTGAAACTAAAGAAGCAAGCTTGCTGACACCGAACGTGTTTGCTGGTCAACTACATTTTGGCCAGTTTATGTGCCTGGTTTGTGCCTCACCGTCGTGCAGCCTCTTGGCCTCTCTCTGCAGCGCTAGTCCAGAAGAAAAGGCCTCTATACAGCCGTGGCTGCCACACGAACACTCCGGGCCCTCCAGAGACACCATGATGTGCCCCAGCTCAGCGGCACAGAACGTACTGCCGTGGATCAGCTCTCCATGCTGGATTATACCGCCTCCAATCCCTACAGACACACATGGTTGTGGTGTCAGCACACAACGTTTCAGATGATCGAACCACCTTTCAGCCAAAAGAGTGCTTTTAACAATAGCTTGGGAAAAGAAAACTGTCAAATCATTATTTAGGCTAAACCTGCTCTTCACACCACAGAATGACACTCTGATTAAAACGAAGCTGAATCTTTTCTTCAAACCCGGTAACTGACCCCGCTAAAGTAACTTACCCGTGCCCGTGATGACAGTGACGAAGTTTTCCACGCCGTTCCCGTGGCCGAACTTCTTCTCGGCGAGCGCGGCGCAGTTTCCGTCGTTGTCGACCCAGACGGGCAGGTGCAGGTCGCGAGAGACCGGAGCGCGCAGGTCTATAGAACTCCACTCCTTTATCAGCTTAGTGCTGTCTAATACTATCCCCTCCTGAGGATTCACCCTACCACCCGTACTCACTCCTACACAGAGAGAGAGAGAGAGAGAGAGAGAGAGAGAGAGAGAGAGAGGTTGATTTTACAGATGGATATTTGATGGATGTTTATGGATGGAAGAATGGATGAATAACTGGATGGATATATATTTGAATGAACAGATGACATTAATAATTGTGTGTGTGTGTGTGTGTGTGTATATATATATATATATACACACAATTACGGATGATGGATGAATAACCGGATGGAAGGGTTGGGGTGACTGGGTGGTTGGAAGGGTTGGGGTGGCTGGGGGTGTATGGAAGGGTGGGGGTGGGTGAATGTGTAGGGGATTGATAGATGGATGGATGGCTGGCTGGATGGTGACTGATGACTGAATGGACAGATGGTTGGATGAGTGTGTGAATGGGAAGAGGTTGGGGTGGCTGGGGTGTGTGGAAGGGTTGGGGTGGCTGGGGTTAGGGTGGCTGGGGTTAAGGTTGCTGGGGTTGGGGTGGCTGGGGTTAGGGTTGCTGGGGTAAGAGTGGCAGGGGGTGTGTGGAAGGGCTGGGGTGGCTGGGGTTAGGGTTGCCGGGGTTGGGGTGGCAGGGGGTGTGTGGAAGTGTCAGGTTAGGTGGATGTGTAGGGGATGGATGGATGGATGGATGGATGGCTGGCTGGATGGTGACTGATTGAACAGATGGTTGGATGAGTGGGTGAATGGGAAGCTTGGTAGATGGGTGGATGGATGGATGATGGGACTGGTATTTGAATGAATAGATGCACAGATGAATATTTGGATGCACAGATATATACAGACAGATGGAAAGATATTTGGACAGATAAATACTTGAGTGGATACATCAAACTTCAGATGGATGAACGGACGAATAGTTAAAATGGATGGATGGACTGACTGTTATGTGGGTAAACAGCAAACATACCAACTCCCAGGATCCTGCAGTTGAGATGAACAGCTTCGGCGATGGCCTGTTTGCACATGGTCAGTATGAGCTCGATCCGCTCTTCATATGTCTTTGGGTTCGGCTGCGTGTACTTCCTCATTACTTTACCCTGAAATAGCAACACAGTCAGACTTGTGACTCTGAGGTTCCGCAGCCTGTGACTGTATTAATCAGTCACGTTTACAGAGAAGACAATGATGACCATTTATAAACATCAACAAACACTGCCAGTGCAGTATTACATCATATAAATGGAGAAACAACAGAGAAAAGAAAGACCAACACAAACAAAAACACGATGCAGCAAACATCTCCTCATAAATCAGAGAGACTCAGGGGCACTGCAATAAGCATCAGTTCAAAGTTCAAGGTTTTATTGTCATATATAAAAAGTACAGAGCACTAAGACTTTTTAATGGCAGCTGCTATGTGCTCTGAAACACTTGAGGCTATTGCTGAGGGTGACTCCAAGGAATCGAAAGCCGCGGGCCCTCTCTACAGCGTCAGATATACATCAGGGTGTGAACTGCATACCTGAAGTCGGTAACCAGCTATTGAATGAATTCACACTGTACTGAATAATGTCTAGTATTGGCCACGGTCTTAGCCTGGGACAGTGCTGATCTATGGTCAGTTTAGTGAGAGAACAAGACTGTGAGCAAACACAGAAAGCAAACAGGAGTGACAGTCACATCCTGCTTGTATAGGACAGTCCACGTCACCATAACCACACCCTGAACGTCCACCATGGACTCCGTCCAATGATAACATATTTAAAAGCGAACTGCATGTAGGGGTTGACAATTTGAACTCGAGTTTAGATCATGACATTTTCTAGTTTTTGGATAATAGCATAGACAAAAAGATCAATTAATGATTGATAAAACTTATAATCTATTCACTCTTATTTCTGGTTTCAGCCAAGCTCACTTTTAGTTTGTAATGTAAAAGAAGGCGTCGGAAAAAAGTATCGCTCAGGAATCTCTGTCGAAATCAAGGTACTGGTATTGGTATCAGTACCTAAAATGTATCAATAGCCACGTTTACATGCCCTGATAATCCGTTAATAATCCAAATGAGAGCTCAATCGGAATAGAATACGTCCATGTAAACACCTCAATCGGACTAGACTAGTCTGATTGAGGCCATTTGGAATACAGTTTCTGTCCGACTGATCGAGGTGGGTAATCCTGTAAATAATCTGCTAAATAGAAGAATAATATCCATGTAAACGCCTGTATCTGATTACATTCCCTATCGGAAAGTTTAAGTCCGTTCTGATCATGTTCGTCGCGTCATAGTGAAAGTTTATACCATTCAACATGGCGGAGCAGAAACTGGTCTGCAGAGGAGACGAAGTTTATGCTCTGATCTTTAAAAGACGGCGGTGGGACGGACGTCCAGCTTATGTGTCTCAGAACACGACGTCTTCCTCTCGGCCTTCTTTAATAAGGACACGTGAAGGACGTTTTACTGAGTCTGACATCATTTTAAAGTAAATAAAAACACAAGCACTGCTCACTGCTGCTCATCTCGCTCTGACTGGACGCGATGCTTGTTGTCATGGTAACGTCTACACTAAGCGGTTCTCTACGCATGCACGTAAATATGGATCGGATTACTTGTAGTGAGCATGTAAACAGAGATTTTCCATCAGATTGTTGAGTAAATTGAGAATATAAACACCTCAGTCTGAATCTACAATCGGAATGTATTCAATCGGGTTGGCGGAAATCTTTGCATGTAAACACAGCCAGTGTAATAATTCTTAAGAGTTTCCAACACCTTCCCTGGAAGAGTCATCAGAAGGAACCTTATCTGCGACCTCATCACAAAGTCAACGTCTAGTTAGATAAGCCAGAAGCAGTCTGGCAAGTTTTGTGAACTGATGTAGTAAAAATGTAACTCTGTGGAAACAATCACCAAAGGTTTGTTTGGAGAAAAATGAGCTGCATCGGATGAAAAGAACACTTTGCCAATTTTTAAGAATGGGGCCTATTATGCTCTGGGGTTGTGTGGGAGCCAGTGGCTCAGGAAACATTGCACGGGCAGATGGAAGAATGGATTCCACAAAAATCAGCAGATTCTGGAAGTAAATGTAACACAGTCAGTCCGGAAACTGAAGCTAAAATAAGCTGGCTTCTACAACAGGACACTGATCCAATCCACCACAAACTACTTTAAGTAAATCTATGGATAGATCTTAAACATGCTGTACATACAAGACAGTTAAAAGACATCACATAACTAGAAGGTGGTCGGTATAGTGTAGTGGACTGGGGCTCAACCTCCACCTGGCTAAGCACCCTACACTATACCGATAAGAGTCCTTGGGCAAGACTCCTAACACTACCTTCGCCTACCTGTGTATCAGTACTAACACAGTAGGGTGTCTGAACTTTTGCACATGCAACAGTTCCTATTTCATTATTTTTTTTGGTTAATCAAATATGAAGTAACATCTGCAAATGTTTGAAAATGATGTAAAAGATTGTGTATTTTGTTGATTCGTAAATCAACAAAGTGTGTCATTTGGCTGGGGCGCACAAACTTCCGCAAACCACTGGATCTCATGTCTATCAAATGGTTTCTTTCTCTCAAAGCAGGTAGTTTTTGGCCACACTGACCAATGAAACCCACCACACTCTCTGTATACATAGACATCCAGCTTGTGGGACTAAACAGGAGCGTGAGACGCGTTTACCTTCATGCTAACGATGGCCACTCGCAGGTTGGTTCCACCCAGGTCGACGGCCAGCGCGCTCTGAGTTTCCAGGATGTGGTCGATGTCCTGAGAGATGTTCTCTCGCACGGCCGGGAAGCAGAACTTCTTCTGCAGCGGCTCCGTCAAGTCGATGGACTGCAGGAACTTCAGGATACGTTGAACCGCGTTACCATCACCGTAGATCTTAGAGCTGCAGAAGCAACGCATAACAGTGAGTCATACAGTGTTAGAAAGCACTTATTAGAGATTACTGTGAGGTAAGTGTGATGATGTATGCATGCAGATTGCTCCTTGCTAATTGGTGGGGTATATCCTTCCATTACATGTTAGCCGCATTAGCCTCATAGCTCCAGTGCAAAACTAAAATGGCATCAAGTGTGAACAGGAGAAGTGAAAGGTTTGAAACTTGTGCATCATCTAAAATCTTGAGTTTCCTACTTGTAGACACGATTTGAAGTACATAGATGAGCCAAAACATTACGATGAAGCAAATAATGTTGATTATCTTGTAATAGTGATGCATGACGAGGTCTGGCATACACCGATCAGGCGTAACATTCTGACCACCTCCTTGTTTCTACACTCATTGTCCATTTTATCAGCTCCACTTACTATATAGGTGCACTTTGTAGTTCTACAGTTACAGACTGTAGTCCATCTGTTTCTCTGCATACTTTGTTAGCCCCCTTTTACCCTGTTCTTCAGTGCTCAGGACCCCCATGGACCCTCACAGAGCAGGTACTGTTTGGGTGGTGGATCATTCTCAGCACTGCAGTAACACTGACGTGGTGGTGGTGTGTTAGTGTATATTAGCGCTGTCATTTTTTTTTCTTGATGTAAAATAAAAATACGTAACAAAGCAGATATTAAATATTAACAAACCAGCTAATAAATATGCAGGTTAAGCCGAAAAACATTCAACACTTTTGAAGGCTGAGATTGTGTCTGGTGAAAAAAGGGGGGCAGACCTTTGGATGTCTATGTATTTCTAACATGCCCTTAATGGTTTTGTTGTGGGACCAGGCCTGCCAGTATGGTGAGATCATGCGGTGCGTACCAGGGATAGCGCTTGCCAAACTGCAGCTCCAGGGCGTGGTAGATTTTATTCTGAGTGTCAGCGTCTCGCACATGAAGCACGTTCTCTCCTGGGAACCCAGCACAGACATGATGTCATACAAAACCCTTTTTAATTAACAATCACTTATTTTTCAGTCACAGTGTTTTAATCTGTGTCTAAAACAAAGCACTGCATACATAAAATGATTACATCACTACAACAGAATCACTAAATCTTCTGTGGTAAAAGAAAACGCCAAAAATCTCGTTCTGATTAGTTTAAAGCAAGGGCTCTTAACCTTTTTCAGAGGCCCTTTTTTAGGCTTAAAAGTACTTCTCTCACTGGACGTCGGTGATGAAAACTGAAAACTGCA
This sequence comes from Colossoma macropomum, assembly GCF_904425465.1. Lineage (NCBI taxonomy): Eukaryota > Metazoa > Chordata > Actinopteri > Characiformes > Serrasalmidae > Colossoma > Colossoma macropomum. The sequence continues at coordinate 2,366,245 of NW_023494796.1, read as the reverse complement.
TTACTGTTAAATTTACCCTGAATTCAATCAAAATAAAATTTCTTCACGGTCAAACTACTAAAACTAATGGGATTAATCACTATTAATTTAGTTTTGGTATCAAATTAGTTTATTTTTCATTCCTTTTTTTTATTATTATTGAGTCTCAGCGAGTAGCATTTTGAATATTCATTAACATTAATACTTAAGATGATTAAGATGATTTCAGTGCTGCTAGAATCTCCTCCTCTCTCTCCAAATTAACCCCCCCCCCAATGTTTTAAGCGTTTACCCGTCTCTCTGCCAGTCTGCCGTGTTCCCAGGTTGATGACGGGTGTTCCAAAGGCTCCGGCTTCACGGACCCCACAGCTGCTGTTGCCCACCATGCAGCCAGCGTGAGCCACCAGCTGGATAAACTGATCAAACGGCACGTGTTTCACCGCACGGAAATTCGGGTGCTGCTCGATGCCCTTTTTCCTCATCACGCGCACCATTTCTTTACTGCCTGCACACAGACACCAACACAGAGATCAGAGAGAGAGGGAGAGGGAGGGAGAGAGAGAGAGAGAGAGAGAGAGAGAGAGAGAGAGAGAGAGAGAGAGTGAGAGAGGGAGAGAGAGGGAGATGGAGAGAGGGCAAGAGATAGAGAGAGAGCGAGAGAGAGAGAGAGAGAGAGAGAGCAAGAGAGAGAGAGAGCAAGAGATAGTGTGAGAGAGAGCAAGAGATAGTGAGAGAGAGAGAGCAAGAAATAGCAAGAGATGGAGAGAGAGAGAGAGAGAGAGAGAGAGAGAGCACAAGAGATAGAGAGATGATAGAGAGAGAGAGAGCAAGAGATAGAGAGAGAGCAAAAGAGAGAGAGCAAGAGAGAGATGATAGATAGAGAGAGAGAGAGAGAGAGAGAGAGAGATTAATAGAGAGAGAGAGAGACAGATTAATAGAGAGAGAGAGAGAGCGAGAGAGAGAGATTAACAGAAAGAGAGAGAGAGAGAGAAAGAGAGAGCTGACCAGCGTCTATGTTGGGGAAGAGGATGAGTGTTCTTTTGTTGAAGGAGATGAGAGCGTCCAGCATCAGCTCATAGATTTTTATAGAGTTTTTGATGTCAGTTGTGACCGGATGCTGCAGAGCCACAATGTAGTCCTGTTCCTTCACATCATCACCTTTAAAACAGACACAAACAGAACCAAATGAATTACCATTAATTACCATTAAAACGAATAAGAAACGTATACAAATCACTTACAGGCAGCGTAAAAATGAATAAAACCCAAACTCAAATAAATAAATCAATAAAAATTACACAAGGTTCAAATGATTACACATGCCTCAAACCATGTGGAGCTGTTTAGCAATGCCTGTGGTTTCTGACACTGCAGGAGTTACTGTTATCTATAAACATGGACAATATTCAGGCTTCAAAGGCTGATACTCCTGTTATTAGCTATGGTCATTTATTTCAGTCCATGTTGAAACCAAATCACTCATTTAAAACACTGATGGATTCAAATTTACGTTCTTGATTAACAGGTTTCTCTACTCAGACCAGCGCAACACACACTAACACACCACCACCACGTCAGTGTTACTGCAGTGCTGAGAATGATCCACCACCCAAATAGTACCTGCTCTGTGAGGGTCCATGGGGGTCCTGACCACTGAAGAACAGGGTAAAAGGGGGCTAACAAAGTATGCAGAGAAACAGATGGACTACAGTCTGTAACTGTAGAACTACAAAGTGCACCTACATAGTAAGTGGAGCTGATAAAATGGACAATGAGTGTAGAAACAAGGAGGTGGTCATAATGTTATGCCTGACCAGTGTACAACATAAAGCGTTGTAACTTTTGCCACATTTCAGGTTGTATTTTGTTCCTCTAATATGTTAAATTCAGCTAATAAACAGTAAGGAAATACAGGAATGTGTTCTCCGTAGACAAAACGTAATTCGTAACCCGAAATCTTCGTTCACGGACCAAGCCAGGCTTTGATGATATCAGTGTAGTCGTCCCTCTGGTGGGCAGAGAGCAGCTTGTCGTAGGACGGGCAGCCGGCCAATAGGATGCGGCTGTGGTCTTCGCACATGGCGATGAGGTGGCTCTCGGCGGAGCGCGTGCAGACGGCGTGGTAGTGGGCCAGTTTGGAGATGGCGTGGCGGATGGAGTCATCGATGGTGCCGCTCACCTCGCCGCCCTCCAAATGCAGGATGCGGATGTTCATGAGCGCCGCTGCGGTGGCGAGGGCCAGCGCGTCGAAACGGTCACCGTGGACAACCAGGACGTCCGGCGCCAGGCGCTGCAGGACATCCGGAAGTTTGACCAGCGCCAGGCCGACGGACTCCACCATGGCGGCCTCGTCCTCCCCGCGGACGATGGTGTGCAGCTTGGAGCCGATGTCAAACTCGTCCTGCTCGATCATACGGAAGGTGTTCCTGTGTGTGTGTGTGAGAGAGAGAGAGAGAGAGAGAGAGAGAGAGAGAGAGAGAATTACACAACTATAGAAACTTGCTTCAGTTACTGGGCTGAATCACCATAAATCACTGACTACAACCCAATTAATTGACTACAAAACCTTACACCTCCTGCCGTCTCACTTAGCCTTTCACAGCCCCCCAGCAACGTGTGGATCATATGAACATTATAAAGCATTATAGAGCGCTTATTAAACAAAACTGTAGAAGCCATATCGCCCCCTACACTTCCTGTAGTGTATTACAATCTGTCAGAGTGACTGTGTGGATCATATGAACATTATAGAGGCCTTTTAAATGAAACAGTAGAAGCCATATCACCCCCTACACTTCCTGTAGTGTATTACAGTCTGTCAGAGTGACTGTGTGAACATTATAGAGCTTTTTAAATGAAACAGTAGAAGCCATATCGCCCCCTACACTTCCTGTAGTGTATTACAGTCTGTCACAATGACTGTGTGAACATTATAGAGCTTTTGAAATGAAACAGTAGAAGAGGCATTTTAAGCAGTACGAGCTCTGTGGAATCCAGTAGGGCTGATGTGTGCTTGTTGCAGTGATATGCTGGGTCATGGATAAAAGTGTTTGGCCAGCCATGACCGGCCCACCATGCTGAGAAACTGGTGTAACATTCCAACGTTTCCATGGAAACGAAAGGGGAGCTCAAGTTCGAGGCCACAATACTTTCAAACACAGGAGTACTGAGATATGAAGAGCTTGTGGTCTACGCTACGTTTCCATGTTTTGCATACAACTGATTATCAGCCAAGGGCGAACTACTAGTTTGCAATCAACTAAATGGCCAGTAAAGTTTGAATCTTCAACACTACAACGTAACTGAGGGTCATGAAACAACACAATGTGATGTTTTTTAAAGTACAATGACCACTAATGATCTAAATTAAAGTAATATTCACCGATCAGGCGTAACATTCTGACCACCTCCTTGTTTCTACGCTCATTGTCCATTTTATCAGCTCCACTTACTATATAGGTGCACTTTGTAGTTCTACAGTTACAGACTGTAGTCCATCTGTTTCTCTGCATACTTTGTTAGCCCCCTTTTAACCTGTTCTTCAGTGGTCAGGACCCCCATGGACCCTCACAGAGCAGGTACTGTTTGGGTGGTGGATCATTCTCAGCACTGCAGTGACACTGACGTGGTGGTGGTGTGTTAGCGATGAAGGACTAGAGGATGACCAACACAAACTGTGCAGCAGCAGATGAGCTATCGTCTCTGACTTTACATCTACAAGGTGGACCGACAAGGTAGGAGTGTCTAACAGAGTGGACAGTGAGTGGACTCCAGCAGCACTGCTGTGTCTGATCCACTCAGACCAGCACAACACACACTAACACACCACCACCACGTCAGTGTTACTGCAGTTCAGTAACATCTACTAAACTTGATTATGTGGTTTCTGACACTGTATCACTCACTGTTATCTATAAACATGGACTAAAGAACACTGCATATCTACAAACAGTGGCAGCAGTCATCATCAACCCCAGTGTGTGTCCACCTTTATAGACAACAGGATGCGTTCTTTTAGCAAAGATCTGCGCAAATTTGATTTTCCATCCAACCGTCGCTCATCGGATGGGCTGGATCAGGAGAAACACCAAACTCTGCAGCGCTGTGACTCTCATGGACTGAATTACCTGCTAGAGAAAGATCAGCATAGCTGGCGACTTCAAAAACAGCCTATCTAGTAACTCTAGTAAACAGCCTAGAGTAACTTTAGAGGAGAAGGAAAAAAACACTGGTAATTGAAGTTAATGGAACAACACTTTTTTCCAAGTAATTCTGGACCATTTCTGTTGATCCATTCATCCTGAAATGTTAACACAAGGAAAAGCGAATGGGAGCCTTCAAATTATACAAAAAGGTAAAAAATAAACGATATGATAAAAATTGAGATAAACTGTTTTGTTTTGGATGCTAGTCAGCAGCAATTCCAGCACATCATCGATGTCCAAAGAAAAATATGTATCTCCATTTTTTTCAGTTTTTACTTTTCTACATCATTTGAACACTGAAGCCATCATTTACATTGTGTGAACATTTCATGACGAAGGGACCAATAGAAATGCTCCAAAGCCACTGCAATAAAACCTCTCTACGTTAACTCCTATTAAAAGTGGTCACACTTTATTTGGATGGTCCTCTATGGATGATCTACAGCTACTTGAATTATTAACAAAGTTTCTGGTGATAGCTTGATTATCAACAACATTAAGGTTAGGGTTAGATTTAGGAGCAGGTGTAGGTTTTGCCTTGAGGTTAGGTTTTGGTTTAGGGATAGATTTAATAGAATCTTTCACAGGCAACTTCAAGTTCAGCTGCATTTAATAGATATTTATTTTTATTTATTTAAAGATAGACTGAGCATCTACAGTGGACCATCCAAATAAAGGGCTTCCTTAAAGGTTAGGAACATCCTTGCCTTCTCCTGTAACGGAACTGTTTTGGAGATGCTTGTGACGATTTGTTGTGGTTTGGATGCTGGTATGCTGGTCCACCAGTATGACCATGCAGGGTGACCAGCTAAACCAGCACAAGATGTATAAGCGAGCTTAAGCTTGGTCAGGGGGGTTTTGATCACCACAGTTTTGGTCTTCTGAGCTCGGCCAGCTTTTCTGCCGTTCTGCTTTTCTCTCTGAAGCTTTATGCAGGTCGGGTCATTGAGCAGTTATTCAAGGTTGCCATATATGTGCCTCCATGTGCTGTTTCCAAGATCTGAGCAGTAACTTTAAGGTGAAGTAGAGCTTACCCGTAGTCGTCAATGAGGTGGGAGCCGAGCACCACCACCTCCAGCTCAAACAGCTCCGGCTGGGCCTTCAGGCCGAACATGATGGGGGCAAGTTTGGAGTAATCCGCTCGGTTGCAGGTGGCCACGCAAACGCGCAGCCTCCGCTTCATCCTGTTCTCTAAGCGCTCCATCTTCTCCTCTGCCCGCTGCATCCTCAGGAAATATAGCTCCTGCAGAGCAAGCAGGAAAAAACATAAGGTCAGCACTGAGTCACTCGTTCACGCCGGGCCTTGTTTTCTCGCGCGTCATTCAAGCGTCTGCCTTCCAAAACACTAACAACCACAAAAAAACATGCTTGATTTTTCTTGTCTTTAGCTTCACTGCTGTCACCAAATCACCATACAAACACCAGATAAAGAGCCCTCTGCCGCAAGTGTTTATGTTAAGGCTGTAAACAGCATCGTAAATTAATTTTTACAATCTCCTTTTGGGAGGGGGAGGGGCTGGGGGGATAACCCTGCGCTGACTCCTGTAGAGAGCTTTAAGAAAACAGAGCACATCCTGGAGTGGGGTAAGCTGGGTCAAGCTAAAGTTGAAGGAATAATTCAGTGGAAAAACAATTTGCATGGACAAACCAAACAACGGCTCTAGAGAGCGCCTTTTGGTTTGTACGTTGAAACGGCTGCCAGTGCTGGCTAACCACTTTGTGTTCTGAGAAGTCGGAGAACTTTAATTTTGTTCCTACTTTTTATTTAGCCAAAGAAAAAGCGAGGGAGGGCGAATCCTCGCTGACAAAGAAGCAAAAAAAACATGAAGAAGCAAAACAAAACCAGGACAGGCGATGGCAGAAAACCTGACGGCCACCGCAGGTTCTACTACACGCTTGGAGAGGGAGGGGTGAGGGAGGGGGAATCAGTTGGTTGCAATCTGCAACCTCACCACTAGATGCCACTAATTCTTACACACTGAACCTTTAATTATTGCTTTAAAGATAGCATTGATGGCTTCATCCCAGGGTCTCTTGATGCAATGTCCATTTCATCCACCACTTTATATTTAAAAACTATGACATTCTGATGAGTTCAAACTGGGCTTTATGCAGTAAACTACAGCTTTACTTTACTTTGCTAGGGTTCTAGCTAGCAAGCTAAACAGTATTCAGTGGTTCATTTTGTAAACCTAAGGTTAGGCAATTATTCACAAACATAATTTGTACTGTTTAGGTAGCTAATTAGCTCACTGCAGCTAACCTAATGGAGGGCAAGAGCATTTCTATTGAAAAATCAACTGTTTACTGTCAATGTTTGACCTAAGATGAACCATAAGCCTAAACATGACCTTGGGAACCCGTTCAAAGGTTTCCTTAAACGTATAATACTGATGTATGGTTATTTAAAAAAGAGCTATGGTGGTATTTAGCCCTGGGAGTAAACATACACCCCCACCTTGACCTGAATGGCCTTTGATACCACTGCCCATAAAATTCTGATAGACAGACTTGAGAACTGGGTTGGTCTCTCAGGAACTGTCCTAAAATGGTTCAGTTCATACCTGCAAGGAAGAAACTACTTTGTCGAAATAGAAAGTGTTTCTGAGAACGTTCCAGTGACTTGTGTTGTCATGAAGCATCGAAATAATGTATGCAAAACAGTGAAAGCAAACAAAAAAACAACAATTCAAAGAAGTAGCTGTTTGATAAAAATGGTAATAATAACAAACAGAAATATAAACGTTATTGTAACATCAAGGAAGCATGTACAAAGAAAAAAGAAGAGGGCCTACTACAGAACCCTGTGGAACACCATAAAGTATGTCATAGACACTGGTGCAATGCTCAGCTAGACCAACAAGGTACTCTCTACCTTTTAGATATGTATGAAACCACTTTAAGACAGTTCCAGAAAAGCCTACCCAATTTTCAAAACAGTTTTGGGTTGTTGCTATTTCCATTTATTATCTTGGAAAGGTGTCACTGCCTCTGCTTTCACAGAGTGGCAATGCAACTTTTGTATAAGTGGCAATGCAACTTTTTAGAATTGCATAATATACACTTAATTTAGTTTTCCTCCAGACTTTTTCAGTCTTGTGGCAGTTCTTTTTGAGTTGCTGCAGCTGCTCGGATTTCCACTGTGTATTTTAAGGCAGACATCCTTTTTAGCTTTTCTGGAGCAACTTTATCTACAGTCCATCTCATCTTTGAGTTAGACATCAACCATTTCAGGCACTGCTATGTTTTTAGGAAAAAGAAGTCTATTTGTTTAAAACGTTAATAAAATCACTTGAAAGTTTAGGACTGGTCAAGAGCTACAGTTTGTACAGAACAGTGGTCACCAACCCTCCCCCTGGAGCTGGAGGTCTACTTTCCTGCAGAGTTTACTTTAAACATTCTTTACCTAGTAATTAATAATTACTAACCGCTAATGTATCTGATCCAGCCAATCAAAGACTTCTGAAGAAGTAAATTAGCTGTGGCAGGTTGGAGTTGGAACAGACTCCAGGAAGGTAGATCTCCAGGACCAGGGTTGGTGACCACTGAAGAACTTTGAACACTTGCTCTGAAAGATCTCCCCAAATTGTTCGGCTATGGACCTTTTGAGAAAGCCCGGTTCAGGTTTCTGATGGGTCAGCTAGCAGCTGACCTCTAGCAAGCATGACTCAGACTCTACTACAGCGTCACTGTTTATTCAGATGATATAACTGCCTGGAAATCAAGGGTACAGTATAGCATGCAGTACAATAGCTCTCACGTCCAGGTCATGCAGGCTAGCTGTACGGCCTAGAAGTGAGTGACCGCAGTGCCAAACGTTTGATAACGAGGCTCGGAAAGCTAAATGTACATTCTCTTCAGTCCAGCTGCGATGCATGTTAGCGCAAGCCATCGATTCACAACCCAGGCATGTCTTTCAGCTCCACTGTGCACTTCTAATCATGCAATGTTGCTCACATTAGGAATACTTCATCCCAAAAATCCGATCAGAGCTGATGAATGAAAGCTAACGGCGATACCGTTAGCCTTGTATATAAGACCTAGAACACAAACGTGTACTAGAATGGAAACTTACACTGATTGACTGGACGCTAGACTTTATTACAGCTGAATGAAGTATTCCTTCAAAAAATGCAGGTCTTGGATCTCCATGCCAGGGTTGCCAGGTTGTGGCTTACTGTACTTACATGTGTGTTCCTGTCATGGGAACCCTTCAGGCATGAAAAACAAAAGAAGAACAAAAAAAATAGAGGGAAAATACAGCTTTAGTCACTGTGGAATTAATCTAACTCTCAGCTTGCCAAGCTCACTGTTGTCATTTCTTTATTTTTAACTTTTATGTAGGCTGGGTTATTGAGCAATACATGGTCCAAGGTCGCCAAATTTGTGCCATTTCCAAGATTTCAGTCATTTTACCATTGGCTAGTCAACCAATGATGTCAGTATGTCAACAAAAGCACCATCATCCTCACTTTAAAGGGTTTCGATTGGTCATTTTAAGTCCAAAGTTCAATCTTTCTCTGGAGTTCATCTTTCTCTGATGTAGGTGGTTTGGGTACAAATATCAATTCCAACTGACTCAGAATTCACACCTTTGTCCAAGTCCTGCTTCTGTGATGAAATTGCACTACAAAATAAACTTTTCTAGATCTTATTCCACATTTTTGTGAAGCTCAACCACGATCTGCACGCAAAGGCCTGTGGACAAAGTCTCAAATGACAATCTTATTTGCTTAAACAGTTAATCATAACCTCATCTTTGCTGATAGCAAGTAAAACCAACAGTGACAACCACATCCAAGAGCAAACAGCCTTGAGCTACAACCATCACATCTTCATAGTTTCTCCTATACGACCTACACCGGTCATTTAGATATGAACAAATATCCTGAGGAGATACTGGTCTTGCTCCCAACCTACACCCTCACAATGTATCACTCCTTAGCGCAATATTCTCCATCTCAATACTGATATAGGGTGCAACGTGTGAATGAGCCTCCAACCGATCACTAAATGCTTTATGGTGGGCAATGAGCTTCCTGACCAATCACAGATACGTCTGTGGGTGTTTTGATGAGTCAAGGTATTCCCCCATGGACCCTCACAGAGCAGGTACTATTTGGGTGGTGGATCATTCTCAGCACTGCAGTAACACTGACGTGGTGGTGGTGTGTTAGTGTGTGTTGTGCTGGTCTGAGTGGATCAGACACAGCAGTGCTGCTGGAGTTTTTAAACACCTCAGTGTCGCTGCTGGACTGAGAATAGTCCACCAACCAAAAATATCCAGCCAACAGTGTACTGTGGGCAGCGTCCTGTGACCACTGATGAAGGACTAGAGGATGACCAACACAAACTGTGCAGCAGCAGATGAGCTATCGTCTCTGACTTTACATCTACAAGGTGGACCGACAAGGTAGGAGTGTCGAATAGAGTGGACAGTGAGTGGACACAGTGTTTAAACACTCCAGCAGCACTGCTGTGTCTGATCCACTCAGACCATCACAACACACACTAACACACCACCACCACGTCAGTGTTACTGCAGTGCTGAGAATGATCCACCACCCAAATAGTACCTGCTCTGTGAGGGTCCATGGGGGTCTGTAATTGTAGAACTACAAAGTGCACCTATACAGTAAGTGGAGCTGATAAAATGGACAATGAGCGTAGAAACAAGGAGGTGGTCAGAATGTTACGCCTGATCGGTGTATCTAATCTCTTCACACATCCCCTGAAAAATGTATAACTTGTATTTCATCACTGTTTTTAATGGAAGGTCTCTGACCTTTACTGACTGCTTGTCGTTTTTGTCAAATATCCCAACATTTAATCACAAAAACCTAAAATACTGCATAGTAACATTTTCCCCCAGAAAGTCTTACAAAGCTCACATTGCAGCAACACCTCTCCCAGCCATGGCCCAAGCTGAGGTCATCAGTGAGATCATATTTGCAGGGAAAGCTTCAACAATGATTGATGGGTAGAGCACCGAGACATGGGTGTTACGCAAGAGAAACAAACAGAGAGAAATCACACCGCAAATAGTGCGATAGGAGTCTACTATGCTCTAATAAACCGGACACAACTCTAATCGAGTTTGTACATGAGCTGAAGAGCTGAATCGGGTTAGAACAGGAAAAACACTAAATACAATCTTAAAAATAAAGGTTTTTAAAGCAGAACTTCACTGACTTTTCAAAAAAAACTGCTGAATTAAATGGTTAAGATGTAAACAAAGTCATTCTCGTTTAGAACCAGACGTCCGAAGAGTTCAATGCCTCTAAAAGCTCCACCACGGCAAGTTATTACATGATATGGTTCCAAACACGCTGACTGATGTCTGAGACTGTTTTACGATAAATAATACAGAACCACCTACAGTATAAATCCAGACGTTCCACGGGCCGACAGGTGGTCTTCAGAAATGTAACAAACAAGCTCTAAATCATCTGTGGTGACTGCAGTTTATGCAGCAATTAAGTCTTAAGCAGATCTGAGCATCAGGAAAACATGATGTTCCAGGAAACAGCTTTAAGATGAGCAGTTTCAAGCAGTTTTTAAGCAGTTTCTATCAGTGTTACTCTTCAGTGTAAGTAATCCATTACTTATTGCTTCTCTCAAAGTGCAATAAAATTAGATTAGTGGTTACTTCCTAGAAAAAGTCGTCTCACTTACTCGTTACTTTACTTCAGAGTTACTCAGACACATCAGTACCAACTGAAAAGCACATGGAAAAGCACAGCAGTCATTTCAGTCCATTGTTTACAAAGAAACTGCCAATCACAGTGCAGATTACATGTCAGATTAGACTGTTTACGTATGCAACTGCTGATACACCACGACAAATCAAAACTATCTTAATGCAGGCTTGAAACTGAACACAGTGTCACTGGCGAGATTCAGTCAAAGATAGTGTCCCTCATGCGGGTCTCAATGACGTTAGCGAGAGTCGCTCTCAGTCAGGCTGAAGGTCTTGAAGGTTCCCAAATGGTCACCGGTCGCCCAGTTACACTACGATGGAGATACCCAGTTCTAGATCCTGAACCACAGGCCGCCGCCATGTCTGATAGGACAGACTGGAGATGAGCATAAACAAGTCCTTATCCAAGGTCACAGCGTCCTTCTCAGGGAACATGGAGCAGCTTCACAGAGACATAAACGCCAAAGAACCATCAGTCCTAGCTGTAAGCAAAATGTTCTACATTAAAAAGATACACGTTCAATTTACAGAGATAACCTACATCCCTTCAACAGTAAGCAGCATTAAAAGGCCTGTCACCATCACTGCCTTTACTCTGAACACAGCCAGTTATGCTTGATTATGACTGTAATTATGACAGTCTGAGTTCTTTAACATGAAATTATGATCATCTAATTTCTTTAACATTAAAACATAAATCTTACAAAGATGCTTCGACAGATCGGCCACCGAAGTTACAATACAATTCAGCTGTCATAAGCAGCGCAAGCAAATTATATATAAAGACAGGCACAGATAATCTACATAGAGGAAATTTACGCTTCAAATGTTTCACACATCATTAACAATGCCCTGCTGGAGACATAAGTGGAGCACAATTAATAAGATCTGCCACTCTAATGCATTGGTCTACACTCTTAAAAGATGGTTCTTCAAGGGTTCTTTAGTACAGATAGTTGTTCTATATAGAATCTTTTTGAAAAGGGTTGTATCTAGCATCCAAAAGAGTTCTACTATTGTTACAATATCAAGCTTGGTACAACAGAAGAACGCTTTTTGGTGCTATATAGAATCCTTTTCAAAATTTCAACACAATCTCCATCAATCTGAAGAACCCTATCATGCAAAGGGTTCTTTGAATGTTCATGGTTCTACACAGAACCAACAGACTGATGGAGAATGTGCTGTAGATCGTTCTATATAGAACCCTTTTCAAATGGGTTCCATATAGCACTAAACAGGTTCTGCTTTTGTTACGATATCAAGCTTGTTACAATAGAAGTACCCTTTTCGGTGCTACACAGAGCCCAATTCCAAAAGTACTATAAAGAACCATCTACAGCACATTCTCCAAGAACCCTTTCATGATGTAAACAACCCTTTAGTCATGCAAAGTGTTCTTTGAGTGTTCACAGTTCTATACAGAACCATTTTCTTTGCTAAAGAATCTGTAAAGAACCAACTTTTTTTAAGAGCGTGGAACCCTTTTTGATGCTATATAGAACCTTCTCAAAAAGGCTATATATAGAACCATCTACAGCATATTCTCCCATCAATCTGAAGAAGACCATGCAAATGGTTCTTTGAGTGTTCATGGTTCTATATAGAACCATTTTCTGTACTAAAGAACCTTTGAAGGACCTTAAATCTGTCTTTATGATACACAGAGTTGATCCTGGTGCTAGAAATACTGATGAGACCCATCATCTACTCAGAAAAGAGCATCATAATTTATCGTAATAATGCTGTAATATTGCTCACGCTAAGCTGACGATGGGTGCAACACCAGTTAACTAACCACGTTATGGCACTCTTAAAACATCTGAGCCAGGCCATCTGAGAGTCCTGTGGGTTGGGCCCCTCCTGCCCCCCATTCTTAACAGACAAAAGGGAAGAAAGCTCAGTAACCATCATTACAGGGCAGTAAACAACTCTTTACCTTCAATGAGAAACATCACAATGACTGCTTTGAAATCCTCTGACAAAAAAGAGGCAGACTTGAAATCTGAGGCCTAAGGCTGAAAGAGCTAATGAGCCACAGAAGACGTGATAAAGATCGGCTGACAACTCCTGAAAAGCTACTTTTCTTTGCGAGTTTAAACCGGCCTACAGGCATCACTTTGTTGTTATTATTTTCATATTTATTATTATTTACTGTATTGATCCTACAAGGGCAATCTGTCATTTTGCTGTCTACCTATGCCCAGACTGGGAACCCCAGTGACAAGAGGGGTCCTGCCCCAGTGACAGTTTCATACCTTTTTTCAGGGAGTGTAGATTAGCGCTCTTACTTAGACACGCTTAGAGATATTAACAAAGGCTCTGTAATGAGGCCCCATTCAAATTCCACAACTTATGAAATTCATACACATGCACCGCCTTTCAGTGTCAGATAATTTGTTGTGGAATTAATGAAATCCATTCTGCGACACCGTGAAATTATCACGAGGCCAGTGATGAACCAGAAGTGCTCTATAATGTTAATGTGATCCACACAGTCATTCTGACAGACTGTAAAACACTACAGGAAGGCCCAGTCCCATCTCACCCCTCGCCCCTACCACGCAGCCCTTAGCCCTCTGTTTTCCGCGTTCACATCTAGGGGTAGGCTGTCCTGATTTTCGTTGAGATAGAGGGGTAGGGCGAAGTGTTAGGGGCTACATCGCCCTCGGGCTACAACGGAGGTTTTTCAGACTCCAAACAGAGTATTATGAAAAAAAAAAAGAAAATGGCAAGATGGCTGAACAAGAGACCAAAAAACCCACAAATGTGGGAATTTTCTCCATTAAAAATTATTACTATAATTGTTTTATCTTAGTTTAATGTCGTTTCAGTGTATTTTGGTCATTTTCTTCCAAACAAGCATAAAAAATCACTAGTATTATGCTGATGTCTCGGTAGCTAGCTAGCTAAATGTCCCACTCCACCTTAAATGGTGCAGCAGCTGCATTCCAGCGCCTCAGGTGTCACAACTGCTGCACCATTTAAGGTGGAACGGGAAAGTTTGAACGAGAAGCTGGTGAATATCTGACTTCATGACAACATGAAAACAAGGGCTAGGGGTAAAAATAAGAAACGGGATTGGGCCGAAGTGTAGGACGCGATATGACTATGCTTTTCTTTAAAAGAGCTCTATAAGGTTCACATAATCCACACAGTCATTCTGACAGACTGTAACACACTCCAGGAAGTGCAAGGGGGGGGCGATATGGCCTCTATTTGGAAAGAAGAAATGGCTTGTCTCTTGTTGACGGAGGGCGAAAGAAAAGGAACTGAAAAACGAGAATCAAATAATCAAAGAATTTTCTAGTTACTGTTAAGAGCAGAAATATCAATATGATATTTGATACCAGGCTGAAAGTCACAAGCTGTGGTTTTGCTGGATGCGCTAGAGGAAGTTCCACATGGCCACCCATGTGAAAGAGGCCATCTGCATCATTTTCCACTGTGTTTGGACAGTTTAAGTGTAACTATCTAGACAAATATCTTCCAATTATTGGTCTAATCCAGGTAAGTGGACCTCTCCTATAAAGTAAACCTCTCACCTGCAGAGCAGGCCACACTGCATTAAACCAGGATACACGTTTAACAGCTATGATATGGACAGATGGACCACTTAACCTGGAAACTGTCTTGCAAACAAAGATGTTGTCCAACATGCCGAAACAGTTGGAGCACAAAGCAACGGCATGTCAAAGATCAATGATAACACGCTGAATAAACAGTCTAATCTGTGTTAGCATCAGAACTGAAGAGGCTAGCATTTTTCTCCCATTTGCTAACAAAACAGCACTGTGCACTAACACTGATAGGGTTTGGTAACTTGAATAATGAAATTTCCATGTGATGAACTGTGACTATAAGAGCTAGGCCTTCAGCTCGGGCTGTAAATGTCAAAAACTTGATTAAAAACTAGAAGAAACACCTTTAAGAGCGTGTTAGCACTAAGCCAACACTGGTAAATATGAATAATTTTGGCTGTTCTCGATTAAACGTGAACATGTGGAGCTTGGGAAATGCTTCATTCTAGAGAAAGAGTCAGAATCATTCACAGTGGTGATGATAGGAACCAGACATCCACCTCTAAAAGCTCCCTCACAGAAAGATATTTACATGAAATGGTTATGAATTCACTGCCTGATGCCTGAGACGTTGTTTTACGATGGTTTCGAGACAGTTTCAGACCAGAATTAGAAGTAATAGTAGGCGTTTCTGAGCATATTGCAGGTCAGGTCAGTACTTAAGGAACACTAACTGCATGCTTCATAACAAAGAGTACCCTGTTCAACTGGATTTAATGTCGCATGGAATGTAAAGCGTTCACTGTACTCACAACTTTTGATAGTATTTTTAAAACCTAGTTTTTTTTTTTTGGTCTGTTTCAACTTATCAAACGTCAGCAAAACAAAATATTGTGTATATGTGTATTGTGTACCGAGAAAATGTCTTGATCTGGAGGTTATATCACTTAGCCCACCTAAAATGTATTATATAAACCATTCATGGAGGAGGGATAGATGCAGGGTGTTGTGAGGCAAAATAGTCCCCAAAAAAACTTCCTTTTTCAGATTTTCCACTATTTTACCATCATCAACATTCCATATTAAACCCATGCGCATACGTAGGTTCACTGGTGGTTTTGGATGGTAAATAAAATGGTTATTTTATCGCAAGTACTGATTCCTGTCACTATCACTGCAAAGAAATCAGAACGTTTCTCTACAAGGAACCCTGAACGGCCTTGTTTACATCTCAACCACTGAACTACGTACAAACCACTGAAATTTCCTTATTGTACAAGACAATGCAACATGGCGTTCCACCTCCTTTTCTCTACCTGTGCACGTGGGAGTTCTTGCTTCATGATGGCCTGATAGCCATCACAACTGCATATCTCCTCACACCTTGAGTAATAGCTAGGTTGGTATGTGATCTGTCACAGTTTTGCATGACCGAATGTCCTGTGGCAGCTGTAGAAATTCAATATAATGAATGAAAATAGGTGTAAAAATTCAAATATTGGCTGAATTTAGAGGCTGAAAAGTGTCACTACAATACAATAAAGCAGAAATCAGCATGAGTACTAGCACAAAAGCACTGCACATAGCCTCTAGCTACGCTAACAGCATCCTGGCCATCATGAGACTCAGAAAGAGCCACTCCTCCCCAACAGTCCGGCATCCCTGTTCCTGGAAGCATCACAAGATTTCAGGCCTGAGCGTGATCATTACAGCGGGGGAGGGAAGACAAAGAGAAAGAAAGGGGGAGGGCGGTGTGAGAGGGAGAGATGGAAGGACAGAGACAGAAACAGAGAGTGGAAAGACAGCAGAAGAAGAAAGCAACATGGCAGCTGACTCACATGTGGGTTTCTAGCGTCGAGCCCCCGCAACATTTTTAGTTAAGATCCTCTTCCTCTGCTCGCCTGTCAAAGCCAGAGTCTCTCACTCTCTTTCTCTCTCGGTTCTGGCTCTGTTCTGCCATTAAAAAGAGAGAGAGAGAAAGAGAGGGAGAGAGAGACAGAGAGAAAGACTCATACAAAGCAGCCACCCTGGCAGTGGGTGGAGCAAAAAAAAAGGGCCTCACGTTCTTATTGGATGGCCTGTGGAGAGGGTAGCAGAGGAAGCTCCACCCTCATATCCTCCCAAGCAGGGAGGGGGGGTGCTCAAATACAGCATGAGCCGCCTTCTTTCCGGCCTAGAGTGAGAAATAGTGAAGTGTTACATCGCCTACACCCAACAAGTCGGCCTACCAGAGCTTTTGGCAGCTGAAAACTGGAACTGTGGAACTTTCTCAGTGGTCACTGGTCCAGTAACAGTAACAGTGGGTCTAGTTTAATGGCTCTTAATACCTGTATACAGAAATACACACACACACACACACACACAGTAGAAAGGATAGAGCAGGTGGTGTATCTCTATTAGAACCGTGCGATCCGGCCTAGTTAACTCAATGGGTAATGAGGCTGAAGCAGCCTTTATTGAACTCTAAAAGCTGTTGCCTTCTGAGAGGAACATAATTATTGGCTGTCTCTACAAACCCCCTCACTCGAACATTGAAGCGTTTGCTGTATCATTAACACTCTTAGTAAAATCACAGTAAAACAAACTGGGTTCCTTGATGGTTGGCTATAATATTGACCTCATGAGCAAACAGTCAGCTCATTTCATCAATCAGCCAAATGTATCATCGTTCTCTCCTCTGTTAAACCAACCAAAAGGAATACCACCTAGCTCTGCCACATTAATCGACAATATGATAAACTCTACAATGACCAGTACCAGAGAGATTCTGGTTAAAGACATCTCTGATCACCTACCAATGTTCGCTATCATCCCAAAGTTCAACCATAAATTATGTGAAAAGATTACAGCTGCATAACTATTACTAGGTTCATCAACCATGTCTCGAATGGGTCATGGAAAATGTTATTACTGTACCCAAATTTCATAAAGCATTCTCAGCTTTCAATGAAACTATTATGTGGTTGGTTAGATTGGTTCAGAAGTTAATTATTAGATTAGAAAACAGTGGGTCTCATGGTCAAACTCCATCTCTGATCCCAAGACTATTAAACGTGGAGTTCCTCAAGGGTCAATACTGGGACCTTTACTGTTTTTAATCTATGTGAATGACCTTTATCTGTATGCTAAGAGATTGTTTGCTGATGAGGCCTACATTCTTTGGTTGGTATAGTGTAGTGGGTAACACCTCTGCCTTCTACGCTGTAGACTGGGGTTCAATCCCCTGCCTGGGCAGCACCCTGCACTATACCAATAAGAGTCCTTGGGCAAGACTCCCAACACTAACTTCACCTACCTGTGTAAAATGATCAAACTGTAAGTCACTCTGGATAAGAGCGTCTGCTAAATGCCATAACTGTAAATGTATTAACCAAGAGCTCAGTTTGTCCTTTCCACAGCAATCTATGTGCACAAATAAAACTCGGAAATCTTGGCTTACTAGAGTCTTAAAAAAGAAATAAGAAAAATACTTTACAAAGATTACTTAACAAATTCCTCACCACTAAAGCATAAAGTCTACACAACTTTTCGTGACAAGCTACTAATTAAACGCAAAAAAGCAATACTACCTAAACAAATTCCAGACAAACCATAATGATATGAAAAGCACATAAAGAACTTTCAATAAACTTATGAACAAAGTAACCATTCTAGTCCAACGACTGAACTTAAACGTGACAATCACCAAAGCATTACCAACCCACTGGACACTGCAAATGCATTTAATAACGTTTTTGTCTATATTTGGCCTTAATTAGCTGCCAGCATATCTTTGTTTTACATTTCCATCCATGCCATGGAAACCCAGTACCGAATTCCCTCAAATTCCAACAGGCAACATTAGAGAACGTGAGCGACATAATAACCTCAAGCTCATTTCAGCAGGGCTTGATGAGCTAAGACCAGGTCTGGTCAAGAAATGCTTCTAATACATCTCTGAGCATTTACTTCACATTATCAACCAGCCTTTAAACTCTGGTATGTTTCCTGACCACTTAAAATGGGTTTAAATAATCCTAATTAAAAATCAGATGATCCATCCATGTTCTCCAATTACAGGCCAATCTCTATCCCTCCTTCTCTTTCTAAAGTCTTTGAAAAAACAGTCTATAACCAACTAAAAAAATACAAACTGCTGTGCCAACATCAACATGGATTCAGAGACCAACGCTCTACATCTATGGCTCTTATTCAATGAATTGAAAAAAATTCAAAGGCACTTGACACTAAGGAAATAACCACAGGAATCTTCATAGATTTATCCATAGTATTTGATACAGTTAACCATAATATATTATTATAAAGACTTCATTACCATGGCACAACACAGAATTAGACTGGTTCACATACTACTTATCAGATAGAAAACAGTCGGTCTCATGGTCAAACTCCATGTCTGATCTAAAGACTATTAAACATGGAGTTCCTCAAGGGTCAATACTGGGACCTTTACTGTTTTTAATGTATGTGAATGGCCTGTTTCTGTCTGCTGAGACACCGTTTTTTATTTTACTTGCTGATGACACCAACATTTTTCTATCCGACAGAGACGGCTACAGACTAATTTCAACGATTAATACCAAACTAGTTAAGATCAACACCTTGTTTGAAGGTAACAAATTATCTGTTAACATCAAGAAAAGCTCTTACATGCTCTTTACTCTTAAGAAACAAAAAATGAATTGATATCCTCCTGTCAGTATACATGTCCAACAACAATATATCCCGTATCCACTGTACTAAATTTCTTGGTGTACTTTGGCAAGAAACAATCTGCATCCTATTTCTGTTTAAGCAGAAAACGTATCTAAATATAAGTTAATTAGATAGGGAACGTACCTATGCAAGGCCTTTGGGCTTTTTTGTACTTTCCCTGCACTGTTTTGTTTGTTGGTTTATTTTATTTTATTTTCTGTATCCTACTACTCACCATGTTTGGTCTGTTGTGCGTTAACAAAAATAAATAAAAAATAAAATAAATAAAAAATATTTATAATTTAAAAAATGTCAACTGCCTGAGTTATAGTTCATTTATAGGAGTGAGGATTAAGAGACATTTAAGAGATTAAAATCACTCATAAAGCCTGTTTGATTGTCAGTGAATCTGAAAATGGGAACATAGAACACCACAAACAATCTCACTTCAGGATATATCAGTATAAATATAGCAGTAAAAAAGCAACCAAAACAAGGAACCAGAACAAAACTAAATACCAAAACCAAAAATCCAGCATATTAAAATAACATAGGAACAATCCCCACCCTGTCCAGGACGGTAGTCACAGTGACATCATGATACTGTCCTCTAGTTGGAAGAACACATGAAACAATCTGGGATTTTCCGAAACAAACCTCTGTAAATTTACCTTCAGTCACTTAGTCTTCAGTCATCGCTCTTCTCTAGAGAGATTGTATTATACACACAGTCGACGGCTGAACGCCTCTGTGATTGTAGTCTCACTCTTTTTCACACAGCTCGTGGATTCTTGTTACAGTGGAGGCTCCCGAGGGGAACTGGAGCTCCACCCAGCTGCTGCTTTTGTTAGTTTGCTGCTTGTTGATTGATTAGTTTTAAAATCTGCATTTGAACAAGAGGCCTACGCTTTCAAATTCTATCATAGGAACATACAGCGCGCTGCAGCTGGGCTTTGGCCTGCACTACTGTCGATGGTGTTAATGTTTAAAATACGTTAACATTGTTTTAAAGAGTATAATTTGCTGCATTAATGCTGGGAGTGCTAGTAGCCAACGATTCCTTTGCTTACACATAAATAAATATCAATGATGTGGGCCTTTGTTTTCTTACTAAACTTGACCTCCCGCCCCGGGCCACTGCAAATAGAACTCAGAAAGCCTTCTGCTCAGTAACGACGCGAGAACCGGAACCACACCGCAAAGAACTTGAAGAGCTGGTCCAACAGTCCAGAATAATTTCACTGAAGAAGACAGAAAGGACTATTATTTGTTTGTGTGGCTGTTCAAATGTACAGGTATGTAGGGTTTTGGAAACGCTGAACAGGATTTTAACTCATTTGCCAGGAAGTCATGTGTCTCATGCTAAGACACACATATTCACATCAAATCCACTGTTTATAATTTAAAAAAATGCACATCCAGATGTGAGTCAGCAGGATCAATCTAGCTGGCTATCATAAAGAACAAGGATCTCTTTACATCATTCCCTGGTTTGTCTGGTATAAAGGCAAAACAAAAGTGATTCAAAAAGATTCGTCCGATTTCAAAGGGCAATATTTTTACAACCGTGAGGCGCCTAGGAACCAATCACAATCCAATTGAAAGAGGGGGTCATAGAGTTTCTGACTGTCAGTGTGGCAGTGAACCTTCAACAGCTCACAGCATTCGTCGTGGGTACCAACAGTTCCAAGAAAAAGGTCACCAGCATCACCAGATCTCATGCCATCTGACTTTTTCTGTGGGGGTATGTTAAGGATTCTGTTGATGTGCCACCACTTCCAACAACACTGGATGATCTCTGAAATCAGACTGAACGAGCCAGGAGTGCAGCGACACCCGACATGCTCAATCGAGTATAGGATGAATTTGACTATGGTGTTGATGTTGTCCGTACAGCTGGAGGAGGTTCATATTGAGCTCTTGTAAAATTACACAATAAACTTTACGCTCATTTAAATCATTTACAGTTTACTGCACTGTTCTGTAATGATTTACAAGTGAAATAATTCATCTTAAATCAGATGAATCTTTTTAAATCACCCTGTACAATAAACATCTTTTCATAATTCTGGCTATAAATTCCTCATTTTCAGTGCAGCGCCATTCTTTCCTTGTTTAAACTGTTTGGTCTACTGAAGAGGAGGCTGAGGAATTAGGGGTGGAGAGGTTACAGTCTGGGTGGGACTAGTCAGTGTGGACGGTCAGAGATAAAGACAGGACGCATATCTGGTGCGTCTGTGAGAAAGAACAGGCCGACACTGCTCTTACGTTTGACAGATATCCTGAAGATTAGGACACACAAACTCAGACAAACACAGAAACCCCCCTGCGAACTGTGTGAGGTCACACTGTACAAGATTACGCAGAAATCTCCGTAAAAGCTGTGCCGTTCGTCTGTTGGTGGATTTTTAGCCACGTCATTCTACAATGCTATTTCCAAAAAAGTTGGGACGCTGTGAACAATGTAAATAAAAACAAAATGCAACGATGTGCAAATCATTTAAACCCTGTATATATATTATATATTTTGAAAATATATTTTTCAAAAAACAATAAAAATTCTAAATTTCAACATTTGTTAAGTTGCCTTTGTAGTATTTTCCTTTAAAAATATGGTTTACATGATTTGCATATCATTGCATTCTATTTTCATTTACATTCTAAACAGCGTCCCAACTTTTCTGGAAATGGAAGTGGAACTTTTTGGAAGTTGTTTTCCTATTGGTAGATATTTAGGCATGTCGTTTTTCTATTGGTGGAAATTTAGCCATGTTGTTCTCCTACTGGTTGATATTTGGTCATAGCATTCTCCTATTGGTGGATTTTCAGCCATGTCATTCTCCTATTGGCAGATATTTAGCCATGTTGTTCTACTATTGGCAGATATTTAGCCATGTTGTTCTCCTGTTGGCAGATATTTAGCCATGTTGTTCTACTATTGGCAGATATTTAGCCATGTTGTTCTCCTATTGGCAGATATTTAGCCATGTTGTTCTCCTACTGGTGGGTATTTAGTCTTGTTATTCTCCTATTGGTTGATATTTGGTCATATCATTCTCCTATTGGCAGTGTTTTTTGCCATTTTGATGTACTAGTAGATTTTTAGCCATGTCATTCTCCTATTGTTGATTTTTAGCCATGGTGGATATTAAACCATATTGTTCTTCTATTGGCAGACTAGCCTCCAAAATCTGACACTGGCTGGAGGTTGTTGTTAGGCATCTTTAGTCACAAAGGGACTAAATCAGTTGCCGTCATGCAATGTCCCATTAACTTCTAACTAAACCAGTTTTAACTCACCTCCAAAATATTCTTTCATGAGTTTTGGCTTTTATGCATGACAGCAATATTGTGGCCAGAACAGTGGAGTGTATACCTGCCTAAAGCAGGGCAGCGCATTTCCCTTTTCAAATGATCACAGTGAGCAAGCTGAGAAATTAGATGCACAAACAAATGTGGTAACAATTTGAATCTTTTTGCCTGACAGTACAAAACATAACCTTGAGAAAATAAAAATCCAAGGGAAATATTTTAGCCACCGCAGGCTGAACACACAGATTTTCGTATGAGGAGGAAGCTTAAGTAATGAAAGGCTTTAAATGAGCTAATGAGCGAACAGTGCTAATACTAGAGCTAACCAGTGAAATGGTTCGTGGGACTCCATGTCCTTTACATGATATTTTCCTCTTTGACTGAATGATGTGCCAACATGTTGGCTTTTCTAGGTAAAAAGGAGAACAAAGAAGTATCTTTCCACTGTTTTTGGTCCTAGTTAGCATCTGTCACAACTAGCTGCAGATGCAATCTCACATTTTTCAATCCCATCCTTGGCAATACGCTCAAAATAAGGTGTTTCGTTGTAACAAAGGAGCATAATTTACAGAAATAATATTCAAATAGAAAAAAATAAAATTACACTGTAAGAGTTGTGACTGGTAGGTAATGTTTTGGTCACTAATTCGGCAAAACAAGGTCTGAATGATAGCAGTGTTTCAATGTTTATTCACATCAAATATTTTTGTCAGCATGATTAAAACTGTTTCACTGTACACAATGCTGGACTTAAGAGGCACCAATGCACAGCGTGTTTAAGCAGTTAGCGTGAAGTCTTGGGCTAATCGGCTAGTCTTCACTATAAAGCCGCACTGTAGGCCTCAAGCAGCTTAGTGTCGTGTAGGAGGCCCTACAGCCGGGGCTTGAACGCTAGTCAGTTTAAAGAATGTTGATCCTAACTGTGTTTTGTTTGAGTGTTTTGTGTGACGTGCTGGCCTTGGGTTCCTCTATCTGAACAGGGTTAGGCAGGCCTTGTTCTCTTTAGAGAAGAACCGAAGGTGCTTTGATTTTTTTGCCCCAAGCCTGAAACTTAAGATAAAATTCTCAGATAAAGAGAGCTGATCTGGTATCAGTGTAGGCCTCACATCCTAATGCAAACGGCTGAGAAACACACCAAAAAAATGGCAAAAATCTACACCAGACAGAAATAATTCAGAATAAAATCCAAGCCAAAGTAAATAATAGTGACTCACAGTGACTTCTGAAGGTGAAGCTGTTCTTATTCTTAGATCTTCCCAAATCTAGACTACACCCTATTACAACAACTGGGTGGAAGCAGGATGACCTCAGAACAAACCCATGGCCAGGCTGGCACATATAAAACAACTGGGAAGGTTAGGCATAAACGGAAACAACAGCCAGCAGCAGATTCACATGGAGCATTTCTTTTTTTTAAAGACTAACAGACCGTTGTTGAAAAATGCCTATTTTATGTGACAGAGTGACTCTGTGTCAATGATTTCATCGCCAGTGCAGGGTGTGATCACTGTGCCTCATGAATAAAGCTCTGGAAATAGAATCAAGGCGCTTTGTGAGACCCAACGTAGACAGGCAATAAGTACAAATGAAGAAATTCAGTGCCATCTACTGGGAAACCTTTAAATGAGTTGCAGCTTCAGAGGAATTCAAGTGATTTTCCCCCAAAATTCCACATAATGCAGCTCTTGAGATGAAGTCATTCAGAGTGCAATGCAAAAATAACACCTTGGCAAGTGAAATGATCTTAAATCTAGTCGATATAGCTAATATTTCTCATGTTGAGATGGTTGTAAGCTTATTATTTAAGGGTAATTAACTTAGTTCCAGACTGAAAAACCTTGTCAAATGTCTCAGACATCAGGCAGAGTATTGATAACGTACTCCTCTTGTCCAATCACTTTCATAGCATGAACTTTTGTGTATAACTGTAGCATCTTTGACGTCTCCGAAAGCGCAAAAAGTAATCTTTGAGTGGCATTTAACTCTTCAGACCTGGTTCCTGTCACCACCACTGTGAGGTTCCTCTAGAGCAGAGCATTTCACACCAAACCACTCTGAATGACTTTGCATCTTAACCATTTAATTACGCTGAAATTCCAATTTTAATGCAGTGGTTTTCTGGCCCAAACCTGAGGGTTTCATTCGTCATACATTCATTCTTCCCACGATCAAGTATATCATCAAGGCTTTGGTAAGGACCTGCATATTCGAAACAGCAAGGAATGCCACGAATTGTGCAGGACAACGGTTCCCCAAATATGCTAACATGACTAACAACAAATGGAAGCTAGTAACCACCAATTTTCACCTGAACTATTTATTTAATTTCAATATAAATCTCACTACATACATTTCCCACCCCTGTATCAACATCAGTACAGATTTGGATTGGTGCATCGACACCAAAGGCAATGATGATGCAATTCCATCGAATGAAGACTTTAGAGAGAAACTCGGACGGCAAGAGTAACAAAACTAATGGATCCTCGATCAAATCGAGCCTCACCCCTCACTCGAAGCGGGGTAACCAAACTGAATCTCTTATTCTGGACACATTATGAGAAGAACCAGTTCACTGGAAAAGACAATTCTGCTTGGAACAGCTGAAGGTAAAAGAGGAAGAGCATGACCAGCAACAAGATGGATGGACAAGCCAATACGAAGCCTGAGATCTCAAAGAGAAGACAGGACATTTCGGAGGAACACTGCCCATATGGTCACCAGGAGCTGTTAATGAGTTGAGTGGTTGGATCAGGTGTGTTGGGAGCAGGACAGTGGGCCTCCAGGAGGTCCATAAGCTCCTCTCTGGCTTTTCTACCAGGTCCAATCTGAAGGGTATGGACTGTGTGGGCTGTATTCACTAGTTAGTGAGCAGACGTCGATATTAAAAGAGCCCCCTTAAAAAAATCTACATAATTGGAAAAGATGTAAACAAAGTCACTCAGACTGGTTTGGTGCGAAATGCCTCGCTCTAGAGAAACTAGTAGAGTCAGAATGGTTCACAGTGAAAATAATAACGAGAAAGTTTTCCATAATTATGACTTACTTTCTCGTAATGACTCATGACTTACTATGTCATGATTATAACTTGTTATCTCACAATATTGAGATTCTCTCAATGACTCAGTAAGTCATAC
Source organism: Colossoma macropomum (assembly GCF_904425465.1). Taxonomy (NCBI): domain Eukaryota; kingdom Metazoa; phylum Chordata; class Actinopteri; order Characiformes; family Serrasalmidae; genus Colossoma; species Colossoma macropomum. The sequence continues at coordinate 2,340,696 of NW_023494796.1, read as the reverse complement.
TAATGACTTAATATCTCATAATACTTGCTCTCAGATATTACGTCATAATTATGAGATAGGATTTCATTGTTATGACATAGCAAGTAAAATGAGACATTGAGTCATGATTAAGAGGTAGAATCTCATTATGAGACAGCAAGTCAAAATTATGAAATATTAAGTCATAATTATGAGATAGGAGTTCATTATTATGAGATAGCAAGTCATAATTATGAAATATTAAGTCATAATTAAGAGACATAATCTGATTATTATGAGATAGCAGGCCATATTTATGAGATATTGTCCTGATTGACATGATTTCATTATTATGGGATGGAAAGTCATAAGTATGAAATACTGAGTCATAATTCAAAGATTTCATTAATATGAGATAACAAGTCAAAATTATGAGATACTAAGTCTTAATTAAGAGATAGCACCTTAAATGGTGCAGCTTCAGGCACCAGAAAGTGACTGCTGTACTATTTAAGGTGGAACTGGAAAACTCAAACAAGAAGCTGGAGACTAGGAAGCCAACTTTAGCTTCGTCCTTAAGTGTATAAAGATTAGAAGCGATTCACAAACTGATGGATTTGCTGATTGAGTTTCTACCAGAGCACTACCGAGGGCAGTCAGTGCAGCCTAGATTAATCTGTGTCTGAGGATTATAACAAGACAAATTTGGTGAAAATCAGTTGAGTAATAAGGAAGTTGTGGCTGATTTAATCCTGAGACTCATCGCCTCTCAATACAAGTGAATTTGTTCACAAGCAGATCTTGACCTCTCCAACATGGCGGACGCCAGAACAGGCAACGTGGCATCTATGTATGTATATCTATGGTGTTGATCGCCCTGAGGAAAGGTTTACTTGCCTTAAACACTGCTGTGTGACTGTCTCAGCGTAAACAAAGTGGAAATGTTCAAGAAACGACTGAAAGTGACCGGAATAGTCCGTCCTAAAAATGACAGTACGGCTAAGCCAGCACAGTGGATGAGCTTCCCAGTCCACGCTGTTGGTACTATGTCCTGTTACGCATAAATGAGCAATGAGCGTCCCAATGTTTCCCTTTTTAGGGCCCGAGCCAAAGCCCGAATTCATGTACTGATTCAGAACATACAGAACTAGTGAGCAAATCAAGACAAAGCCTAAGACACTTATTTACCATAGTTTTGGCCTAAAAGTTTTGACCTAAAATATATTTGAAGCCATTTATCTACTACACTCAAGTTGGACAAATACATGAAGGGTGTCGTGAGGCAAACTACTCCCTAAATAAACCTTTTTTTTCTGATTTCCCACTATTTTACCATCATCAACACTCAGAAGACACGTGTAGTTTCACTGGTGGTTCTGGGTAGTAAATAAAGCGACTATATTTGTGCTGTAGACATGGGGACACCTGGTTCCCATCACCACCACTGTAAAGAAATCAGTGTCTGTAGGTGTCTCTGCAACTGAACCACTTCACACGAAACCGCTCCGAACGACTGTTCACCCCTCGACCGCTGAATCACGCAGACATTTTTTTGAAAACTCGGTGGAGCTGCCCTTTAATGAGTGAGAGTTGCTGAGAGAGGACGTGGCGGTACAAACAGCGCGGCTAGCCTGGCTGTTTTCCCCCATTAGCCACGTTTATCTGCCGTGGTCTGCGACTGAAACCCGCCCGGTACGGCGAGTGGACTTCGTCGCGGTATAGTCAGATACAGGAGTGAAGGCTGGGGAGTTCTGGTAAACCCAGACTGGACTGAGCTGCGCTGTCGGAACCGCTCAGTTCGCTCAGCTTGTTCACCACGTTAGCTATGCTAAGCTAATCACAGACTGGTTATTTTTCGCGTGTTTACCTTTTTATCAGATCCGCGCGGACTTCATGTCTCGTGTGTGTGGGAAAAGCAGGTACGCTGTCTGGCCCGGAGTCAGCAGGTCAGCCGGGCTTACTCCTCCATGGGGCGACAGCGGAATGAACACGGTTAGCCTAGCCTAGCCTAGCCTAGCCTAGCTTAGCTAGCCTGTTCTTCTGTTCTGCTGGTGGCGGTCGAAGCCAAACTGAACGCTGCTGCTCCCCTTGTGTTCAACTAAAGGATTGTTCTCAAACATATGTGGACGTGGGACGAATTTAATGACCAAAAAGGGCCGAAAAAGGTATTATTTACAGAAAAAACGCTGATATTTGTTTATGAGATTTTGCTTCTGTTAACTTTGGTACTGCAAGGCCAGCAGCACCAAGACTACTAACACTGTTTAGCTCTACAGTTACAGACTGTAGTCCATCTGTTTCTCTGCATACTTTGTTAGCCCCCTTTTACCCTGTTCTTCAGTGGTCAGGACCCCCATGGACCCTCACAGAGCAGGTACTATTTGGGTGGTGGATCATTCTCAGCACTGCAGTAACACTGACGTGGTGGTGGTGGTGTTAGTGTGTGTTGCGCTGGTCTGAGTGGATCAGACACAGCAGTGCTGCTGGAGTTTTTAAACACCTCAGTGTCACTAAAAACATTGTGTCCTGTGGGCAGGAACATCATAATGTCTAACTTGAATCATGATTCAGTGCCGTACAGTGTTTACTGAAGTAGCCTAGTAGGTATATCAGCATCTTATACAGTCAACAACTGAATATCAAATCAAATAAAGTCCAATTCAGTCATATTTCAACTATATTTATGTCAGTTTTCTCTTTTTAGAGAACGCCATGTGAAATAACTTCCCTCTGACTCACTTTCTTCTCCGACTGCTGTTTCTCGCCTCGTCCCTCCCCTGTGTGAGCGTCAGTCACTCAAGTCTCAGTGCTCATCGTAATGCACAGATCTGATTTACAACACATGCGATTGGTCTGTGAGTCTCCCGGCCGCTAAAGCTACCGTAAAGGCTAGAAAAGCTACGGCAATTAAAACAGGACCACCCGGTCAAAATTAAACAATTCTCCATAGTTTATCGGTTATAGATCCAGGTCCACATAGGACAGCGTCTGGGACCGGACTCGGACCTCGGTCCGCCTATTAGTGACCTCTGGACTAGAGGGTGACCAACACAAAACTGTGCAGCAGCAGATGAGCTATCGTCTCTGACTTTAGATCTACAAGGTGGACCGACAAGGTAGGCGTGTCTAATAGAGTGGACAGTGAGTGGACACAGTGTTTAAAAACTCCAGCAGCAAATGTCAGAAACATAGCACGTCAAACACATGTTCTTTTATTAAACATGCACCACCACTAGTGCTACTGAACAGCCCTGAAGCAGGGCAGGTCACCTTCAGCCACACATATCCAGTCCCATGGTGACCACTAAACCTACACAACCAGCCCACAACAGCAACTGTTTATATGTTTAAGCCTCTCACCGCTGCCACGGCAGCACCCATGATGCTCCACACTTGCCACTATACATGGCCACGCCTCCTGCACATTCACGTTCACATGAGCTGGTAGCTGTACGCTACTACATATATTTACACACACACACAATTCCCAGGGTCCCTGTATTATACAGCAGGAAGTGAGGCTGTATCCCTGTCCCTCATGGCCACATGGTGAGCAGTTAGATCCCATTGTTTTGAAGTAAATGAGTCCCAGAGTTTGAAAATCAGTGTGGAACAATAAGAATTGTCGCCACCGAAACATGTTTACTGCGGTTAAGTAAACGTTTTTGTGTTTTAATGAAAAACCTGACGATTTTATGTGTGTAAACTGTCCAAGGCTGTGTTTGCTGGTCTTGTACTGGCTAGTGTTTTTGAGTTCTGCTCAAAATGAGACATTTGGTAAAGTTTCTGTAGTGTTGTGATTGTTTTTGTAGTAAAAAATGGACTAATCAGTCATTAGTTTTGATAAATTAAACATTAAAGTACACGGTCAGAAATACTTTAAGCAAAAAAGGACTTATAAAGGGATTTTAGTCTAAAGGCCAAGATCAATTAAAGGTCCCAAATGTGTTTTTTAGCTTTTTGAAATTAAGTGGAATGATTTGGAAAATGGAAAATTCTGGTTCCATTGATTTACATTAAAAGTAAAGTAGGTTTTTTTCCTTATCCTGTAAATAAATAAATAAATAAATAAATAAATATATATATATATATATATATATATAATCATATATTAGAGTATCGTGAATCCAGCTACTTTAAGGTGCCCTCATTGCTGACACAGGTGTTCAATAGCGCGGCTTGTATAATCTCCATACACAAACATTGGCCGATAGAATGGGAATGGCTCTGGAGCTGCCGCACATGAGCCTACGGCCACCCTGCCCAGTGCCAAGCGTGGGCTAGAGGGGTATAAAGACCCCCTGCATTGGTTTTTTTCTCTGGAATGATGGAGCTCCATCCACTACCTTTGGGTCGAGTTGAGTGATCCAGAACTGACCATCCAACATCAATACCTGATGCTCTTGTGGCTGAATGCAATTAAATCCTCTGCACAGCAATGTTCGAACATCTAATGTGAAGCCCTCCCCGAAGAGTAGAGGATGTTACTGCAGCAAAGGTGGACAAACTCCCAATTAATACCCTTCATTTCAGAAGAAATTCTGTGATATGCGTGTAATGTGGAATGTATACAGCTAATGTTGTGGGCAGTGGTGCGGCCAGTGGCTCCTGAGTGACCTGAAAACCAACAGGCTGCACAAATTCAACAGATTAGACGAGCAGCATCAGCAGAAACGCTCTCACGCACGAGCGTCTTTTGCTGACGAACACAAACCAGTCATTAAACTGACGGATGTGTGGAGATGGGGTGGGAGAGAGAGAGAGAGAGAGAGAGAGAGAGAGAGAGGGAGAGAGAGAGAGACCCGCACACTGTTTGCCAATTCCAGCGGCAGTGCGGCGCCTCAGCTTTCCTGCTGCATTGCAGTGCTGCATTCGGGGAAAAAAAAAGTGGAGTGGGGCTTGCATAAGTGCTGCTGGGGCTCACGAGACGAGAGAGAGGAGGGGAGAGACTTTGAAAAATCCGACTTAAAACTTAAAGAAATGTCGTTCGGAGTGAGGAGAACGAAAACAGGCTGAAATGCTGCGAGTCGCCCTGGCAATCCTGAAAGAATCGTTTAAAAGTCAGAGGCATCAGGTTGGGACTTTCTCACGTCACAAGTCGTTCCGTATTAATGTCACATGCACAGGCTCAAAAACGAGGCCCGGCTCGATGATTACGTCTCACATGATCTCAAAATCAACACCCTACTGATGGAGATAAGATGGCAGTGGTGGATGTGAAGGGGGGAGTTTGAGGACAAGCTTTAAGTTGGCTTGACGAAGCTGTTTCTGTGAAATTCCGGGTGGTTGCTAAGATGTTTCTAGGTCATTGCTATGGAATCTCAGGTGGTTGCTAATGTGTTGCTAGGCCATTGTTATGGAATTCCAGGTGCGTTACTAGGTCATGGCTATGGAATCTCAAGTGGTTGCTAAGATGTTGGTAGGTCACTGCTATGGAATCCCTGGTGGTTGTTAATGTGTTGGTAGGTAATTGCTATGAAATCTCAAGTGGTTGCTAAGATGTTGCTAGGCCTTTGCTATGGAATCCTAGGTGGTTGTTAATGTGTTGCTAGGTCATTGCTATGGAATCTCAGGTGGTTGCTAAGATGTTGCTGGGCCTTTGCTATGGAATCCTAGGTGGTTGTTAATGTGTTGGTAGGTAATTGCTATGAAATCTCAAGTGGTTGCTAAGATGTTGCTAGGCCTTTGCTATGGAATCCTAGGTGGTTGCTAATGTGTTGCTAGGTCATAGCTATGGAATCTCAGGTGGTTGCTAAGATGTTGGTATGTCATTACTGTGGAATCCCTGGTGGTTGTTCATGTGTTGGTAGGTAATTACTATGGAATCTCAGGTGGTTGCTAAGATGTTGGTAGGTCACTGATATGGAATCCTAGGTGGTTGCTATTGTGTTCCCAGGTCATTGCTATGGAATCTCAGGTGGTTGCTAAGATGTTGGTACGTCATTACTGTGGAATCCCTGGTGGTTGTTCATGTGTTGGTAGGTAATTGTTATGGAATCTCAGGTGGTTGCTAAGATGTTGGTAGGTCACTGATATGGAATCCTAGGTGGTTGCTAATGTGTTCCTAGGTCATAGCTATGGAATCTCAGGTGGTTGCTAAGATGTTGCTAGGTCATTGCTATCCCAGATCGTTACTATATATGTATGAACACTGTTATGCGCTAGATTTTGACTCTTTTGCCTGGAAACAGAAAGTGCCATTTTCCACCAATTTCAGCCAGAAATTCTGGCGCATCCCTAATCTCAATATTTAATATTGTAAGAGGTAAAACTGATTTTACTGCATGTTAACTGTTCTCTGCACACGCGACTCACATCTACATGTTTAATTGGAGTTTATTTGGGGGTCTTTTCAGCAATGCTAACTTGCGCTACATCCATGTGCAAACGACAAGCTTGCTGTCAGTCAATGTTGATGAGCGTACCAGCGCCCCCTACTGTGATATCCACCTTCAAGAGGAGTTGGATTGGTTTCGAAATTGATTTGTTTCTACCCTAACGAGTCTATGCTCACACCCACATGTTGACCTGCAAGACTAAGGTTTGAGCATTTGGAACACAGAAAAAGCCTCAGTAGTGCCAAATTTTAAAACACCTCTTTCTGCAGAACCCCTAGCAGCTATTCTGCTGGATAAGAGTTGACTGAATATATTGTTTTTAAATTAATATAATCAAATAAAATATTTATTCCCCCATTTTCAGATGAACTTATACACTGCTGTGTATAAATTGTTATGACTTTGTGTTGAGCTGCTAGAGAGCAATGAGGTGCAAAAGGGGAGGTGTGAGAACCCACTGCAAACCTTTCAACAAACCTTTCAACAAACTGCCCCACAAAAAATAGCATTTAAATACAATAAGATCACTTTTGTTGACATGTTTGCTCACCTATGACCACGAAAATCCAGTTCACTTCTGGTTTTATAAATCAAACACATTTCCATCAAATACAGAGTTCAAAAATGATCACAAGCTACAGAGAAAATGGGCCTCCTAACAACCACCTGGAAGACCTGGTCGACACCAAAACTGCCCCCATCAGATAAACAGCACTTAAAGCTTTCATCTCTGAGAGAGAGGAGAAAATCAAGCTGCTTCAGATCTGAAAACATCCACAGGTGTTTCTGTCCATCCTTCCACTGTGAGAAGGCGACTCAGCGCTGTGGGTCTGAAAGGATGTGTAGCTGATCAAGAAGAACCTCACTGAGAAAAGGAGACGGACACATCAAACAAAGAAGCTGAACGATGGACTGACCACCCCAGAGTCCAGACCTCAACACCACTGAATGTGTTTGATTACTTTAGAAAGTGATCGACCAACTTCTAAGACTGAACTTTGGAGGTGAGTCTGCAGATTCTTTGAGGAACTGAAAGTGAGTCTCCTGAGAAGAATGGAAGCTGTAGTGAAGGTAAAGAGTGACTCACTGAACACTCAAACATCTAATATTAGATTTAGCTGTTGAGGCTTCCGGGTAATTTTCTGTTACACAGACGTTGAAAGATGGATAACTTGTACTTAATGGTCACTCTGACTGGGAATTAAATAAACGAGTGGGGGGGTCTGACTTCTGTGCATTCATGTCTTATTAGGTTTCCTATTATTTTCAAAGTATCCAAGTGTGGTAAAGAAGAAGAAGAGAAGAATTTCTTTTTCTCTCTTCAGCCTCCGGTCTTCCCTCTTTCTCTCCTCTGTTAGCTGGACGCTGGTCAGAGGACAGTAATGCTGATCGAGCTGAAATCTCTCTCTCTCTCTCTCTCTCTCTCTCTCTCTCTCTATCACTCTCTCTCTCTGCTGTATTGATATGCTGGCGTGATCAATAGCTCCTCATCATCATCTGGATTCTTTCCCCTCTCCCATCATCAGAAAGACAGCTAGAGAGAGAGAAAGAGAGAGTCCTGCAGTAAAGAGGACTGAGAGGTGACTGAGGAGAAAGGAAAACCAACTGAATGTTAAACACTGCTCTCTCTCTCTTTCTATTACTCTCTCTCTTACTCTCTCTCTCTCTCTCTTTCTCTCTCTCTGCAGCAGGTGAGTAACCCACAGCGCACTGCAGTGATGAGAGGTGTGAAGGTGATAATGCTCATATGATAATTACCCTTTTCTTTTCCTCACTATATATACATACATATACACATGAGTCAGACAGCAATCCGATCAACGTGTTTACATGCACTTGAGTAATCAGATAATGGGGAAACTCAGGGTCTACATGAGTCAGACAGCAATCCGATCAACGCGTTTACATGCACTTGAGTAATCAGATAATGGTAGACAGTGATCAGATTTCTGCTTTGCAGATGGCCAATAAACTCGCAGAAGAAGACGTGATGTAAACATAACGTAAAACTCGAACTCCATGCCGCTGCTTTTTTTCAACATCGAGTCACTTCACTGAAACACATCATCTAGAAGAACATTTAAATCCTTCATTTCGTGTTTGGTTTCAGTGTCACTCCAAAAGTGTTTTGCAGTGTCTCGCGACATCCACCGTCTGATCTCGCGCATGTACAGACTGAGAAATCCAATAGAAATCCGAGTACGAGTATACATGCACTGAGAAATCTGATTACTGAGCTAAAATCCAGCCGTCTTTATCGGATTTCTTAATCGGATTTCTAGATCGAAGTATGGTGTTTACATGACCATTTGAATAATTGGATAACTGCATAAATCTGTGATTATGATCGGATTACTGAGTGCATGTAAACGCACTCAGTGACACATTAGATCGTTATTTTCACTGTGCTGCTAGTAAAGTTCCCACCGCAGGTCAAAGCAGCTGTTTAGATTTTCTCACAGTCACTTGTGGGGGCCCCCTGGTGGCTCGGGCCCTGGGCACGCACCCATAAAGATCAGGCCAGAGGCATTTTATAAACAAGTGCTGTGGACTGATGGTCTGGCCCTGGGAGAGAGAGAGAGAGAGAGAGAGAGAGAGTGGGGTAAAGAATACTCCATCTTCTGTCCAGGCCAGGCCAGTGGAAAGAACAGAGAACTCCAACGTCCGTCCTATAACAGTGTGAGCAATAGGGACAGTATGTGTGCGAATAAACGATCAGTTTCTTTTTCCTACAGCTGTAAATGTGAAAGTAGATCCATCTACTAAGTCCAGCCACTTTGGCCAGTGTGGAACCCAGAGATACCATTACAGACCTGTTTTAAATGCAGTCCTTTATTATCATGATAAATGTGTTTCTAATAAAGTGGCCAGTTAGTAGTAGCGCAAGGTAGGTGTTTCTAATAAAGTGGCCAGTTAGTAGAAGCACAAGGTAGGTGTTTCTAATAAAGTGGCCAGTTAGTAGAAGTACAAGGTAGGTGTTTCTAATAAAGTGGCCAGTTAGTAGAAGCACAAGGTAGGTGTTTCTAATAAAGTGGCCAGTCAGTAGAAGCACAAGGTAGGTGTTTCTAATAAAGTGGCCAGTCAGTAGAAGTACAAGGGAGGTGTTTCTAATAAAGTGGCCAGTTAGTGGAAGACCAAAGTAGGTGTTTCTAATAAAGTGGCCAGTCAGTAGAAGCACAAGGTAGGTGTTTCTAATAAAGTGGCCAGTTAGTAGAAGCAAAGGTGCACAAGGTAGGTGTTTCTAATAAAGTGGCCAGTTAGTATCGGTATTGAACCTTCAACGTGATGGATGCTGATGCTCACAGTGCTCGAGCCCCCAAAATGAGCAGCAGGCGCAAACCTCACGAGAGACCCCGTTTGGCGCGAGGGGAGGAAGGAGAAGGGGGCGGAGCCTCGTGCTCTGTTTTTTCCCATAAACCCAGAGACCCTGAGGAAGTCCCGTTAGGCTGGGTCACGTGGTCGAGTCCCAACGAGGAGGAGAGACTCCGTCTCGCGCTCGGACTGCAGCACTTCTACTTTTCCATCGACACATTCAGCGCGAGTAGGAATGAAACGGCAGCCTACTGCTTCACGCGCCTAGAAAGAGGAAGAGGAGGGACGCACGAGGCGAGTCACGCACGCACACGCACGCACACACACACACACACACGCAGAGCAAGAGACGATGCTGAAGTTGGCTTCTTATTCGAATTACCCGTTCCACCTTAAAGGCGCCAGAATGTAACTGCTGCACCATTTAAGGTGGAACGGACAGTTCGAATTACAGGCCAAGCTCAGCCTCGTGAGCCGCCAGCGTGAGCATCTCACGCACACGCGTTTTTATCACGCACTGCATCACGGCTCCGTGGAGCTGTCCGCGCGCCGCGGTGCTGAACGGGGTTCGTTTGAGGTAATGCGCCACGCTGCGGGAGATTAAACACCTCACACGCGCTCACCACGGCAACGCACAGCGCGCACACCGGGGGGACGGAGCAGAAGCGAAAGAGAAAAGGAAGAGCCGGAGCGGGAACTTTCTCTCCGGAGGAGGACAGCGGCGCGCGGTCTGGGTTTGGCGCTGAATTGCTGCAGGTAGCGCTGCGCTTTGTTTCAACGCTGCGGCGAACAAACCGGACTGTTAGCGGCAGTGTTTATTTTTGGCTTGACACGCCGGAATTTGCGGTAGCGGCGTTCGCGTCTGCGCTAGTATTTGTTAGCTTTTGCGTCAGTCTTTGCGGCTGTCACGTTGGTATTCGCGCTGGTTGCGTTAGCGCTGTTCTCGTTGGTGTTTGCGCCAGTTGCGTGAGCGTTTGCGCACGGCTTTAAGGACGTTTCTGCGGCTTTGACCTTTAACGTCCTTTACTACTGCAGCTGACTTTACCACAGCACAGGGAGAGAGAGAGAGGGGGGTGAAAGAGAGTGGGATAGAGGAAGGGGGGAGGGGGGAGAGAGGAGAGAGAAAAAGAAGTGAAAGAGAGTGAGATAGAGGAAGAGAGAAGGAGAGAGAGAGAGGAAGATGGGGAAGTCAGAAGGGCACGAGAGAGTGAGATAGAGGAAGAGAGAAGGAGAGAGACAGAGAAGAAGAGAGAGAGGAGAGAAAAGAGACAGAGGAAGAGAGAGAGAAAGGGGTGAGTGAGATGGAGGGGAGAGAGAGAAGTCAGAAGGGCAAAAGAGAGAAAGAGAGAGAGGTAGAAGAAGAGAGAGTAAGGGAGAGAGAGAAGAAGAGAGATGAGAGAGCAAAGAGTAAAAAAGAGTGAGATAGAGGAAGAGAGAGAAGGAGAGAGTGAGAGAGAGGGTTGAAAGAGGAAAGGAGAGAGGGGGAAATGGGAAAGAGAGAGGGAGAGAAAGAGTAAGAGAGAGAGATGCCGAGAGCAGTAAATAGGGGATGAGAGAGAAAGGGAGAGACGGGAAGAAAAGAGGATGATAGAAAGAGAGAAAGGAGAGTGAGAGAGAGGAGAGAGGAAGGGCAAAAGAGTGAGAGAGGAGGAGAAGATAGAGAGCGAGAAAGAAAGAGAGAAGGGAACAGAAACAGTAAGCAGAGTAAAAGGGGAACAGAGAGAGGAAGAGCGAAGGCAAAAGAGACCGAGAGAGTGGAAGAGAGAAAGAAGGGAAAGAGTGAGAAGAGGGGGAGAGATAGTGAGAGAGGAAGAGAGGGGGAAGAGAGGAAAAAGAAAGACTGAAAGAGAGAGATAGACAGAGGATGGGATACAGAGGAAGCGAGAGAAAGTGAGGGAGGAGGAGAAGAGAGAGAGAGAGAGAGTTTACTGAAGTGCAGTGTCTGTGTTTGTCTGCAGGAACACCGGAGACCCTGTGAGTGAGCGAAGAGGAGCCGCAGAGCAGACATGAACTTCGTGATGAAAGCCGCTCTGGGAGGTGAGTGCAGGAGGCGCTGGTGTCTGTATGTAGGTGATAAAAGTGGAGCCGAATGATTTGACTCAGCAGTTCGGAGCTGCAGCGGCGCCGAGAGCGCAGAGCGAGTGTTAGTGTACTGGAGGAAATGACCGCAGTGGGTTCATCACACAGAGCCTGATTATCTCACTGAGCAAACGCACTGAATGTCCAAACCTGCCGCCCCTATCACTCAGCTCTCTGTTCTGCATGGTCATGTCTAGTGGTAGGGGGTCCTGATTCTTGTTGAGATAGAGGGGTGAGGTGAAGTGCACTACATGACCCTCCAAACGGAGGTTTTTCAGACTCCAAACGGAGTGAAAAATGGCAAGACGGCTGAACAAGAGGCCAAAGAAACCCACAAATGTGGGAATTTTCTCTGTTAAAAATTACGATAAACACTGTTTTATCTTAGTTTAACGTCGTTTCAGTGTATTTTGGTCGTTTTCTTCACAACAAGCATAAAAAATCGCTAACAGTATGCTAATGCCTCGGTAGCTAGCTAGCTAACTTTCCCGTTCCACCTTAAATAGTCCAGCAGTTCTGACGCCTGAAGCGACAGAATGTAGCTGCTGCACCATTTAAGGTGGAACGGGAAAGTTTGAACGAGAAGCTGGTGAATATCTGACTTCAGCTTCATATCACTGAAGAATTAGGGGTGGGTGATAATAAATAATTGCCCCCCTCTTTGAAGTCATATGATTCCCTAAGTGTAACTAAAGCCCAGCAGTGAGGAGCTGAACTTTACCCTCCTCTGCTGTCACTGCAGACTGGCAGGGTCGCCTACAGAGCAGCGCTAGTAGCTGTTAATGAAGTAAAGCTCTTTTTATTTGAGGGTCTCATTTCATAGAGGAAGATTTTAACCACTACTGCTTGTGACTCAGTTCCAACGAGTTAGGGTGACACTCGAAAACAAGGGGTAGGGGGTAAAAAGTCTTAGTAATCTGTCTGTGACTTAATTATCTTGTTCTCATGCCTAAGTAAGTTGTGTCTACAACTTAATCAAGCTTTCCTATGTTGTCTACAACTTAATTATCTTGTTCCCATGCCTTACTGTGTTGTGTCTACGACTAAATTATCTCATCCTCGCCTTAGTAAGTCATTTCTACAACTTAATTATCTCGTTCCCACGCCTTAGTAAGTCATGTCTACAACTTATCTCATTCCCATGACTTAGTAAGTCATATCCGTGACTTAAATATCTTGTTCCCATGCATTAGCAAGTCATATCTGTGACTTTATCTCATTCTCATGCCATTGTAAGTTGTGTCTGACTGAATTATCTCATTCTCATGCCTTAGTAAGTCATGTCTCTGACTTAATTATCTCATTCCCATGCCTAAGTAAGTTGTGTTTATGACTTAATCATCTTGTTCCCACCGTCTTAGTAAGTCATGTCTACGACTTATCTTGTTCACATGCCTTAGTAAGTCGTATCTGACTTAATTATCTCATTTTCATGCCTCAGTAAGTCATGTCTGACTTCTCATTTTCATGCCTTAGTAAATCGTGCCTATGACTTAAATATCTCATTCTCACGCCTTGGTAAGTCATGTCTACAACATATCTCATTCCCACACCTTAGTAGGTTGTGTCTGTGACCAAATTATCTCGTTCTCGTGCCTTAGTAAGTCGTGTCTACAGTTTTATTCTCATTTTCATGCCTCAGCAAGTCGTGTCTACAACTTATCTCATTCCCACATCTTAGTAAATTGTGTCTATGCTTTAATTATCTCATTCTCATGCCTTAGTAAGTCATGTCTCTGACTTAATTATCTCATTCCCATGCCTAAGTAAGTTGTGTTTATGACTTAATCATCTTGTTCCCACCGTCTTAGTAAGTTGTGTTTATGACTTAATCATCTTGTTCCCACCGTCTTAGTAAGTCATGTCTATGACTTACCTTGTTCACATGCCTTAGTAAGTCGTGTCTGACTTAATTATCTCATTTTCATGCCTCAGTAAGTCATGTCTGACTTCTCATTTTCATGCCTTAGTAAATCGTGTCTATGACTTAAATATCTCATTCTCTTGCCTTAGTAAGTCATATCTGTGATTTAATTATCTTGTTCTCATGCCTTGGTAAGTCATGTCTACAACATATCTCGTTCTCGTGCCTTAGTAAGTCATGTCTATGACTTCTCATTTCCATGCCTTAGTAAAGTGTGCCTATGACTTAAGTATCTCATTCTCTTGCCTTAGTAAGTTGCATCTACAAATGATCTCGTTTCCTAGTCTTACTAAGTCGTGTGTTTGACTATTTAGTTCTTGCCTTATGTTGCCTTACTGGACTGAAAGCCTTATAACGTTAGATTAACTACCAACATAGAATTGTCAGAAGATGCAGCCAATCACATTAATTTACAGCGAGTGTCTGTGCTAATCGACTGTAGCATTACTCTAAGTTATCCATCTCTGCTGTGAGATCCTGCTTTGTGAAATAAGACCCCTCGCCGCAGTCATCTCTGCGTGGGAAAGCCCACTGAACTGACCTGCTCTCAGGGGGAAATTCAATACAGTCTCTAATGAGCAGCGGTCAGCATGCCGCCACCCAAACACTGCACACATGCGGTATTAGTGGCTCTGCTTTGCTGATGAATTATAAATTAAGGGGCCCAAATCCAAAAGGCTGTCTTGTATTTAATTAGTCCAGAAATGTGTCAGTGTGTGTCGTAATTCACTATCGCATGACCGTTTTCCATCATCTCTTCATCCCTTAGAATTAAACAGGCTGTTTTTGTTATTGGGCCTTCAAGGCTGATGTATGCAGATGACCTCTGTGTACTGTGCCTCATTCAAAAGCAGTCCCGGCTGAAGCACAAGGGCTGAGCTAAACTGCAGTAGGTAGAGATGTATGTAAATGCAGTCATGGTTGTGACATCACAAAAAGTGTGTAGTGAAAGAGTGCGTAGTGAAACAATGTTATCTCCAAGGTTTGATAAAGGTTAAAAACCTTGAGAAATAGACCCCTCAGCACTGTCGCTTGGTGAGTAGTTCAGTTTAAGGTTAAAATTTGATGCTGTGTCTGTTTGCTAGCTGTACGTTTCAGGCACTCGCAATCGTTGCGAATGTTTACCCAGGCTGAGTGGGAAGAATTAAACCTGCTGGACTGCAATAATGCCGAGTGATGTCAGGTTGCAGGATACGCTCCGCCGTCTGAATGCAGCCCAAAGATTTACGCTATCAAATGCATTATTTACCGCACGGCACAGATATCTGCCACAGCATCCTCCATTTACCGCTGCGGTACACGTGCAGCAGCATTCAGAGTTCAAATGTTTCCAAATTTTGCACGACGCATTTCGGCCAAGCCCAGCTAGCCTTGCATCCATGTTGGAGGAAACTGCCAGACACAGCAACTGCTCTCCTTTCTGCCGTGCTGAGGCTGAAGAAGGATCCTTGAGGGAGGCTGAAATCCGACCCTCCATTGCTGCTCTGTAAAACGGTGCAAGTGCAAGTTCAATAACGCTACTATTTACAGCCAGACGTGATGATGCAGTGACTGAGAGAGGTCTATAGAGGATCCAGCTGAACTGTGTGGTCATAGGTCTGTGTATCCATGAGTATTTTAGCATGTAGCTCAGCCGGTCAGATTTTAGAGCTCATACGATCTGTTTGATAAAGAAACATTTACAGTGGTCATTCGATTGGTTAGGCACTGTTTACTTTTCTAAGCCAATGAAGGGAAATTTAACCTACCCACAAAATGAATGTCTAAGTTGACTTGATCTGCAATAAAGCATGGCCGCCATTCGGACCAACCCAGTTAGTGAAAGTGACCACCATCAGTCAGCCATCATCAACAAAGTAATGATGGACACATGATGGACAGATTTAGTTGGTACAGAGAAAAATCATCACTTTTTATGTCATTTTAATACAGTAACACTTTTTTATTTACAGCCACCCCTATAAAATCCCAGTGTCTGACCCGGCCACCTCCTTCTAAAAGTTCTAGCTATGCTCTTGTCTGTCATCAGTGTGCGTTAGAACATGAGTGCATGTGTATATTTACACTGCGTCACAGGCCAGCATGGTTCCGAGCGGCTCTGCAGTTTAAACGTTCTCCTCAGCACTTTACTGTACCTTTCCACAAGGGCGTGTGTGTGTGTTTGCGTATGTATTTATGTCTTCGTGGGGTCTAAATGTCGTTATGGGGACATTAGTCTACTTGCCACGAAGAAAAATACTTTCTTTGCCCCAAAAAGTGCAGCTGCAGAAAAAGAGGCCAAAGCTTTTGGCTGTTGAGGTTGAAGTTAGTTGAAGTTAGAGTCTCACACACACACAACAATACACACTGTGTGTGAGACGTCACTGCTGGCTCTGCGCCAGTGAGCAGAGTGCTGCAGTGACCTGAACTAACGAGGCCAACACATGTTCGTCCTTCAGGGAACGTTTGGACTCGAATGATAGAAAGAGCATATACTGATAAATTAATAATAATAATGACATAGTAACATATACTATATGTATATTAATAAATGTATACTGTATGCATACTTATAAATCAGCATCGTAATAGCAGCGTATATTAATAAATCAGCACTATAATAGCAGTGTACACTAATAAATCAGCATTTCAAAAACTTAAGGCTTAACTGAGACTCACACTTTAAAGACTTGAGACTTGGACTCGTACCTCAAAGACTCGAGACTCAGACTTGAAACTTGGATGTAGGAGACTCAACACTTTGACCCCAGAAATTTGATACTTTGACCTCAGAGACTCGAGACCTGCCTCAGAGATTCGAGACTTTGACCTCAGAGATTTGAGACTTTGACCTCACACATTCGAGATTTGCCTCAGAGATTCGAGACTTTGACCTCAGAGATTCGATACTTGCCTCAGAAATTTGAGACTTTGACCTCAGAGATTTGAGACTTCAAACCTCAGAGATTTGAGACTTTGACCTCAGAGATTTGAGAATTTGACCTCAGAGATTCGAGATTTGCCTCAGAGATTTGAGACTTTGACCTCAGAGATTTGAGTCTTTGACCTCAGAGATTCGAGACTTTGACCTCAGAGATTTGAGACTTTGATCTCAGAGATTCGAGACTTTGATCTCAGAGATTCGAGACTTTGACCTCAGAGATTCGAGACTTTGACCTCAGAGATTTGAGACTTTGACCTCAGAGACTCGAGACCTGCTTCAAAGATTCGAGACTTGCCTCAGATTTGCATGAAGTGTCTTCTGAACATCTTTGTTTCCAGCCCTAGTTGGATCTAAAGGCTATATGAAGGTGTTCAAAGTGATGAACTGAATAATGGTTGTTAGATTAAGAAGATCGAAACGATCCAAAATCAGAAATGTTCCACTGAAGTCCAGTTCTGGATGCTGGACTCAAACAGCAGAGCAACGAGCAATCAAACCGAAACACTCCACACATTTATCTTGTCGGATCTAATCAGCTGACCTAGGGAATACGTCCAACACCGCTGCTGACAGCAATGATTTGTGAGCGAGTGCTTTCTGCTGAGCCTTGCGGATCAATATGAACACGGGTTGAGGTTAGTTACGTTTCTCCACCTTCAGTGGAGAAGGAACTGGTGCTCACATTTAGGGAATGAGACTGTATATCAGTTGCAGGCCTTTGTTTTCCAGAAAATAAAAAGCACCGAGGCCTGACGGAGCCTTTATTCTTTGTTGGGTGGAGGCAGCTGCTCAGATCAGGCCAGAAATCAATCAGACAGCTGCTGTATTCCTCAGTGAAACTGTACTGGATGTCTCTGCAGAACTCACAAAACAGTACCGCGCTGAAAATACGCCTGAATTTGTAACTTTACCAGGGAAGACTAGCTTTAATAGAAGTTAATGAAAAAGATTTTGCTCCAAGAAATTTTAGGTCATTTCTACTGGACAAATGAAAATGATCATACAGTATTAAAGGCAGCAGAAGTTCTCAAATGGTGTTTAAAAACAAAAAAAAGGAACTGTGACGTTTTCATTAACAGTAAGCTCTAGTAACAACAGTAGTGTCAATATTTAAAAATAGGGCTGGCTGATTGAATGATACGATCTTGTTATTATTAGTAAGATAAATTATATCAAGATACCCTTCTGGGCGAGTGATGGGAGTGGTCAGTACTTCTAGAACACTGCACATAAAAAGACAGATTTAGACTGATTAAAGAGAGCCTGTAAACGACGGCAACCAATGCAGAGTGACGTCATAACCTGAAAGCAACAGATAGCTGACTGGATGTCAGTGTAAGCCGCCGGCTGCCAGCAGATGGCGATGGTGGTGAGGTGCCATAAGTTCAGGGAACTCCAATTCCCAGAAGCCCTCGGGCTGATTAGGCCCAACCTGGCACACCTGTGGACTCCTCTACTTAAGGCTGTGGCAAACAGCAGGCCTGTGTCACACCTTTGTAGAGGGGTGACCGGTACGGTACGGTACGGTACGCAGCCCAGGTGGGTATTTCAACAAAAGTTAAAGAAAAGGAAAAAGAAAACAAAAGAAAAGTAAAGAGGGCTGGAAAAAGCAAAAGAGTGAAACTGCCTCAAAACTACTTAACACCTTGAGCCTTGAGCTACAAACGGCTCCAAGCCATACTAAAGGTGTTTGCTCCGCTAAGAGCAAACAGGTGAAACATAAAGTCAACCTTCCTCTCAGAATCACAGAGGAAGTAATTTTTGTTTTCTGATTATCTTTACTTTCACTTTTCTATCTCAGCCTTTGTTTGATCACGCTGACTTCTGCAGTTATCTGATTATTAAAATGTTCATGTAAACAGCGCACTCTGATTTCTTAGATCGGAATATGGTCTAGAAATCCGATTAAGAAATCTGCTAAAGAGGCTGGATTTTAGCTCAGTAATCAGATTTCTCAGTGCATGTAAACTCTTACTCTGATTTCTTTCGGATTTCTCAGTCTGAGCATGTGCGAAAACAGACCGCGGAAATAAGCGAGCAGCGTCGCCATGAGACGCAGCAAAACAGTTTTGGAATGGTGCTGAAACCGACAACATGAAGGATTTAAATATTCTTCATCTTCTAGGTGACGTGTGTTCATATTTTCAGTGAAGTGACTCGATGTTTAAAAAAAAAGCTGCAGCATGAAGTTTGAGTTTTACGTTACGTTTACATCACGTCTTCTTCTGTGAGTTTATTGGCTGGTTGCAAAGCAGAAATCTGATTACTGCCTGACTCATGCAGACCCGGAGTTTCCCCATTATCTGATTACTCAAGTGCACATACACGTTGATTGGATTACTGACAAAATCTGATTTTCCTCAGTTATCGGATTATTAAGTGCATGTAAACACACTCGTTTTTTCTTCCTGTTCCTTCTTTGAAAACTCATCATTCAGCCTTTTATCAAATGTATCACTACTCTTTGGTGCTGCACTCCGACCTGTTCATAAAAGGTAGAAAAAAAAGGTTGTGAAAAAGTATTTGCCCCCTCCTGATTTGCTGTTTGTGTCATACTAAGTGGTTTCAGATCTGCATACAAAATGTAATATAAGACAAAGAGCCCACGAGGAAACACAAAACACGTTTTGTTTTTAAGGAAAAACGTTTGAAAAACCTGCATCACCCAGCGCTTTCAACCAAATAAACAGGGGCGTAGCAGCCGTTTTAAAAGTGAGGGGGCGCTGTTCTCAGTAAGTAGCAAAGAATCAACACCGACTCCCAGTCGCAACAGTACAGAGCCCTGCTGGTGACATTGTACAAATAAAAATAAAGCGTGGGTAAATAATAATTTACTAATAAGTAATTAGTAAGGTGTGGGAACAAGATAAATAAACTGTGGCCATGACTTAAGATATGGGAATGGGATAATTAAGCCTTGGCCACAGCTTAACAAAGCATGATCTCCTTTCCCACTTTACTAAGTCGTGGCCATGGCTTAATTATCTCATTCTTACGCCTTACTAAGTTGTGGCCACGCACTAGGATCCTGTTCCCACGTGTTAATACGTCATGGCCACACATTAT
The DNA here is from genome assembly GCF_904425465.1 of Colossoma macropomum. Lineage (NCBI taxonomy): Eukaryota > Metazoa > Chordata > Actinopteri > Characiformes > Serrasalmidae > Colossoma > Colossoma macropomum. The sequence goes on along the minus strand of NW_023494796.1, from coordinate 2,321,096 downwards.
ATTTATTTAAATAGGATATCACCAGTAGAAGAATTGACTCTTTTGGAGTCGACACTTCCTCGCTAGTGATGTTTACATTTAACAGGGCTGGCGATTTTTTTTCTTAATGACTAACTGTTACGTGTGCTGTGTTTGTGTGAAGGGGGTCCCCCTGATGTGGGGAAGATGCTGGGAGGAGAGGAGGATAAAGACCCCGAGGCGGAGAAAGAGAAAGAGGAGGAGAGGCAGGAGGCTCTAAGGCAGCAGGAGGAGGAGCGGAAAGCCAAATATGCCAAGATGGAGGCCGAGCGGGAGGTGATGAGGCAGGGCATCAGAGACAAGGTGAGAAGTTCCACTTACGCACCTAAATAAGGTTCCAGATAAAAGGGGAATTCGACTCATTTCTCAAAATAACAAAATACGTGGGGTGTAAACAGAGTCAGAGTGGTTTGGTGTGAAATGGTTCAGATGTCTTCACAGTGGTGGTGATGGGAACCAGGCGTCGCCATGACTACAACACAAATATAGACATTTATTTACCATCCAAAACCAGCAGTGAACCTACAGAGTCTTCATTCTGCTTATCCACTTTATAAGCACTTCAGTCTGAAGAGTCATTTTACTAAAACGTCATTCTGCACATTAATTTATTAGAAGTTTATTTTAGGTATTAATTATAATATTATTGTAAACTCTACTGTACATGAGGCAGTAAAGCTTCATTATGGATATTTATTTTATTAAAACTTTAATTTCATTAGAACCTCATTCTGGATGTTAATTTTATCAAGAACGTCGTTCTGGGTATCAATTTTTATTAGAGCCTCATTTTAGATGCTAATTTTATCTAGAATGTCATTCTGGATGATAATTTTTTAGAACTTCATTCTGGATGTAAATTGTATTAAAATTTCATTCTGGATGTTAATTTTATTTGAACCACATTCTGGATGATAATTTTTTAGAACCTCGTTCTGGATGTAAATTTTATCTAGAACGTCATTCTGGATATTTATTTTATTAGAACTTCATTCTGGATATCAATTTTTATTAGAACTTTGTCTTTGATATAAATGAGCAGTTCCCGCTGATCATCTAAACTGGACTCCTGGACTCATTATATGCATTTCAGTGCTGTTGACATTGTTGTGGGCAGTTATTGTTGTGGTCAGCTCATGTGGCGTTTTGTGTGACAGTACGGTCTAAAGAAGAAGGAGGAAGCCGAGGCCGAAGCGCAGGCGGCCATGGACGCGGCCAGCGAGGGCAGCCTGACGCGTCCGAAGAAGGCCGTGCCGTCCGGGTGCGGAGACGACGACGAGGAAGAGGAGAGCATCATGGACACGGTGATGAAGTACCTGCCGGGGCCGCTGCAGGACATGCTGAAGAAGTAACACGTTGTCGACATGGCGACACAGCTTTACGTACTATTAATATTCTTCTTCTTATTAATATTATTACAATTGTAATGCGTGCTTCCGCTTTCAAACAGCAGAGGGCGCACTAGAGCAAGAGAGCAACACGACATTACAAAAAACACCATCGTTGTTTCGCAGAGGTTTTGTAAATAGAATTTAGCTGTTCTAGGTAAGAAGGAAGGGCAGTACGTTTCAAAATATAAGCCATATTTTATCTTTAACGGGAAATGCTGAATCCTAAGTTCCGATATTGTTTCTTATTAAACACAAACGAAAAACACGTAGGCTACGATGTTTGCATGAAATGTAGCTTGAAAAATCGACTTCCACCGTTTTGTACTGTCAACCAGCAATTTTCCTCGATTTATTAGCTGTGTATTAGCTAAAAGAGCTAGCTACGTACTAGCTAAACATCTTTAGTCTAACGCGAAACATCGCAATCACTAGCGGAAACGTCTCATCTATGCATGTATCCATCACGTAGACTGTGTGCTTAACCACATCTTTGGTGCAAAGGCTAAAATAACATAGAAGGCAATAAATTTTTAGCTTAGTCGATGCGCATTTGCTGAACATACCAAAACTCAGTCGATCTCGAAGCTAAACTCTCTCAGCGGACCGACCTATAGAGCACAGGTTTGAGTCACATGAGGCCTCAACACATTCTTAACAGTGCAGAAAAGACATAGGTTCATTTAAAGTCCTTTTTAGTGTGATATAATAACACAATACACACTTCAGGTACAGGATCCACGAAAGAATTCGCACCACTGACTTCAGAGTTGGCTTAGAATTGACTGTAACACGGAGGGTCAGCATCGAATCCGTTCGTTCGGACTTTCTTTCGGACCGTTTTCTGGAACTTTCTTAGCAATAACAGTTTCTTCTGTTTGCTTAGCTTGTGAGAAACCAATGATAAACACAATCTGAGTGAATGACGAATGTAACGTTAATCGGAGAGACTGTGTCTGGGGCGAAATACGCAAAGAGAAATAATGGGCATTATAGCAATATAATGATCAATCATGTGCTGTCATTTGTTGCATTTCAGGCTTTTTGTTTGCTCGCCTTAAACTGATGCCTTTATTAACGATTATGATCAACGGAAATGTATTGTACTGTCACTTAAAACCATTAAAAACACTACTAAAAACCTCTTTCACAAATGGCATGCTCTTCAATCAACCTCATTTTGAGCGTTCAGCTGTGCCACTTGCAAATCTCTGCAGCTGCCACAAGGTGTCGCTGTTTGACGCTGCCTGGAGCATCGCTTCAGCCAAATGGAGTGTTGCGCTCACACAATCCAAAAACCACACTGACTTACCTTAATAGGTAGCAGTTATCACCTGTGATCACAAACGCATGGGGCCACTTTATATGAGTTTTTGGTAACACTTTATTTGGATGGTCCACTTTAGATGCTTTGTAGATACGTTCAAGTTAAATGCAACTAGTTTCTTTAAATCTAAACCTAATCCTAACCTTAACCCAAAACCTAAAGCCAACCCTCACCCTGCTCCTAGCCCTAATTCTGGTCCACATCCTAACCCATAACCCCACCACTGTTTAGAATCAGTTTCAACAGGTAGTTCTTTTACAATTTATCTGTAGATAATCTATAGTGAACCATCCAAATAAAGTGAGACCGAATTATTTGAGTCGTTTATTATTTGAAACAAGTTAAGAAAATATGTGGAAAATACTGTTTCTGAGCTTTCAATCCACATTTGTATTTATAAGTAGACATTTTATGATCTGAATTTGATGAAAAGTTATAACTATGTGTATGTTGGGGTGGCGATCACAATACTTTTCCAGAGATTAATACTGGAGCTATGAGGCTAATATAGCTAATAAGCAGTTGGAGGCTTATAGCCCACCAATCCGCGATCTAACTGCCCAATCATGCAGTTCGGGTGTCCGTTGGAACCAATAAAGAACTCTGGTAGTGCCACTTTTGTTGATTTTTATTCACCATTTCACACACTGTGCTGCACTAAATCCAATTAAACAAGACTAACTGTACTCTTTATAAGAGAAAAGCATACAGAGAAGTAATGGAATTTACCACAATGTTAAATATTCTCCTGATTTGTGGACGAAAAAAAATATGCTTTTACATTTTTGACACGTTTTGCCTACAAAGTCGTGGAATGGGAATGTTAATCATATAACTGTAGAATTAAGTATGTAATTATATCTAATTTATGTAACGTGAACTGAATGTGCAGCAAAACAGACACAAAAATGCAAATATATACACACAGTAATTCCAATCTTTATTAACCAAAAAACAAACAACAAAATAACAAACGTCAGTAAGGTGAACTAACGCGACCGTACGACGGGAGATAAACTGCGATTCCCTGTATGTCCTCCTCCACACTAACAGCTGACTGAGGAGAAAACAGCACGGCCCAGTGTAGACAGGCTCAGTACGGTGCTGTAGTGGAGTACGACTGAGAATCATTCAGAACAGAAACATACATACGATTTTCCATCGGACAGTGCAGTGAAGTATGGGACGGTCACTAATCACGCAGTTTCTCGTCATTTCTGATGCCGGGTGACCCATTACGTTTGAGTCCCTGTGTTGAGTTTGGTTACCCTGTCTATCACGGTACCAAGCATACTGAGACTGGACTTATGGGTGAAGCTTTAAACAGTGTAGTCCACTGATTGGTCAAATGTAGTCGTCACATATCACGAGTGGATTTACATCGACTTGGTTTTAAATTTTTGCTGGAATCAGAAATGCGGAACTTCATATTTAGTTCAACTTCGGTTGACATGGGAATTTGTGTCCTCGACCCTCGACGCCACTGCTTTGGTGCTACTCCATTGGCTGACCTCTAAAGGGGCGGGGCTTTGCGCAGCAGCACTGATAATCCAAAATGGACGAAGCACTAAAGACTCAAGAGTGACTGCTGGATGCGCAGTCAGCCAGGAGACTCTATTAGATGGTAGATGGTAGACGAGTTGGCTAACCTCAAGTAGATAACCAAGACTACCATCACCAGTCATCTACATTTCTTAATGTTTTCCAATTTTCTCCCCAATTCCGCCCTCTAGTTAGGACTCCCCCAATCACACGATACCACCAGTGCTAGGAAGGCGAAAGCTACCACAGGCTTCCTCTGAGACCTGTCAAGGGCCACCGCACCTTTTTGAACTGCTGGTGACACAACGTCACTGGACAGCTGAACTTCGTGGAAAGCGTCAACCGCCAGATCTGTTACGTCAGCTAACAGACCCACCCAGAGAGAGCAAGGCCAGTTGTGCTGTCTTGGACTCCCGGCCATGGATGGCCGTAGCATCACCAGGGATCGAACGCAGTAGTTATCTAGATCCAAGCTTCCAATCTTTGGTCACGCACATTTCGCAAGGCAACGTGAGCTGCCAGTGTCACGTGCGACTGCGCTTTAAAGGTAATTTGAAGTCAAGGTTGCTACTGTTGAGGTCAGCATTAACACTAGCATTGTGTGTGAAATCAAGTGACCACCACACAACCTCCAGACAACACTGCCTACTTTCACAAGTATCGTTAAGCGATCTTTATGGAAACTGGACACAGGTACTCAAGCAGGGTTCTGGGTTTGGATCAGTAACCGTACTTTGTTGAGCTGCACTGCCTGACGGACAAACGCCTCGAGCAGTATAGCCGAGCCGGGACGGAGTAAAGTGGAGTACTGTGGCGAGAGGACTGGATGCCGACTGAGTACAGTGGAGTATAGCCTGAGTTTAAACTACTCACCCAGCAAACCATGCAAAGCTAACCGCAACCTGATCTCCATCAACCTTCTCAACCTGATCTCCATCAGTCTTACCTGTAGTTTACTGTCCTTTACCGCAATTTCAGTTCATCCCTAGAAGTCAATAGGCAATTACTGAATTCCTCAAGCAACATTTCCTGTGTGAGACGTCACTCAGTTATCTGTAAATGAACCTGTGTACGCGGTTCTTTCAGAGGTGGAACTGCGGTTCCAGAGGGAAGAATTTCTGGCCATTCATTACCAGCGTAGTCGTGAGGGTGGAGTTCTCACAGGGTCCGCCTGATCGCCACGGATATCAGGAAAACCCTCGGGAAAGTGAAAGGAGCCCCATGTGGAAATCCCAGTAGAAAACCAATGGGAAAACCCTACTCTTTCCTAGTTTAGTCACAATGACTCAAACCAGTAGAACCCCTTCTACCGATGCCTACAGGTGTGGAAATTCCTGTAGAGACCAGTCGTGTCCAGTTGACTCACTCCAGGTGAATATTCAACTGGTTTTTCACCCAGAAACTGGAACACTTGTGTGGTCTCTCCTGGCGCCAGAACTACTTTCTTACTTAGTTGCTCCGGTGTTGGAAAGTTCCAAATTGGATAAAACTTCCAAAGAACAGCTTTAAGACATTCTCCAACACCTGGAACAGGTGTAGTTTAAATTTGGGTTATTTGGAGACACATTTCGATCAATTTGTTGAGAGAATTCAGCAACGGCCCATTCGCTTCTATTATGAGTGAGTTTTGAGTCAACAGGTTTTTCTGTAGGCCTCACAATTATTTATTTAAGCTAAATTTCACTGGGTGAGTTTTTCTGATTTGGGCCAAGGCAAACCGGCTGACTGACCGGTGCTATAACACCTTTACAGGGGGGCGGCGAGTAATGTTTGTTTATTTGAGCTCAAGCTGTTTCTGTCAGAGAACAACACAGTGGCCACTAGTATTCTAATACAATTTAACTGCCTTTAGAAAACAAAAAAAATGAAATTGTACTTTGAATCGAACTCGAAAATGACCGTCATTGGTAATCGACAGAACGCAGACGACCGAGGGGAGGCTGAAAACCCGGAATTATTCCTCAAGTCTGTTCTGAAACAACCCACACCTCCCAGCGAGTGCATTTAACAAGGATTTACTTTAGCATATTACTACTTACAATATTACGGTATGAGCTTATACCTGAGAAAGAGAGAGAGAGAGAGAGAAGACTGAAGGAGAGAGAGCGAAAAAGGAAAGGCACGCTGAAACGCCAGAAGCACATAAATAAGTAGGTAAATGCAGAGATACAGTGTAGATGTGCAATACTGTGCCTACGTCACGTCTTCAAACAAAACTGAAGTGACTCCATACACAGGTTAAAGGCATAATAACTAATAATAACAACAACACATTCATGTTACAACAGAACAAACCTTCAGTACATTCTAGTACATGTATGTGTGTTTGTGTATTGGGGGTGTAACAATTCACAAAATTCGTAATTCCGTATGATACGATACGATACTGTGCTGTTTCAATTCAGTTCGTTCTCTAATACGGCAAAAACTCCCGAAAATGTGCGTTATGTTTACATACACCGATCAGGCATAACATTATGACCACCTCCTTGTTTCTACGCCCATTGCACTATGTAAGTGTGCGAGTGCAATTCGGATCGGTCAGCGCTTACTGTTGCTTTGTTTAATCAAAAATTAAAGAGTAAAGATTAAGCGACTGACATTCCTATTCATGTGTTTTCTTACATTTACGGCATTTAGCAGACGCCCTTATCCAGAGTGACTTGCTGAAGATCATTTTACACAGGTAGGCGAAGGCAGTGTTAGGAGTCTTGCCCAAGGACTCTTATTGGTATAGTGTATGTATTGAACCCCAGTCTGCAGCGTAGGAGGCAGAGGTTGTACCCACTACACTACACCACACCAACCACCACCGGACACCTTGTTCAATAAGCGTTTTTTTAGACGCAAAAATCTGGCTTTGTTGTCTTTACATATCAAATAAATGCAACAGCATCATTCAGAAATCATGGAGTTTAGCCTGACCAGTTTAGGCTTAAGTTGCGCTTTGTGACGAACTGAAAACAAAATAGAATAAAATCAAATCTGGTGGGGTGAGAGAAAGCTTAGCTTACCAACCACTGCACTAATTCTCCTCTTAGCCCAGCGTGCTAGCCACGGTACAACACAAGACATTGTATTGTTACACCCCCAATGTGAATATCTATGTGTAGCTGTGGTGCTATAACTGTGAGGAGCGCTCTGAAGTACAACAAAGCTCCTTTCTTCAGGGTAAGGTTTGGGGCTATTCTGCCCCACAGTACCAGAACAATCCTCACAAGTATAGCAGTCCAAGTAAGTGTACTTGTGTTTGCCTGTGAATCTCTGACAGGCTTCCTTTGCTGGTTCAGGAATCAGCTGATCACAGACATCAGAACCACAATAAACCATAATATCCAAAAAATAATAATAATCTAATTATTTACAGTAGCAGTTGACAGAAGAGAATGCTGGTGGTAAATCGTCTTCAACGCGGCAGTCTCGGCAATCTCAGGCTTATTACTGTTCGACGTCTCCGAGCTCCACTGCAGATTCTATCAAAATGTCTTTGACTCTTAAATATTTATATATTATAGCAAAATCCTTCTGATGAAATCTCCTTCCTGTACCTTTAACTCTAACAGCAGAATTCTTTCTGCAGTTACATTCGATATTCAGGCCATAAAGGACGGATTGTGTTGTGTAGGGATCTCTGCAGTGGTGCACAGTGAGACAAGAGGACACTACGAAAACCAGCATTACAAATCTAAGACGAAAAAAAAAAAGAGGCTAGAAATAAGAGACGTAGGCTGCCGCAGACCTCCAGGCCACAAGAGGGCGCCGTCACTGCTGCTGCTGCTGCCACTGCTACACGTTTGTCCGACATTTAGGGAAGATGGGGCCACTTTCAAGCCTTCTCTTTCTTACTGCAGAGAGACAGAGAGAGAAAAAGATTGTCATTAAACAATGAAGATGTGTCCTCATGCCCAAATAAGGACTTTGGAGCCTAAACGGTTTTTCTCTATGGGGGAAAAAATGAACAGCGTTTTAGAAAACGGCGATTTACGGCCCCTGATAAATAAAACTGTTTTTGTCCTGTATACGTTTCCACCCTGAGCTTGTCAACTACACTATACACCGATCAGGCGCAACATTATGACCACCTCCTTGTTTCTGTGCTCATTGTCCATTTTATCAGCTCCACTTACTATATAGGTGCACTTTGTAGTTCTACAGTTACAGACTGTAGTCCATCTGTTTCTCTGCATACTTTGTTAGCCCCCTTTTACCCTGTTCTTCAGTGGTCAGGACCCCCATGGACCCTCACAGAGCAGGTACTATTTGGGTGGTGGATCATTCTCAGCACTGCAGTAACACTGACGTGGTGGTGGTGTGTTAGTGTGTGTTGCGCTGGTCTGAGTGGATCAGACACAGCAGTGCTGCTGGAGTTTTTAAACACCTCAGTGTCACTGCTGGACTGAGAATAGTCCACCAACCAAAAATATCCAGCCAACAGCATCGTGTGGGCAGCGTCCTGTGACCACTGATGAAGGACTAGAGGATGACCAACACAAACTGTGCAGCAGCAGATGAGCTATCGTCTCTGACTTTACATCTACAAGGTGGACCGACAAGGTAGGAGTGTCTAATAGAGTGGACAGTGAGTGGACACAGTGTTTAAAAACTCCAGCAGCACTGCTGTGTCTGATCCACTCAGACCAGCAAAGCCATATCTGTTTTGCGACAGCTGAAACAGTGGATGCCGTAAAGTGTTTTCCTGCACACATGGTACACAGTCTGCCATGGAGGCTGTGGCCGAGCTGTGGACGGCACTTATACTTCCTTCCATTCCATTTTTATGCCACAAAACAGCCCAAAAAATGTCTAGAAATGGACTCAATCTTACAATATTCTTCCCACAATCTCAAAATTTAGAAATATTAAGTTCGTCCACTCGATTTGAGTTTATTTCACTTGCCAGTATATTTTTTTGCAGTGTAGGCGGCTCGAAGTCTAAACTAATTTTAAAATGTGCAACCCCCTTTGTTTTGACCCAGAGCCCCACAATGACTAAATCCGCCCTTGCTGGCACATCACATGAAGTTTGTGTCGTGAGAAAAAAATGTACGACTTTCACTTCAAAGCAGCACGAAACTGCCAAACTCCCACAGTGGACGACGCTTACTGGTTTGTGTGGGTTGATATGGTGAGGTTGTCAACCTTATATTTGGACTCAACAACCTCGTTATTCAGAGAATCCAGTGGCTCTGAAAAAAACGACAAATTTCATAATGTATGTGACACAAACGTACACAAGCTCACCCCATAGAGAAAACCAGTTCAGACTTGTAGTTTCTTTTCTGGGCAGGTTGCTGACCACAAAACGAGACTTCCTCAGAGGTCTAAAGAAGACCTAATGGTCTATCCATGCACTGCCCACTGTGTTCTTTCGCAGCTACGGTTATTAAAGATTTACAGGACGCTGGTTGAAATGAAAGACAGTCTCTGTGATTCACACTGAGTCATATTCTACAGTTTCAGTCTGATTCAATCATTAGACTGAATGAGTAACTGACTCTAAAAGTAGGTACTGTGATATAAACACTACAGTTTCTCTTCAGGCCTAATGGTCTGTAAAGCTTGTCTAATGTAGCAACAGCAGCTATTAAAGAGCACATTCGTAGGCAGGGCATGCATGGGTCAAAATCAGAGGAAGAATAAAGAAACTGGAAACAAAATCACTGCGGATTTTCAGAAAGAAAGCCGAACGTTCTGCTCTGAAAGCGTGAAAGTGACAGGGAAGCACATTTCAGGAATCGGGCCCAGCAGAGCTGGAACCTCAAAGCAGCGGCACCTTCAGAGCGAAGGCCAAAAAGCTCTCAGACAATAAAAACGTCAGCAAAGGAGTCACGCGCTTGCGGAATGCTTTACGCAGGAGGGAAAAGTCCAGAAGCGGCAAAAGAGAGCGAGAGAAGCGGAGAGTCTGGCAAGGAACTCAAACCCCAGACACGGAAAAGAGCAGGAGGAGCGGTGCTGGAGGAATGAAGGAGCAAGGTAAAAGGCCCCATTTCAGAAGGAAGTGCCTTCTTTTACTTGGGTTTAGCGGAGAACTTGAACTTTTTACAGAAGGCTCTCTCCAGCTCGGGGACGGACAGGGTGAAGGTGATGGCTCCGTCCGAGTCTGTCCGAACTACACGCACTGCAATAAATACAACATTTACTAAATACGACATCTGAACATACAAAAACAGAATCAGGGTACTTAAATTGATTGGCTGAATTTTCAGTTTTTCCCCTCTTACTCCATATTTAGTCCATCAGCCAAGACATGTTTGGTATCTGAAGTTTGCTTCTTTAGTTTTACAGTGCAAAGAGGAAAACTATTCCTGACCAGTTAGCACTGTGCAAAATGGCTATAAAAATGGATGAAAATGTGGATAAAATTCAGGCTTTATCCATGTTTACAGATAACAGTGCATCATACAGTGTCAGAAACCACATAATCAAACCTATTAGATATACCGAACATCTCCACACAGTCTCAGGTGAGCGTGTGATGATTTAGGCCCGAGGTCTTCAAATCCAGACCACGAATCTAGTTTCTGGTCTTGGATTAAAGTGGCAAATTAGTTACAGCAACAGTTCAACTACATGTAGATACAGAATCCAGGACCGGATACTGGAAACAAGGTCTGGATTTGAAGACCTCTGATTTACGCAATCAGTTTGCATGAGGGCAGCTGGTGGTATAAACTTCTAGTACTTGCTAGCTACATTAGACTTATAGCTCCAGTGCAAACTGAAGCAAATTTCAGACGCCAAACATGCCTTCGCTCAAAAATCACATTTGGGGTAGTAGGAGAAAACGAGGTACATCAGATTTTTTTGCTGAACCACTTTAAGCTGAATTAAGTGTGGGATCATGCATGTGTGTACAGTAAAAGGAAAAAAAATAGTATCTTGTCAAGTAAATTATCTTAAATATAGTCAAGAAATCTGATTTTCTCCTGTTGAGATTGTTGTAAACTTAATTTAAGATTATTTAACTTATTTTTAGACCTTTTTTTTACTTGTTTTAAGTAATTTTATCAAGTAAAGTTCTCACTCTATTGGTGGATTTTGATTGTTTCAAGAAATGTGCCAGTATAGGGAGATAATTTTACTTAATAAAATGACCTAAAACAAGTAAAAAATTCTGGAAATAAGCTAGAAAACCTCATAATAAGTGCACAACCATCTCAAAATGGGAAATTTTTTTTTTTTTACTTTTTTTTTGCAGTGCTGAACACTCCAGATGTTTTATTCATGTTCTAAGTAAGAATAAGTCAACACATTCTCTACAGACACATAAATATTGATCTGCAAATTTTTGTGCACAATTTCTATTTATTTGCATAGTTTAACATATTCGAAAAAACAATATATATATATATGCACACACATCTAAAATGTGCCATAACTTTGCAAAGGCCATATTTAGTTTTATTCGTCTTCCCAATATGTTAAATTCAGCAAATAAACACACTTCTGCTTTAAATTTGTGCAGAAGTCTGTTCTCTGTAAAAGATGTGTTCACCTATTTTCACTCAGAAAATCAACATTTGTTGTAATTTGATGAGTTATTATAAGCTATCATAAGTTGTCGTGGTTTGCCGTGGCGTGTAAGCTTTACCCAGGTCGTTGTTGTTCATCATGGCGTTGGAGCAGCGTAGGCGTGGGCCCTGCTGGGTGAAGTGGTATCCAAACTTCAGCAGAGTGCTGTTCTTCTCCAACATGCTGGCGATCTCCATCTCCACCTTATTTCCCAGGGGCTGACTCTGTTACACACACATAAAAAAAGCATGTACATGAACACCATGCAGCATTTATTAACAAACTACGATGAAATATTTCATTTAAAAAGTGCTCATATGATCCACACAGTCATTCTGACAGACTGTAATACACTACAGGAAGTGTAGGGGGCGATATGGCTTCTACTGTTTCATTTAAAAAGCCTCTATAATGTTCATATGATCCACACAGTCATTCTGACAGACTGTAATACACTACAGGAAGTGTAGGGGGCGATATGGCTTCTACTGTTTCATTTAAAAAGCCTCTATAATGTTCATATGATCCACACAGTCACTCTGACAGACTGTAATACACTACAGGAAGCGTAGGGGGCGATATGGCTTCTACTGTTTCATTTAAAAAGCCTCTATAATGTTCATATGATCCACACAGTCACTCTGACAGACTGTAATACACTACAGGAAGCGTAGGGGGCGATATGGCTTCTACTGTTTCATTTAAAAAGCCTCTATAATGTTCATATGATCCACACAGTCACTCTGACAGACTGTAATATACTACAGGAAGTGTAGGGGGCGATATGGCTTCTACTGTTTCATGTAAAAAGCTCTATAATGTTCATATGATCCACACAGTCACTCTGACAGACTGTAATACACTACAGGAAGTGTAGGGGGCGATATGGCTTCTACTGTTTCATTTAAAAAGCACTCTATAATGTTCATATGAATTACCAGATTCATAGGGGGGCATTAAGGCCTCAGTTTCTTCATTAAAAGAAGACCATAAAAGAAGAAATCACTTGTCACACAGATGGAAAGTGAACGATTGTGGCACTGAAGGGATCTTATAAACACGTTTGTGTACCTGGTTGTCGATTTTGAGCTCCTGCAGGGTGGTGTTGTGCTGCAGCGCGTCTACCAGAGCTATTATTCCAGCACCAGTGATGAAATTTGACTCGACGTTAAGGCTCCTCAGAGTGGCGTTCACGTGCAGCATGTCTGCTAATGCCTAAAACAAAGCACACACACACAAACATCATCCAGAGCGCACAGAACGAATCCAACCAAACAATAACACAACTTTACAGCCTCCTAATAAACCAGGTTTGAAAAATAAACCATTCAGGAACTGAGTTTATCATAAACCTTGGTTAGATATGCAGTCAGAGTGTATATACATTTAAGTCTGAAGAGTTTGGGAATTGTTGGGATTGTTTAAGATTGTTGGGTAACACTTTCTATGAATGTCACATTTGTAAGCATCTATAAACACATTCATAACATGTTATAATGCATTCATAAGGCATCATAAACATAGCTATAAATATTTAGAAAAATGCATTAAACGTTATAGCCATGCCTATTATGCATTATGAATCGTTAACATAATACATTATAAGTACTGTTCATAACAAATTATAAGAGCTCATAAGTCGTATTTGTCCGCTCTAAGTAAAGTGAAGCATACTGTACTAAAGCCTCCTCCAGTGTTCAGAGTGAGGCTTCAAGTTGAAGTATTTACTGAAGGATTTACTGAAACACTAAAACATACACAGTAAAGCACATTACAGGCTTCAAATGTCAGAGTTTAAACTAGAGCTGCCATCAGTGTTTTTACCCAATGTGGGAAAGTCAATGTACACCACCGTTAGCTTGGCACTAACTTAACACTGCATATCCAATAGAATGTTAGGAGAGATTAGCATTACTGTACTGTAGTGTAGTGTTACAGAGTGAAGGGTTCTAGCGCTTGACGTTAGAACCAGTGAGGGAACAAATTACAGTGACAGCGCTCTACTATCACACCTCTCCCTCTCCAGGCCTTCACTTCACAGTGACTTCACGCTCAGTGTGATGTCAGAGGGGGTTCAGGGGAGGGGCTGATGGGTACTTGGTTTGCTGTGATGTAATGTAACATGTAAAGCGAGACGCTGGGTAAGAAAAGCACATTGTAGCAGTAATTCTAGGCTGGACAGCCTGTTTGGAGCATCTGAGTATTCAGGACTGCAGCCCTGAAGATGCAGTTTTAACAGCACCAGCGGCAAGAAATATAATACTGGAAATCTCAGGACGTAAATAAACTTCGTATTTGTCTTTACTTTACGCTCTCCAAGCTGGGACTGACCTCTTTGGAACTATAACATATTATGAATACTACTTATAATGCATTATATTAACAATTCATAATGTATAAAAAACATGGCTATAAAGTGTAATTCATTTTTATAAATATTTATAACCATGTTTATAATGCCTTATGAATGCATTATAACGTGTTTATAGATGCTTACAAACGTGACATTCATAGAAAGTGTTGTATTGTGATTGCAGTGTAAACATGACTTTTCTATAAATCTTTTCCCCCAGAAATGCCAGCACATCCACTTTTTTCAGACTTTTCGCTGTATGTAGGGTACCAAACCGCCAGTTCAGCATTATTAGTTAAGCATCCCCCACTTAAAACTTGTTTAGACAACACTATAAATGTAGGATATAATTAAAATTACATCTTATGCGATTTGGAAACGGCCCTCTTTAAAATTGTGATTTAAATATAATACGTTATATATGTTATATAACGTTACATATATATACACACGTGTACATAAGTGTGAATGTGTGAGACTCACATGGGCTACAGGATCATTGCTTCGTGTTCCCACGATGCTCAGGCGTTCCACCACTGTGTTGTTTTTCAGGGCCTCTGCATAGGCTTTCAGAGTGGCAATGGGAATATTCTGCAAAACAACAGCACAAACTGGCTGACCTACTTAGAGCAGGCAAAGTACATCAGCTTTATTAATGTACTTAAGCAGCATTAGGAAAAATCTGTGCTTTACTTGAGTATTTCTGGTAATACAAACCCTTTTTATGGGGAAAAAAAAAATGCAGTATATGCTTTTATACTGAAACAATTCTGCTCACCAGGTCACAGCAGGTCAGTAAACTCATACCGACATGGTGCAAAATAGTACAAACATTATGTTAAGACTGATTAAATGGTAGATAAAATCTCCTGAAATCATAACAGGAGAACCTTGATGTTCCAGGAGCTCAGCTTCGATCACTTGGTGTTTTTGTGGTTGACTTGTAGAAGGTAGAGTATGTTTATATGCTGAAGAAGTACCCTAATGTTGTTGAGGTTGACCTCCACGAGTTCAGGGTCGTTGCTTTTAATCCTCAGGAGTGTCTCCTCCACATCAGTGTCATTGGGCTGCTCGTCTGGAACCGGCTTATACTGCGTACACTGGATCACACCTGACCGATCACAACACATTACATTATATCTGACGAATGACAGCACATCACACCTGACCAATCAGGTGTGGACCAACACATTACATCACAGCTGATCAATCACACTGCATTGCATTACACCTGATCAGTTACGTTACATCTGACCAATCACAACGTTACACTGAAAATGATCACATTACATTATACCTGACCGATCACAACGAGATCACTCACATCACATTACTTTAAATGTGACCAATCATATCACATCTGAAAAATGCATCACATTTCTCCTGCTCAATCACATGGCGTTGTAGCCGACCGATCACAATCAGATCATCCATTGAAGTGCCCTTGACCAATCACATTACATCACACCTGACCAATTACACTGCATCACACCTGACCAATCACATTACATTTTTATCACACTTACTTAAAGACACATTACATGTGACCAATCAAAACATTACAACTGACCAATCAAAGCATTATACCTGGCCAATCACATCACTTTACATGTAACCATCACATCGCAACTGACTAATAACATTACGGTACACCTGCCCATTCACAACATTCCGCCTGACCACTGATACATCACATCTAGGCTATCACACCTGATCAACATTCAACATCTAATGAGTCACTAAATTACACTTCAACTGCATGATATTACACCTGATCCATCACAACACTTGGCCAATAACATCACATACATATATAACTATTTACATTTAAATTAGTGACCTACATTACACCGGACCACCCCCCCCAATACGATCCACATGATCAATCACATTAAAATATTACACATGGTAAATAACATCATATTACTCTCACAAATAACATTACATCACACTGATTAAACACTACTCTATTACACTTGACCAACCACTATAATACATTACACGACTCATCACATCAGATAAATAACATTGCATTACCCCTGCAATACGCGTGCCTAATCACATCGCTACACTACCCACGTTATAGTGCACCTCACCAATGACATCACATCACACATGGCCAACCACATCAACACAGTGTACTCAGATTATAGTACACCTCACCAATGACATCACATGGCCAATCACATCAACACAGTGTACTCAGATTACACCTCACCAATGACATCACATCACACATGGCCAATCACATCAACACAGTGTACTCAGATTATAGTACACCTCACCAATGACATCACATGGCCAATCACATCAACACAGTGTACTCAGATTATAGTACACCTGACCAGTGACATCACATCACACATGGCCAATCACATCATTAGACTATAATCTCATTATAGAACATTTCACCAATGACATGTTACAGATGGCCATTGAGTTCCTATCACAGTCTCTGATCTGTAAAGGCCAGTGAGCTGAGTAGACAGAGAGCCGGAGAAAGAGTGAGAAAGAGTGAGAGAGAGCAAGATGGAGCGATAGAGAGAGAGAGAGAGAGAGAGAGAGAGAGAGAGAGAGAGCGCAAGATACTCACTGTTTAAGCCCTGTTTGTTAACGATGGTACTGCTGGCGAGGGCTTCGTAATACTGCTGATTACTCATCAGAGTGTGCATGCCCAGGATAGCTGTACAGAGAGAGAGAGAGAGAGAGAGAGAGAGAGAGAGAGAGAGAGAGAGAGAGAGAGAGAGAGAGAACACAGGGGAGACTGTTTAGACAAAGTGGGCTCCCAGAAGAAAAGAAAAAGCTCTAAATCACCCAAACGTTCACGTCCAGCAGTGACGTGAGCAGAGCACATGCAGAGCCTTTCAGCACAAACAGTCCTCAGAGTGTCGCACTACAGTCTACGTCTCTCTATAAACTTCCACTCTATAAACTCGCCAGACCTGCACGGCTCCTGCTCTCATCTCAAGTCTCCAAGCACACAAACACGTGTGTGAGAAAAAACAGGGGAGTATTTTTTTGTTTTGATTCGATTCTGGTTCTTCAGGAAACTATAACTATTGCATGATACTAAAATCAAATGTTATATTTACCACCAAGACAAGTTCGAATGAAAAAGACAAGATGGAAACATAATAAAACATGGCTATAAATCCGCTGATCAGACCTGTCTGAGAACGGTGTGGGCGTGGCCTAACATTCTAAAGACTGACGTGATTGACAGCCCTCTGTTGAGTTCTCTCGGCTCCTACATAACTGAAGCAGAACTAAACATCAGTGAGAGTAAAGCAGGGAAAAACGAGTGAAACAGGCTGTACATATATAAGTGGCATATATAACCCCATTCCCAAAAAGTTGGGACGCTGCGCAAAATGTATATAAAAACAAAATGCAATGATGTGCAAATGATTTAAACCCTATATTAAATTAAAAATAGACAACATATCAAATGTTGAAACTGAGAAATTTTATTGTTTTTTGAAAAATATATACCCATTTTGAATTTGCCAACATGTTAGAAGGGCAACAAAAGGCTGGTAAAGTTGTGTAATGCTAAAAAAAAAACAAACAAAAAAAAACCTGGTGGTTAATTGGCAACAGATCGGTAACATGACTGGGTATAAAAAGAGCATCTCAGAGAGGCGGAGTCTCTCAGAAGTAAAGATGAGGAGGGGTTCACCACTCTGTGAAACACTGCACGATCAAATAGTGCAACAATTCAATAATAACGTTTCTCAATGTAAAGTAGCAAAGGACCTTTGCTTTTCATCATCTACGGTACATAATAACATTAAAACATTCAGAGAATCTGGAGACATCTCTGAATGTAAGGGGCAAGACCAAAAAACAATATCGGCTGGCTGTGATCTTTGGGTCCACAGGTGGCACTGCATTAAAAACAGACATGATTCTGTAGTGAAAATCACTGCATGGGCTCAGAAACACTTCTGAAAACCACTGTCTGTGAAAACAGTTCATCGCTGCATCCACAAATGCAAGTTAAAACTCTAAAACCCAAAGAAAAAACCATATATAACCAGGATCCAGAAATGCTGCCACCTTCTCTGGGCCCGAGCTCATTTAAAATGGACTGAGGGGAAGTGGAAACGTGTCCTGCAGTCAAATCAACATTTGAAATTCTTTTAGGAAATCATGGACGCTGTGTCCTCCGGGCTAAAGACCACTCAGCTTGTTATCACAGTTCAAAAGCCAGTATTCATGATGGTATAGGGGTGCATTAGTGCACATGGCATGGGTGACTGGCACATTTGTGAAGGCACCTTTAATGCTGAACGATATATACGTTTTGGCAACATATGCTGCCATCCAGATGACGTCCACAGAGAGGCAGTATGGGAATAGTTTTTTTAAAGCTGTGTGGGCAGGACAATCCATGTTAGCCTTGTGATTGGTGAGGATACTGCTTACTTACACAATACCCGAGATTACAAATCAGTTTACATTGAAACAGGAGAATTTTGGCAAAATTCCTCAGCCATTTATTAGACACAGCACATACTTTGTATGCATACTGTGCGCCCACAAAGGCAAGATTAACCTGCTTAGAAAGAAAAGACAGATTTAGGTTCCCCAGTGGGCGACTGATTTAGAACTGACAATCATGTTAAACAGTCAGTAAAGCACGGTTTAAATAAAACTACCAGAATGTGTTTCATTTTAATATTTTATACTTATTTATTTTGGCCGACATTGGTTCATATTGGTTATCAGCTCCTTAAAACTGGTATCAGATAACATTTACATACTGGGGCCTAAGTCTACACACTTAAAGATGGTTCTTCAAGGGTTCTTTATAGAACCACGAAGACTCCAAGAACCCTTTGCATGATTAAGGAGTTCTTTGCTTCATGAAAATGTTCTTCAGATTGATGGAGAATGTGCTGTAGGTGGTCCTACATAGCACCTTTTTGAGAAGGGTTCTGTGTAGCACCAAAAAGGGTTCTTCTATTGTTACAAGCTTGACATCGTAACTACAGCAGAACCCTTTTTGATGCCACATAGAACCCTTATCACAAAGATGCTACAGATAGAACCATCTACAGCACATTCTCCATCAATCTGAAGAACCCTTTTCTTCATCATGCGAAGGGTTCTCTATAGAGAACTACATTTTCTTTACTAAAGAACCCTTAAAGAACCATATTTAAGAGTGTAACATTGCAGACTTCATCCAGCTGTATTTCCACCTTCAATGCATAACGCATGTTACATCTATGCATTTTTACAGCCTTAGTGAAGCCACTGCTGTGAGTCCACTAATTCATGTTTTTAATGAATGTTCTGAATGTTTCGACGTGAACCCAAAAGGGGGAAAAATACCCCGTGACCCAATTTCTATGACAACAGCAGCTCTTGGTCATGCAGGAGGAGGGTGTGCTTTTTTGGCCGACTGAAAAACTTTGTTCCCCTTTTTTGGTAGCCATGCGTCTTTGCAGCAAAGCAATGAGTCATCGCTGCAAAAAGAGAGCACTCAATGAACCACTACAGCAGAGGAACAGGCCCGCGGGGGATTTCACCAGTCTCAACATGGCAACCGTCATCCCCACGGACACACGCTCACTCGCACACTACTACCGTTAAAGGAATAGTTTGGTGAAAAATCTGATTTGCATAATTTCCCAACCTTACCCCAAAAAGAAAATCACATAAACGTGATGTTTACACAAACCGTAAGGCTTTTTTTACTTCTTTAGTTTGGCAACTGGAGTTATGAGGCTAATCCAGCTAGCAAGAAGTGGAAACTCACACCTCACAAATTAGCATCGTGCTAACTGAGTCTCTAAACCATTATACACATGCTAATGTTTTCAGTTATGCTAATGTACTTTTCTCCATGTTTACACACTGATCAGGCATAACATTATGACCACCTCCTTGTTTCTACGCTCATTGTCCATTTTATCAGCTCCACTTACTATATAGGTGCACTTTGTAGTTCTACAGTTACAGACTGTAGTCCATCTGTTTCTCTGATACTTTGTTAGCCCCCTTTTACCCTGTTTTTCAGTGGTCAGGACCCCCATGGACCCTCACGGAGCAGGTACTAGTTTTTAAACACCTCAGTGTCGCTGCTGGACTGAGAATAGTCCACGAAGGTCTGAGAATAGTCCAAGGAGGTGGTCATAATGTTATGCCTGATCGATGTATAATCGGTTGCGGAGAGCTAATCATCTGCTACGCGGCAGATTTAGCCGGCTGCAGTAGCCTTTCTGTGCTTCCTTCTTTGGACTAAATAGATCGGAAACCTTGCCCACAACGCACGACGGAGGTTCTACGCTGCCGTGCACTGTGCTATATTAAATCCAGACCTCAAATCTGTTGGAGGTTAAAATTTACACACAGAAAGGGGTCAAACTAAGGTCGTTCAGATAAACAGACAAATGCTAATTGCCTGTCACCTCAGCTGACACATCGCATTTCACCTTTTAATTAGAAAACTGACCGTTATGAAGAGTTAGTTAGTGGATACCATCCAATAAGTTCAATAATGATGCTGAAACTTGTATTCCATTATACACAGAGTGTTAAACGAGCTTGGGCTTGCTGTTAGCCAGCACTGTTCTGCAAAGCGCCCCTACCTGCTACAGCTCTGTTACCATCGACAGCACAGAGCGTCTCGCCCAGTGCGTAGCAGCCTTTAGCTGTATTAAACCCAAACCACAAATCTGCATTTACATGTAGATTCAATTTTACATACAGAAAGATGTTAATCTAGAGTCTTGCTAATGCTAATCGGATGTTATCTCAGCTGATGTTATTAGCCTAACCGAACTGTATTTCACCTCATACCTGTTAGCTGGAAAACAGTGAGTTTGGGAGGAGTGTTTTTTTTTTGTTTGTTTGTTTTTTTTTAAGTAAATAGATAAGAAACTTTAACCAAAACATGTAAGACGCAGGGTCTACACTGGTCTCGGGATGGAGGACAGAGTTCAGGCATCTCACCGTTCTTCAATATGAGACGCGCAGCGTTAGAAAAGCTAATTTCCATGTAAAAAAATCACAATTTACGATACAATCTGTTTAATTTTGAAGTCTATATGAAATTACTTAACGACTCGCCACAGTTTGAGTCCAGTCATGCAGTTAGCATGACGCTAATTATTGTTCACAAGCCTCTAATACTTGCTAGCCACATTAGCTTTCGTAGCTCCAGTGCTAAAACTTCACAAAAAGATAATAAATAAATACAAACATAAATAAATAAATAAGTAAACTAACTTCACCCAAACTGACACCAAACATGTCTTGGCTAACCTACATTTGAGGTATGACAGGAAAAAGTGCCCCTCCCCCCCACCCCACCCCAAACTATTCCTTTAGCAGCTAGGCTAAGGCCGAGTCAGTGGAGAGGTTAGCATAGCGTGCAGCGTTAGTTTAACATGCAGAATGACCTGCTGAAATACTCCATGGCTTAGAAGGAGGTGAACCAGAGTGGCAGAGAGAGAACGAGGGAATAGAGGGATGGAAAATGGAGGGATGGAGAGGGCTGGAAAGCAGAAAATGAGAGTGAAAAAGGGTAACAGTGAAGTTACAAGTGTGATTATTAGAGGACGACGACACAAACGAACCTGAATGGTTATTTATCTGAACTATTAAACAGAGCAGCAGCTGATGGAAAAGAAAGACGTGACGTTATGGGGTTAAACCGAGTAGAAGACTAGTGTATTAAAGGATTTTTGGGTAAATGCTCAAACAAATTACATAAGAATTATCAAATCGGAATCAATGAATATGCAAAATAACACACAAATGATAAGTACAGTGCTGTGCAAAACCTTCCCTCTTATTATTTAATATCCAGTCAAAATGGCCATAAAGTTACTCATTTTCAGCACCAGAAAAATCAGAAAGTTACACAGACGCCTCCAGAACTAAATACAATATTATTGTAGTATTTACTGAGTCCACTCTCTACATTCATTACAGCGTCTGTTCTTTTCAGGAGACTCACTTTCAGTTTCTCACAGAAATCTGATGTTTTTAGTATTTTTACTGCGAATGTTTTTCTTCTGTGTCTATTTCCTTTTATCAGTGAGGGCTTCTTAACAGCTACACAGCCTTTCAGACCCATAAATGTGGATGTTTTCAGATCTGAAGCAGCTTGATTTTCTCCTCTCTTAAAGACGACAGCTCTAAGCGCTCTTTATCTGATGGGGGGCAGTTTTGGTGTCTACCAGGTGTTCCAGGTGGTTGTTAGGAGTCTCATTGTCTCTGTAGCTTTTAATCTTTTTTTGATTTCCTCCTTCCTACAAGTGGATTATCTTACATCTAATCTCCTCAAATATCTCCTGAAAAATGAATAACTTGTACTTAGTAGCTGTTTTGACTGGAAATTATATAAATGAACTAAATAAATAAATCTGTGAACAGGTGTACCTGCTATATCACACAGTTCTGCATCAGTAGCGTTAGCCAAGGCCTCTTCCAGCTCCGGCTCGAGGGTGACGTCCTCCAGAATCGGATCCACAACCTTCGTCTTTGGTACCCAAGGCTTCCCTTCAAAAAAGTATCACGTTTAAGTTTATTTATAGTCTTATAGATTTTTGTGTTTGTCATTGAAAGAAATTTTATTTTAGTATTTTTCAGCATTTTGGTAACGGTGACCTTGATATTCATGTGTTCTTTCTAAAATGGCTTAAAAGAGGGATTTCTCAACGGGAAGAGGCATAATTTAGATTTAATTAAGCAGAAGAACACGAGAGGGAGTGTGTTATTCGCGATAACACACAACCTCAAGGTGTTCTGTTGCTTTTATACAACAGTTAAATAAATAAAGTAATAAATTAATAAACTGGGCCGTGAACGCGGCGTTTAATATGTTTTAATGTTCGCAGTTCCTTCACCAAATTATAGTTCCTTAACAAGCAGCTTGTTGCTGCGTCAGAGTAACGAGCTCCGCCCACTCGCTGCACAGCCGGCAGTTCGTTCTCCAGCTCCTTACACTAAATTCCCAAACTGTCATCACCACTGAGCAGCTTTTCAGTCGGCAGCTGAGACAGAAGAACAGCTAAACAACCTGGAATCAGCCAGAAATTAACCGAATACCATTCCCATTTAGTTTGGCGAATGGTGTTGGGTTCATTTCTGGCTGATTCCAGGTTGTTCAGCTGTTCTTCTGTCACAGCTGCCGACTGAAAAGCTGCTCAGTGGTGATGACAGTTTGGGAATTTAGTGTCGTCTCATCTTCAGAGTCTGACCAAATCGGCTGTCGGTCAAATGTGATCTTAAAAGTGTCCGTTTTCTGTTTGTGGCAAAGTAAGAAGTAAAAACTTTCAAATGGCTTGAGCGTCTCCTACAGCTGTCAAAGTCATTGCTTAGCAACAGCATCTTAGTGGAGTGATACAGTGTTTGTGAAAAAGAAACAGTTAGAAGGCTTCTCAACCAATCAGCTTGCGTGGCCAGAACCACCTGTTGTATAGCAGCATTTATTAAAAGCAGTGAGAACTGAAATTGTGAAGAACATTCGCAATGTTTACTGCTATATTAACTAAAATGAGTGAAGAAAAGAAACTGAAAGAATCAAGGCTTGTTTTTCCCAAATGAGGAATGGTATACAGTCATGTTTCTCTTGTACTCCAGGGGGCGCTGTTTAAGGTGGTGATGGAGGGTTTTTAGTACAACTTCCACTCAGAAGGGTGTCACTCCAGCGTTACACAAGGAGAGGAGGGAACAGCGAGGAGCGGACTTCTCGGCTGGAACATTCTCGCCCTCCGCTAGGTTGTGCTGACTGACTAGCCACGCAAACTTAGTGATGCAAAACATTTGAGAAGTTTGAATGTAACGTCCATATAATTTGTGAATAACTGGTTTGTTTGGCTGTTAAGTTTTTGTTTTAAACTGAAGTGCAGTGTCTTCATTTTTGTTGTTGCTGGCTGTTTATTACAGTAGTCAGAGGTTACATTAGCAGTCTTGTTTAACAGATGGCAGAATTTGCTGCAGACTGAACATAAACTGGATATTAGTCAGTTTGGAAACATTGTTTTACAGTTTTGCTGTTATTATTGCCTATCAGCAGATTTGTGCACCACGTCTTGGCAGGGTTTGAAACAGATTCAGACTGTCAGATTTATAATGATTTCTGGGCAAGTTCTACACTTGTGTTCACAATGGACCATCTAACAAACGTCACTTTAGCTAACAAAGTAACACAATTTGGTACGTTTTGAATTTTTTCTTTGGCGGGAAACCATAAAAAGAAATCTGGCAACCCGGCCTTCTGGCACAAGTTCAGAGGATAAAGTGCAAAGTTGAATAACAGTCACTGGACGGACAATTCGCAGAAGTACAACAGCAACATTAAACAGATTTCCAGAAGAATAACTAAATATTTAGTTTATTATTTTGAACTGTTCAGCCAGCAGCCTGGACACACTGATATCAGTGTAACATCAATACCAGTACAGACAACATATCACCCAGCACTGGATGTGCCAACACAACACTTGACACATATTGACACACAGTTAGTCACAGAGCAGAGATCTGATGATGTAACTGTAAACATACTCATCAAGGTTGTCTGATCGTGTCACCCATCACACCCCACAGTTTAGCTGCGTTTGGTGTTTGACAGGTGTTCGTTTCGTTGGACTTACCTCTCTTCTCACCCGTGTAGGGCACCAGGTCGTCCCGGTCTGGATGCTCTTTGGCCTGTTTCTCCAGGTGTGCCAGCAGGTTGTCCCTGTGAAATGTTCCAGTCGGAGCTTTTTTCGTCTGGTCTCTCTGCCTCAGGCCCGCAGGCAACAGAGCATTCTGAAAAACGGGCACATATACAGAACGATACTGATGACTGCAACACTAACTTCACTTTTTCAGCACTTCCATACTGAATTTACAATATAACTTTTATGTTATAAAAGTTTTTGTCTTTATTTTTGCACTAGACATAAAAGGCTAACAAGTAATGGTGGTCTGTGTACTTAGCACAGTGCTAACCATGTCGAGGAGTTTCTATCACTAACAGACTTGCTAAAGTGGTTTTTGACACTGTGTGTAAAAGTGGCCGATATGACAAAATGTAATCTCCTGATACATTAAGTGATTCTTACACCACAGGAACCATTTAAAATATTTAGTAGTGCAACATTTAAAAAAAAAAAGATTTTTATTCAACATTTCACATTGCGCTGCACTAAATACAGTTAACCCCTGCAAATGGGCTATTCTTAGGTTACAGAGGTGTATAATAAAACTTTGTGGCAGCCGGTGGCCATTTATGATATCCACAATACACTCAGAAAAGCAAACTGTGACACCATGTATCACCATATGGCCCAGCTTTACCTGCATGACATATGGTTATCTATAAAAATGGACAAAATTAATACAAAAGTGCTGTGTGTGTGTGTATATATATATATATATATATATATATATATATATATATATATATATATATATATATATATATATATATTAGGGGTGCGGGAAAAACTCGATTCTTAGATGCATCGAGATGCGGACGTGAACGATTCTGAATCGATTCACAAATGTCAAAAATCGATTTTCTAAATATTTAATTTATAACGTAATGTTGACGGAACGTAAAAGGCGGAACTGGAAGTGGGTAAGTGCAGCGCCCGGACAGTCTGTGACGGCACACAACAAAAACACAAGTGGATGAGCGAGAAATCCGACCGGCTCCCTCTGCATTAAAGCCAGGTTAGGTCAGGAGTCACAACACAAATGATAAGAAGAGACATTTTGCCTTTCAACAAAGTCAAACCACCTTGGGAGCCACAACATTTAATGTCCAGTATGTCTCAGTGTGTGTTAATGTCCTAGTATGGGCTAAAAATATAAACGAGAGCGCAGATTTACTTCGCTCTGCTTTAAGCTTTAGCTATAGCCGCTTTCCTCCCATCTCCACCAGAAAACTTTTCTTCAAAACTAGAAGAGTTTCCTGTAAAATGTCTCAGCGTCCGGCTGTTTTACGAGGCTGAAGTCGCTTCTCATTTGCCAGCTTCTCGTTCTAATTTTCCCGTTCCACCTTAAATTCTGCCTTAGGCGCCGAATGTAACTGCTGCACCATTTAAGGTGGAACGGGAAAATTCGAAAGAGAAGCGAGTTCATTTTCGCAACTTTTTAGAGAAAGACAGTCTCTCAGCAGATTTAACCAACCGCGCTGCTTATAAATGCGAATAAGTCTCCAAATGTTCGTCTTAATCTGTTTTTTCGTTCGCTACTGGCGAGGCCAGACCCGGGGCTATGTGACCTGCTGTCTGTTCTCAGTCGTTGAGAACCAGGGCTTTCGCGCTATGCTGCACACTTTGGAGCCGAGATTCAGCATCCAGTCTCGAAAATACCCCCCCCCCTTAATATAATAATAATAATTATTATTATTATTATTATATTAAGAATTATAACACTACAAACTTTTAAACGCTATTTGTATTCCAGTTATTTGCTATTTGTAAGTCCAGTTCACAGGGCAGCTCGTTCTGCCTGGCACCACAGCATGCCGAGAGCAAGTGCTCATGGGAAAATATGTACAGCCCTTCACTACAAATCACACATGATCAGCATAATAAACACGTCATCCGTAACTCAGAGCAGCACAGACAGACTATCACAAAGCAAAGCTCGCTCCCATAATGGACGATATGATTTGCAGCGTCGTACGCTGTAGACTGCTGAAGGAGGCACTTGAAGAATTACTCCAGTGCGCAATAACGCAGGCAGTAAGAGCATGAGGGGGGCACTAACATATGCAGGATCTACACTCTGCTTTAATAATAGACCCTACAGCTGGACCCCATCAGTGCCACAGACTCTGCTATCTAAAGCAGAGACGACAGTGTGGAGAGACAGGCCGGGTATGTGACGGTGGACAGACTGCAGAACCCACTGCGGTACCAGCACTACCAGCCTTATCAGATGCTCCAGCTGTTTATCTTTACACCAGTCAGAGCCAAGAAGGAAAAGAAAGTACACTAATGGCAATAACCAACCAGTCACTGCACACATCAGCAACTGCTCTACCAATCACACACTGACCAGTTACCAGTCAGCCATTAACTTCACTGACCCATGACCAGTAATACCACAAACCAATAACCAACCAATCACAGCACCCACATCGCACCAACCAACCTATCACCAACTACTAATTCACCTTACTTCCTAACCAGCCAATCACAACACAGACTACTGATTAAATCACACATCACACCAATAACCAACCAATTATTCATTCACTTCACTTACCAATGATATAACTCACCAACAGCTGACCAAGACTGCCAATTCACTTCACTCAGTGCTGAACTAACCAATCACAACACACACCAAAACCTACTGAACCACACATTGCCGGTCATCACAATGCACTAATAACCAGTCATACTACACAACAACGAATCACGGCAGATTAATAACAAAACAAAACAAAAAAACAATCATAATATTCACCAAAAGTCAACCGATTCTAAAATTCACAAAAAAAAAAAAAATTAAAAAATCTAATCACACTTTGGCCCAAAAACTAACCAGCTATTTACATAGTGGTCCAAAAATCTACTAGTTATTTACACAGTGGCCCGATAACTAACCAGCCAATCACATAGTGGCTCTAAAACTAAGCCAATCACAGTGGTCCAATGACTGACCAGACATTTACAGAGTGGCCCAATAACTGACCAGCCAATCATGTAATGGCCCAAAAACTAACCAGCCAACCACACAGTGGCCCAATAACTGACCAGCCAATCACATAATGGCCCAAAAACTAACCAGCCAACCACACAGTGCCCCAATAACTGACCAGCCAATCACACAGTGCCCCCAAATCTAACCAGCTATTTACTCAGTGGTCCAGTAATAAATCAGCCAACCACACAGTGCCCCAATAACTGACCAGCCAATCACACAATGGCTCAATAACTAACCAGCCAATCACACAGTGCCCCAAAATCTAACCAGCTATTTACTCAGTGGTCCAGTAATAAACCAGCCAATCATACAGTGACCCAAAAACCAACGAGTCAGCCACTCGCATCCCGCAGTAGTGACAGTTAAGGAGTCCACTGCTCAGATTCACTGTGCTAGAGAGGATTTTCCTCAGAGAGGAGTTATAGTTATGGTGACTCTGTGACCGTGTAACTGCGCTGGACGGTCCAAAAACAGTATTTATGGTCAGCTTCGTCCGGCACCTCTAGCTTTCTCACTCTGTTTGGGTCAGAGTTTTCTAATTCTCTCTCTCTCAGCTGATCATTAATCCTGCCTCGTTGGCATTTGAATGTCGGCTCGTCCAGATAAATGCCCAGAGAACTGGAGCTCTACCAGAGTAACTCTCTTAGCTCGGAGAAAACGGTTCACTGTCGGAGAAAAACCCAAACATGCACTTTAGAAACACAAAATACAGCCAACGTCTCAGAACACGTACTAGCACACTTTCAGAACCCCCAATGATTTTCAGCTACTTTTTAAAAAACAACCATCAACACCACAGATGTATTTTACAATTTGAAAAATCATTCTGTCAGCACTAAAACTAATGAAGTTAGGTTTTTTTAGCTATGTATTAAAACACAACCGAGGCAAACAGTGCATATTAGTGCTCAGGCCATGAACATCACGACTCGGTCACGAACAAGGGAAAAACTAAAACTCCATAATAATGTTTTCCATTCCGAGCAACTAACCAAAACCTGGCTACACTACGGCCTGTATTCACTGTCAGTGACGCATCTAGAACTTCCAGAAGGCCTAGAGTGGCGTTCTGCCACACAAAATTGGTCCCATTGTAAATCAAAGCGTGATTAGTTGATTCCTCTGTCACGCCCTAATTATGTTAGTTAATCTAATGTGTAAGGCCTTCAGTCCAGCTCCTGAAGTCCTAACCAACAGGAGAGCTCGTTTTGCTGTATCTACCTAGCCCAGAGGTCAGCAACATGCGGCTCTTTTACTGCCCTGTTGTGGCTCCACAGCAGAATCAGATTTTTCGGTAAAATACACGTTTGCAGTAAAATAAAGCTCTGCTAATCATTCTAACACAGTTTTAACAATAAACAGCCTTAAATGCTGGAGTTAATGCATAACTGCTAATTCACCCTTTAACCATGAAGACTGGCGTGCAGACAACAATCTCGCCTAGCTAGTAACTAACGAAAAGCCAAAAAGAGAGATTTAAGATGAACAATTTGGAGACGAATGGGCTTTTATTAGCTCTCCAGGTGGTTTTCTGATGTTTAATCTGCAATGAGAAACCGTCAAACACTAAAAAGTCACAAAGGTGTGGTCAGCTTCTTGTTCGAATTGTCACGTTCCGCCTTAAATGGTGCAGCAGTTACATTCTGGCACCCCAGGCACCATTCAAGGTTAACGGGAGAATTCAAACAACAAGCTGGTGAATAAGAAGCTGATTTCGGGGTCAGTAAAAAAATCGAAAGCCGAGCAACATTTTACAAGAAACTGTTCAACTTTTGGGGAAAAGTTTCCTGCCGGAGATGTGAGAAACGCTTGAGCTAAAGCTTAAAGTGTAGTGAAGTCTGTGTTTTCATTCATGTTATATTTTGAGCCTGTACCAGTCCATCAGCACATACTGAGACACATTTACAGCCAAGATGGTAAAATGAACATAAAACGTTGTAACACTAAAGAGAAAACAATCCTGATTAGAGAACTAGAAGGACCTGAGGCTTCCTCACTGCCATATAAATAGTGAAATTTGGTGTCTTGGTTAGCTACAGTGAGCTGCTGCCAACAATAACATCAGCTGTTGCCATAAAGAACTTAATTTTGTTGCCTCAAATGCTAAGCAGGCTATCTAAGAATTACTGCTATGCTGCGTGTATGAACATGTGCAAATAATGAGACTGAAAACAACCCCAGGATGTGAATCTCTAGTATTATCATTAGCTAGTTTTTTGTGCTTTTTTGGTTTCTATTTATATATGTCCGGAGCAGAGAGATGTGCCCCCCATAGAGACCCCCCCAACTGTTTTTCCATTCTGAAACCATTATGTTCTGGTCAGTGCACGCAGTACTAAAATTACATTTTTAATGACTGTGTAAACGTTTCAAGTACCGGTTCAAACAAGACATCTAAATTTGTAAAGGCAGATATAACAGCAGATGACTTTAGCCATTCCCGACATGACCAAGAGATTTCGTCATGACTGAAGTTCCTCCACACAGAAACTTAGCTCAGCTGGATCAAGTCAAGGTTCCCTCTTGACTGTTCCAGGACATTTTCCATGATTTATAATTAAAATGGCTGACAGGACGATCGCCTACCGTGACGAACCAGCTTTTCTCACTATATTATGGATACAGTCAGAACCTGGGACAAAAACGACGACATCTGCTGTAAACATGCTTACTTGTATCTTATGGTGGTGTTGTAGCCTCCACAGTAAGATCTTTCCAGTTTAAAGACTAGGACAACACACCTGATGATGCATCTCGAAGGTCGGAGGAACGTCTGAACAACTACAACAGCTTTGGGGTTGAATATATTATTGCAGCCATAGAACCGTCTTCAAATCATCATTACAATTGAGTGAGTGCATTACTCAAAAAACAGATATGACTCGTCAGATGAGGACAAGCTAAAAGCTAAAGTTAGCCTGCCTATTTAGATATCTAACCTCAGTTTGGCTCCTTTTCTCTTTTTTTTTTCGTGACTTGGTTCAATGACAGAGTTAAACTAATGCTAACTCGCTTGTATTTATTAGCCTACAGATCAGTAGCTAGGCTGGCAGTGAGAACTGGCCGACACCATAGGGATTCCCAATGTTTGTGCGATATATTTGCATTATGATTGCTTTTGTATTGTGAATTCCGTCAAACCGATGAGGCTGAAGGACAGTTTAGCTACAGAAAATTGCAATTACATGGGTTTATTTACTGACTGTATGAACTGCAGACTAATAAAGAAGCTCCAATGTTAAATAACATGTATATTTCATGTAATTCAGAGGGCCAATCAGCAGGGTAGATTTTGGAGTATTGCTATTGGCTTATTCCTACTGATATTCAGTCAATATCACAAAGGTCTGAATTTGGACACTCAACCCTCATGTTATTATTTCCATATATAACCCTAATGTTATATATTTTCCATACATTCTCTTCCTCTAAACATCTGATGCAGCTCATAAAGGGCTTGATAATTAGCTAATGCGCTGGATCGGGTGGGTTCTGATGGGGAATTGTTGAAAACTTGTGTAACAAGGGGTCTGCAAGCCTGGAGATGGACCCACTGATCATAATGAAGTAAATGGGGTGGTGGAATCTGAGGCCCACGGATGCAACATTCACGAAGTTTGTCCTCAAATATGTGTATCTTATAATTATTTGTTGTAAATATTTTAGCATTAAAGACCAAAAGGGGGAAAAAACAAAACAAAACAAAAAAAAAAAAACACAGATCAAATATTTACTTGGAGGATTTGCTCCAAAAAGCAGGAGGGGGACGCGTTGTTTGATTTTGAAATGCTGTGAAATTTGGAATATTACAGTTTTTACTCCACAAACGATGCTGTTCCTGCTTTTAGGTGTAAGTAGGGCGGCGGTTTTCTCTGAGGAGGAACTTGTTCACCCAACATGTCAGTTTATGTGAGAGACAAGCAGAAGACTGAGGTTCTTCAGTGGTCAGGACCCCCATGGACCCTCACAGAGCAGGTACTATTTGGGTGGTGGATCATTCTCAGCACTGCAGTAACACTGACGTGGTGGTGGTGTGTTAGTGTGTGTTGTGCTGGTCTGAGGGTAGCGGTGGGCAGCGTCCTGAGACCACTGATGAAGGACTAGAGATGACCAGCACAAACTGTGCAGCAGCAGATGAGCTATCGTCTCTGACTTTACACCTACAAGCTGGACTGACGAGGTAGGAGTGTCTAATAGAGTGGACAGTGAGTGGACACAGTGTTTAAAAACTCCAGCAGCACTGCTGTGTCTGATCCACTCGTACCAGCACAACACACACTAACACACCACCACCAGAGAATGATCCACCAGCCAAACAGTACCTGCTCTGTGAGGGTCCATGGGGGTCCTGACCACTGAAGAACAGGGTAAAAGGGGGCTAACAAAGTATGCAGAGAAACAGATGGACTACAGTCTGTAACTGTAGAACTACAAAGTGCACTTATATAGTAAGTGGAGCTGATAAAATGGACAATGAGTGTAGAAACAAGGAGGTGGTCAGAATGTTATGCCTGATCGTTGTATTCATACAGTTTACTGGCTTGCTTTCCATTCTTTCTGTCCTCCCCTGTGAGGAAAAAAGTACTGACATCTCAGCCAATTCGTGCTGGATTGACAATTTCAATGTATCCGTCTATCTACGTTGTGGTGCCTCCTGATGGGAAACTTGTTTTTCAAACAAAACAGAGCACTTGAAAGCAGCATTAGTTACAGTTTCAAGTGTGGACTGCTGTGAAATGCAGTTTTAGTGACATTTAGGCAGAAGTTGGCATAAACAGTGCAACAAGAGGGTCTCTGAGGGTTGATACTACACTATGACACACACACTCGTGATCCGTAGCCTTGATTTCCAGCCAGTTGCATCATCAGGAAAAATAAACTGAGGTCAGCAGCCCTCCTCTGGGAAAACAGACGATACTTCACATTCACCTCCCTCAGCTTCCACTCACAGCTACTCAGATGCAGCCCCAAGCCCATCATTAGACTTCAGACCACCGCGCTGCCCTCGCTCTGTTAGAGTACACGGCCACATCATCAATACTGCACTCATCTTCAAGAAGGTGCACTGGATCTCCACAGCAGTGGGGGCGGCAATCACAAGAGTACGTGAGCCAAAAACTGTGTGGACACCTGGTCATCACACCTATATGAGCTTGTTGGACATCCCATTCTAAAAGCATGGGCATTAATATGGAGTTGCCACCCTCTGCATCTATACCAGCCTTCACTCTTCTGGGAAGCTTTCCACAAATTTTGGAGTGTGTCTGTGGGAATTTGTGCCCATTCAGTCAAAAGAGCATCGAGAAGGGGTTGAGGTCAGGGCTCTGTGCAGACCACTGGAGTTCCTCCACACCAAACTCATCACACCGTGTCTTTATGGGGCTCGCTTTGTGCACAGGGGCTCAGTGATGCTGGAACAGGAAAGGCTCTTCCCCAAACTGCTGCTACAAAGTTGGAAGTATATAATTGTCTAAAATGTCTTTGTGTGCTGTAGCATTAACATTACCCTACACTGGAACTGAGGGGCCCAAACCCTGAAAAACAGCCCCAGCCCATCATCCCTCCTCCACCAAACTTTACTGTTGGCACTATGCATTCTGGTAGATATCGTTCTCCTGGCATCCACCAAACCCAGATGCTTCCATCAGTCTGCCAGATAGTGAAGCTATGCTTAATAGCAGCAACAACAGTGCTGGAGAATGCCTTCAGCAGACTACACTGGACAGTTCTCACGGGAGAATTACAGATAAATCAATGAGCAGCAAACTAACAAAAGCAACAGCAAAGTTGAGCTCCAGTTTCTCTCTCTCAGATATAACATAGCAGAAAGAAAGCCAGAGGCCACAATCGTGAGGGAGCTGACACAAGCTGCTCTCACTGGACATCAGTGATGAAAACTGGAAACTGCATTTAACCTTATTGTCAAGTTTTCCCAGCAATCACAAGATTTTATGTTCAGGTTTATGTTGACTTATTAAAGGTAATAAATGCACTGCTTTTTAAAGGGAATTATCTTTAAGAGTCAAATTTGAGCAAATGCAATTAATCACAATTGACTATAACTATTGTGATTAATAGCGATTATTTTTTTTCTTAGTTGGCAGCCCTACCAAATACACACCAAAAAAAATGGATTAAAAATATCCATAGAAAAATACATGGATACATGGAAAGACTATCTTATTTTAGATTACCTAACTAGACAGTTTAAATCAAGCAGGCATGCTAATTGGTGGGGTATAATCTTCCATTTCTTGTTAGCATTAGCCTTGTGGCTTCAGTGCTAAAACTAAAGAGGCAAACTTACTTACATGCCTTGGCTGATTGAGTACATTTGGGGTAAGGGGGGAAATCTGACCCTCATATGGGTTTACATAAGACTCTTATAATAGAAGAAGACTTAAGGTTTAACACTGACATCAGACGCTAAATTTGCTCATACAGCACTTCTATGATGGTTATAGAGCTCTTACGTCAGGGTCGAGCTCCTCCAGCTCGTCCTCCAGCCTCCTCAGTTCTTCCTCACTGAGTTTCTGGAGCAGCTCGTCTTCATCCACATCCCGATACTTCTCCATCTCCTTACGGAACGACATGATGAACGGGGTGGGGTGTGGGAGGGAAGGAGGGGAATGAAAGAAGAAAGGGGAAAAAAAGAGGAAAGGAAAGGAAAGGAAAGGAAAGGAAAGGAAGGAGGGGCTGGCACAAAAACTCAGGCGGCTAACTTCCCCCTCCAACCCTCAGGACCTGGAGGAGAAAAGACGGACTCGGTTTAATGACCGATTAATAATAAGCAAGCAAAACGTCAAACAAAGCAGAAACAAAAAGAAATCAAAGAAAAATATGGAATCACTGAGAAACAAAACATCACATAAAACGTACCATTCTAAAACAACTAGGGCTGCTAATCATTAAAGTAATTGTGATGAAGCGCAAATATTTTGTCTAGTTAATCGCAATTAAATCACATCTGTCTTATAGACAGATTCTAAATGCATGAACGACATTAAAATGTGCAGTTAATAATTTAGCGCAGTGTTACACTGAATGTGTTGAACTTAACAGCCTGAAATGAAACTAAATTGATCATTAACGTTTAAAAAATTATCAAAAGCAAAATTGTCCACATGTAAAGAAAAAAAAGTGTGAATGTTCAACAAAACTTCACAAAAAAATTACAAAATTAAGGAAAAACTCTTAACCTAAAAAAAACATTAACAAAATACACAACACAAAACATAACATCACTAAACTGTTCAGCAACATGAAAAAAGTTCATGAACAAATTTTAAGGTCTGACAAAACTGTTGCTATGGAATCCCAGATGGTTGCTAAGATGTTTCTAGGCTGTTTTGACAGTATCCAAGTTAGTTGCTGAGGAGTTGCTAGGCCGTTGCTATGGTATCCTAAGTGTTTGCTTAAGTGTTGCTAGGCTGTTGCTATGTCATTCCAGGTGGTTGCTAAGGTCTTGCTAGGCCGTTGGTATGGTATCCCAGGATGATATAGCAACGGCCTAACAACACCTTACCAGTAACCTGGGATTCCATGGCAATAGCCCACCAACACCTTAGTTTTATTCAACTTTTATTTTATTGTATGCACTTCTTTTTCTACATTCCACACAGACTGGTGGTTTTGAGATGCTGAATGTCTGACTAATGTATCAGTACTGAATGTGTTTTTTATGTCTTGGGCTATAATGGCAAAAAAAAGTGACTTGACCTTCCAAATGTGTTGCCTGCAATTTCTCCCTATTTTTTGAAAAAGCAAACCTTATTTTAAATTACATTATTGTGGAACTTTTAAAATAACTAAATAACTAAACATACTAATTTGTGAACAGGAGGTTTCCTTACACTGATGAGGCGTTCCTAAAATTCTGGCTTTTGGTCATTATTAGCAGTGAAGACACGACACGAGCAGATAAAGTTCAGGCTGAGACTGTAAATCAGAGGGTTGAGCGGAGGTGGAGGAGAGCAACAGCTGCCAGCTGGCCGAGTTTATTTATACCCCAAAGTCCTGTTTAACCCAGTCAGGAACAGGCGGAGATCAGAGGTCAAAGCAAATGAAAGAAAAACTCCTAAAAAAAATATAAAAAGTTCCTAAGTGGTTGTTGGCTTTGATGTGTGGAGGTTCCTTAAGCTTAAAAATAAATAAATAAATAAATAAAAGGTTCTTCCCCTCACAAAAACGGTTCTGAATAGCAGTCATTCAGAGTGGTTTGGTGTGAAATGGCTGATTGTAGAGACTCAGTTTTCTTTACAGTGGTGGAGATGGGAACCAGGGGTCACAATGACTACAACACAAATACAGACATTTTATTATCTAAAACCACCATTGAGACTAGACGACTTCTGATGACGGTAAAATAGTGTTAAATCTAGAAAAAATCAATTTTGTTTGGGGACTATTTTGCCCCACCATGCCTTGCATGTATCCCTCCACCTTGAGTAGATTTTAAAAACAAGTTTCAGGACAAAATCTTCTCAAAACTATTGCCTTTTTTCAAATAACCATTTCTTGTAACAACTTTCTGTGAGGGAGCTTTTAGGAGGTGGACGTCTGGTTCCATTGACCGCCATTGTGAACAATACTGACTCATTTCACACAAAAACACCCTTTAAATTTGTTTAATGTCTTGCTTGGGGTCACTATGTTATTGTAAGTGTTATTGTAAAGTTATTATAAGTCTTATAATTAGTATGTATAACTGTTAACAGTAGTTACACTAATACTTTCATACTATATTAGTAGATCTTGTATTAGTATTACGACAGAGTAGCCAGCAGCTACAACAGACCAGGCCGTGTAGAATTAGATTAAAACAAACCAACTACATTTAGTTTTGTGACAGCAGTATTTTATACCAAACAGTGAAACATGCAGCTTAAAGAGGATAAAAAAGGATAAAAACAGACCTTCTCAGTTTGTTATTGACCACTAAATGCTGTCTAACTTCATTCTACTACAGCGCATTGTCCTTGAATAAGGGGTCTGCCAAGGACTTCTGCAACAAAGCCTCAGTGTTAGAACAACAACCAGCCTGGGAGTGAAACCTCACCCACTGCGGCTCTCCGACAGCTGCTAATACTCAACAAAGCTCTACTAATTAAAATAATACAGAATTTCCAACAAACTTCACTATTATGTAAAGCTGAATTGGCTTCAGTTTAACCATATTTTAATATATATAACTATAATGTGTAGTTATTTATGTCAAATTGAATATTTAAAAAAAAAAATTGTCAAACAAGAAGCTTCAGTGAAAAGAACAGCATTTTCCAAGTACTTAGCTATAACATGTAACCATAAACTGAATATTTAAGAGACTATTTTTAAAACATTTAACTAAATTATCATCATTCACGTCAAGCTGGCAATATTTACTCGCTGCTTTTAGTTAAAAAAGGTGTTCCAGTTTAAATAATGTACAATTTTCTATATATTTAACTAGAATGTGTAGCCACTGATATCAAACAGTAATCATTTTACATTGCCTTTAGTCAAAAAAAGCTGTTTTTAGCTACAACATAATATTCAAATGTACTACAATGTGTTATGATTCATGTCAAACTGAATATTTGATGCTGCCTTCAGCCAAAAAAATGGTTTTAGTTAAAATAATACTTTTTTTTAACTATTCTTATCTATAATGTGTAGCTGTTTGGGTCAAAGTCTGAATAGTTCAAAAGGTTTTTTAGTTAAAAGTAATAATTTTCAATATGCTTAACTATAGTTTGTAGTTATTCATGTCAAATATGTCAAAATTCAATGCTGCTTTAAGTAAAAAATGCTTTTTATTTCTAAAACTTGACTACAATGTGGAATCACTCAGGCCAAAATATGAATATTTGATTCTTTCTTTAGTTAAAATACACAATATTCAATACACTTAACTACAATATGCAGCTGTTTTAGTCAAAGTGTGAACAGCTGCAAACTGAAGGTGTTTCAGTGACTGTAAGTGATCATTTGCCACAGCTAATCTGCATTTCAGTTGCATTTCTGAACTTTAACCAGAGAGAAAAGAACTATTTAAAGCTGAAGTGTAAATTGCGTCCAGGTGATTTATTCTATTATTCGCTTCTATACACAGAAAGTGTGTGCGCAAGTATTCAGCACTGTGCAAAAGCCAGAGAGCACTCTTCATTTAAATAACGTCCAGTGGGGGGGAAAAAAAAAGCTATGAAGTTATTCTTTCTTCAAAAGACACAATCCACTTGCATGATGAAGGAGAAAGTCAAAGGAAAAATAAGTGAAAAAAACTGATGATTAGCCGCTACAGAGAAAATGGGCCTCTAACAACCACCTGGAAGACCTGGCCGACACCAAAACAGCCCCCATCAGATAAACAGCACTTAAAGCTTTCATCTCTGAGAGAGAGGAGAAAATCAAGCTGCTTCAGATCTGAAAACATCCACAGGTGTTTCTGTCCCATCCTTCCACTGTGAGAAGACGACTCAGCGCTGTGGGTCTGAAAGGATGTGTAGCAGTCAAGAAGAACCTCACTGAGAAAAGGAGACGGACACATCAAACAAAGAAGCTGAACGATGGACTGACCACCCCAGAGTCCAGACCTCAACACCACTGAATGTGTTTGATTACTTCAGAAAACGATCAACCAGCTTCTAAGACTGAACTTTGGAGGTGTGTCTGCAGATTCTTTGAGGAACTGAAAGTGAGTCTCCTGAAAAGAATGGAAGCTGGAATAAAGGTAAAGACTAAAACAAACACTGAAACGTTTTGCAAAAAACAGCCCTGTTTACATTTTGTTGGTTTTAAAAGTGCAAATAAAAAAGCAAAAACATCCAAATTTAAAACATTTTTTCTGCACAATTTCTATTTATATATAATGCATGTTTGAACATTTTATATATAAACATGCAAAGCGCCATCCTTTTGGCCAAACGTGTTTTATTTCTTCTTCCAATATATTAAATTTAAATAAACAAACAGTAATTCTGCATTAAAACGTGCAGAAGTCTGTTCCCTGCAGAGGATGTCGCTTCAAAATTTGACAAAAATATTTTAATTTGCCGGGGGCTCCCAAACTTTTGCACAAGAACGTTTTATATGCGGCTGTTGAGGCTTCTGTGCAGTTTTTCTGTGAACTGTATGTTTTAACTTGTTTACTAAATGGCCGGTTTGAGTGGACAGTGAATAAACAGAGGCCTGACTGCATGTGAAGGACAAGCAGTTTGACATTAGCTGCAAATGAAACCGATCTAAACTCCTTCACACTATTTAGGGAGTTTAATCTCAGTGAGGGAGTTGACACATGCTAAGTGAGTGAGTGTGTGTGTGTGTGTGTGTGAGCCCACTATGTCCCCCCCCTTACCTCACACACTGATGATCTGGTCTATATATAGCCCCAGCGCTCCCTCCCGCGCGCTCTCAGCTGAATACTTTGCCCAGATATGGTTTCTTCTCAGGGTCGCCAACTCGCTCCAACGTGCTGCAGCGAACGGCCGGTGTCCGAGTCCGCGCTACACACACCGCTCTGGAAACACACGCACACGCGCACACACACACAGGAGAAAGCGTACACACAGCGCCGCAGCCCAGCTCTCTCTGTCTCCCACCACTTTTCCTCCAACTTCTGAAAGCCCTGCAGCTCTACTACTGACACTCTGCTCCACAGGAGAGAAGTTACTGAAGCTCCGCCCACTCCAGACAAACCACGCCCACTGATCCACCCCCTCAGAGCCTGCTGCTGTCAGTCAAGTGATGTCACAGCACTGCTATGGGCCTGCTTTACTTGCAAGGAGCTCATGAGCAAGTCTATCTGAGATAACTTCACAACACGACAGCAGTTCAGGGCAAATGTGAGCTATAATTTCTTAGCTACATTAGCTACATGTTCTGGCTGATCAACTACATTAGGAGCAAGAAATGAAGGGGTGGGGCGGGTGGGGGGGTTAAACTATCACTAAAACATACATTTTGATAGTTTTCGCTAAACACCACCACCCCCCACAAATCAGATTTTACACTAAACTTCACTAAATAAAAAAAATAAATAAATAAAAAAAAATTGATGCT
Source organism: Colossoma macropomum (assembly GCF_904425465.1). Lineage (NCBI taxonomy): Eukaryota > Metazoa > Chordata > Actinopteri > Characiformes > Serrasalmidae > Colossoma > Colossoma macropomum. Next base: position 2,281,246 of record NW_023494796.1, on the reverse strand, counting down.
TCACTAAAAAAAAAAATCTATTGCTGTAAATAAATTTTTCAAAAAAAAGTATTGTTTAAAAAAAATGTAAAAAATAAATTCCACTTTTCAGTAAACTACGGCTTACAAAAATAAATTTGAGAAAACTACTGCTTTTAAAATACATTTCAATAAACTGTTGCTCTAAAACAAATTGATGTTTCACCAAACTATCTAACTAACGACTTCAAGACTTTTTTAAACTTAAGTTTAAGTTTAAAGTTAAAAATTTTTTTTTGCTTTAAAAATAAACTCAAATTTCCCAGTAGACTATCAAAATGCCTTTTGATTTCTCAGTGAACATATTCCTTTAAAACAGAAACATTAATACATTTTCTTAAATTAATATTCTGAAGACAAACTTGTAGTTTTTAATAAAAAACTGCTTTAAAAAAAAACAAAAAAAAACACAACTTTGGATTTTTTTTTATAACCAGAAAATTGCTTTAGAAAAAAATATTTAAAGGGAAAATTATTTAAGATTTAAACTGTGTTGAACTGTCAACTAACTGCTGATAAGCAAGTCTAAAACTCCACAGTGTGATGATTTACGTATGCAGTTAGCACAGTGCTAATTGGTGGTGTATAAGCTTCCACTACCTGTCAGCTACATCAGCCTCGTAGCTCCAGTGCTAAAAATAAGCAGCAAACTTCAGACAACAAACGCATCTTGGCTGACTGACTACATTCGGGAGGCTTTGTTTAACAGATACTAACAAATAAAGTGATTGAGAAAACTGATTTTCTGATATTGCTTTGCTTTTTTTTTAATAAAAATACAAACAGAACAGTCAAATGAACAGATCCTGACAAAACTGAACATTTTCCCTCACAATTCAGCCACTTTTTCCTTTTTTTTCTTTTACTGGAAACGACACAAATAAGAAAAGTGCAAAACTCAAATCGACCACAGGCAGCAAAAAAGTGCATCACAAACAAACCAAAGACAAAAGAGAACATAAATCAAGCGAACAAAAACAAATGGCTTCACTGTGAATCTGTGAAAAGGAAAAAATGTTCAGTTTTTACGCAGAACAAGTGAAAACTGCGCCTTTAACTCTCCTCAGGACATCCGGAAGAAATATATACACACGAGGCTCCGCCCACCAAGAAGTTCTACTATCTAATACATCCTTTTTTTTTGAGTTTGGTGAAGTTGATATTGGAATTATTGTCCAAAAAGCCTAGACTGAAGTATAAATGGGGGAACTATATCCCCCTGGTGGTGAGAGTGGGGTATTACGCCGCTCTGCTGAGCTCGTCCATAAACTCAGCCATGATGTTGTGGATCCACAGGTCGCTGTCATCCGCCGACGTGTCCACCAGGTAGACAGACAGCCGGGCCTCCCACGGCTGCGCCCCCTCCTGGACGGACTCGATCTGCGCCACCAGCGGCCGTCTCTCCACGTGGTTTCGGAACACCATGGAGGCCTCTTCACCCCATCCTCCCTGACGCACGCCTGACAGACAGACAGACAGATAGACAGACAACTAAATAAACAATATCAATCAGCCTTAATAAATAAGCAACGTTTTTGATTCATACATAGATCAGCCCTCTTGGGTTCACCCCCTTGCATTGTGCCTTAAAGAGAAACTTCACTTGACATTTCGAATTTTCTGCATAATTAAATGGACAATATGTAAACAAAGCCGTTCAGAGTGGTTTGGTGTGAAATGCTCTGTTCTAGAGAAACGTACCGAGTCAGAACTGTTCACAGTGGTGGTGATAGGAACCAGACGTCCACTTCTAAAAGCTCCCTCATAGAAAGTTATTACATGAAATGGTCACGATACGCTGCCTGTCTGAGACACAGTTTCATGACAGTTTTGAGAAGATTTTGCCCTTAAAATCAATTTGTGGTGGAGGGACACATGCAGGGCATTGAGAGGCAAAACAGTTTGAAATATTTTTTTTTTCTGATTTTCCACCTCCCCCCCCATCATCAACACTAAATATAAAAACTCAGAAGACACTGTAGGTTCACTGGTGGTTTTGGATAGTAAATAAAATGGCTATATTTATGTTGTAGACACAGCGGTCCCTGATTCCCATCACCACTGTGGCTGACTGTGTAAATTCAATGGGCAGACTGAAGAAGTACAGTTGTTGTGCAGCTGTGTCTGACCTGCCAGCTGTGCAGGAATCCCCTGGAAGGGCAGCTGTCTGAACTCGTTGATGAGGGGGCGGAGCTGGGAGCAGTGGACCAGCTCGTGTTTCCCATAATCCAGTTCATACACAGAGACTAAAGAGTTCGTCAGAACACCTTTAACCAGCACACGGTGCCAACTATAGGGAAGAGGGGGAGGGGGAGAGAGAGAGAGAGAGAGAGAGAGAGAGAGAGAGAGAGAGAGAGAGAGAGAGAGAGAGGAAAACAAACTGATTATTATAATAATATGCATTTTGTAATCTTACACTATATATGGGATATAACAATGTAACACTGCCGTTTTGTGTCATTTGTCACATACGTACATATATATGTATTAGGGGTGGGAATCTCTAGGCACCTCACGATTCGAATATGATTCAGAGGCTGCGATGCGATCATAAAACGATTATCGATGCATCTTTTTTTTTCTATACATCATTTCTATTTCCTCACTTTGTGAGGACTTGGTAGTTTTAAAGCAAAGTATTTGTAATGATCCATAATGAATTTACTTCCAATATCTTTTATTAATAAAACAAATGGAAGTGATGTGGCAAGTGAACTAGACGGCTCTCATTCACTGCCTTTGGAGCACACGAGGCGCTGCTGCTACTCATCTACGATAAAATGCGCAGTTACGGTGAAATAAGGTCCAGTGGTGATGGATGACCACGCAGTGTGTTACAGCTATTCTACCCGTTTTTTCAGTGATATATTAATAATATTTTTGGTTTTGGTCTCGTTGTAGAGAAAGCGGTGGTGGGGGGGGTCCAGACGGGACGTGTACAACATAGCGTGAAAGCCCTGTTTCGCAACGACTGAGAACTGCCACGCAGACTGCAGGTCACCTAGCAACGATGCGTTATTTGCATTCATATGCAGCGCAGTTGGTTTCCTGGTACGTTAAATCTGCAATGAGAGACTGTCGCACACTAAACAGTTGCGAAGATGAAGTCGCTTCTCTTTCGAATTTTCCCATTCCACCTTAAATGGTGTCGCATTTACATTCTGCGCCTCAGTCAGAATTTAAGGTGGAACGGGAAAATTCGAACATGAAGCTGGAGAATAAGAAGCGACTTCAGCCTCGTAAAACAGTCGAACGTTGAGAGACATTTTACACGACACTGATCGAGTTTTGAGGAAATTTTTTCTGGCGGAGATGGGAGGAAAGCGGCCAAAACTAAGGCTTAAAGCAGAGCGAAGTAAATCTGCGCTCTCGTTTATATTTTTAGCCCATACTAGGACATTATCACACACTGAGACATACTGGACATTAAATGTTGTGGCTCCCAAGGTGGTTTGAATTTGTTGAGAGGACAAAATGGCTCTTCTTAACATTTGTGTTGTGACTCCTGACCTAACCTGGCTTTAATGCAGAGGGAGCCGGTCGGATTTCTCACTCATCCATGTGTGTTTCTGTTATGTGCCGCCACAGACTGTCCGGGCGCTGCACTTCCGCACTTCCAAGTTCAGCCTTTTGCGTTCCATCAACATTACATTATAAATTAAATACTTAGAAAATCGATTTTTGACATTTGTGAATCGATTCAGAATCGTTCACGTCCGCATCGCGATGCATCTAAGAATCGAGTTTTCCCCGCACCCCTAATATATATATACACACACACACACACACACACACATATATATATATGCCAACGTGCTAAACTTCATAATGTTAAAACATAATTTAATTCAACATTAACAGTGTGTTAAATTCAGCAAACAGTGCGCTGAAGCATGCAGAAGTTCGCTCTCTGTTCAGGATTAACTTATTCTCACTTAGAAATGTTTACAAACTTTTCCAGACGACTGTAACTGTTTGGCCACAAACTAATAATATTATGTGTTTTTCACTCACTTGCTGTCGATCTTGGCAGCATAGATGTGGTTCTTCTCCACGCTGATGCGGTTCTCCTCCTGTCGGTTGTAGTAGAGGATCATCTCTCCCATCAGCACCACCAGCTTGTAGAGCTGCTGCCACGGCTGCAGGACGAAGTGTCCCGGGTGACAGGCCACCGACACGAACACGTCCAGGTTCTGTCCCGGCCGAGGCAGCTGCATCAGTGGGGGCAGGACGGAGGGCGCCAGGCCGCCGGCACACAAGGGAGCGTCGCCCGCCTCGGGGAGGACTGGCGCTGTAACCATGGTAACCCCGCTGAGGTGGGCGTTGTGCCGACGCTGCCACAGGCTGGAGGAGGCCAGCTGCAGGTTCACGCTGGAGGAGCAGTCGTGAGGTCCAGCACCACGGAAAAGATAAACATGTACGAGTCCTGCTGAGTCTAGACTTGAAATCTAACAGACACAAACGGGAGAATTAAGACAACATAAAAAGTAAAAAAAAAAAAAAATATCCATCTCTTTTGTGCGATTTTTTAAAAATGAGCATTATATTTCCTGTATGGAAAAACAAGATATTTATTAAAACAAGATAAATTAAAACAACCCTGAAGATATTGCAAGAATAGTTTGTATAACTGGATTAGGTGGAAAAACTGGTTTATCAGTAATGGACAAATGCAGAAAACAGTCATGCAAACTACAGATTTTTTTTAAATAAGAAGTGATGACGTAGCAGGAACGTCAGTTTCCATTCCAATTTAATAATAAACATGGTGGGCAGAGGCGAGAGCAGTAGACTGGCCTATTACTTGCCACAGATGTGAGCATAAAAGAATAAATAAATACATCAATATTTTGTCAAAGTTGAAGCAAAACCTCAAAAATAGCAACTTTAGTCCACTCATTATGAATCAATGAGACCATGGCAGCTTGTATTTTTAAATCATGTTTTATTACAAATCCTGACAGCGATCGTTTATAATATTCTTAACAGAACTTAACAGGAAGAAAAGCTTTTACTATTATTACAGTTTTAAGGGCGATTTCAACAAATGAAAATGACTAGTAAATAACTGTATTAGGTGACTAAAGTGAACGAGTTTAGCGGGAGAGCAAGGACAGCTCTGAGAAAACTGAAAACAGGAGATGAAAACCTACAACTTAATAACTAAACTAAATAAACTAAACTAAAAAAAAAGTTCAACTTTTCGGTCAGTCAGTCGTACACTGGACTGATTAGTTAGCGAAGTTCAAATTACTCCATTCATCTACACCACCTTCATGCTGCAGTCGTCTGCGCTCAGCAGCGTCTCTCTGAGCCACAGGACGGCATCAGGGGGCCACACGCTTCCATCCACCGACAACTCTGCGAGACGGCACTTAACAGCCTGTAAACAAACAAAAACCCAGTCTAAACAGTTCATAAACAGCACTTCACAGCCTGTAAATGAACAAAATCAGTCTAAACAGTTCATAAACAGCACTTTACAGCCTGTAAATGAATAGAATAAATAAGTTTAAACCATCAATAAACAGCTTTTCACAGCCAGTAAACAAACAAAAAATGTTTAAACCACCAATAAACAATTCACTGTGTGTAAACACAAAAACCCAGTCGAAACAACTAATAAACTTCACAGCCTGTAAACAAACAAAAACTAGGTAGCTCTGCCCACCGGACTAAAACATATTTAAGACTGGAAGTTTCTGTTGTTTAATTGAGTTTAAGAAGTGTGATAACTGAGAACTGACAAGCAAACAAGTCTGCAAAGCTCTGTTTAACTAAAACTACTAAAAAAACTTCTAAAATATAAAATTACAACCAGCCGATTTTATTGTTATTGGAATTTTTAGCTAAAAATCTGTATCAGCCGCAAACGTCTTATATCAGCCGGACCCCAACATATCCGTGTGCGCGTACCTGTGGTGGTATGGTGATGAGCTCCCTGAGGAAGACTGGTGGGATTTCTCTCAGCTCGCTGACCTCCAGTGAGGCAGGAAGACCCAAATCCACAAACCGAACGTCCAGAACTCGACTGCCGTGAAGGTTAACGACCTGAAAACCAGAGAAAACCATCCATCCATTTCTTCAGTCAGTTACACCTCCTGAACACGTCTTCTATGAAAGTTAAAGAGGAATTTTACTAAACTGCTGCATTATTAAATGGTTAAGATGTAAACAGTGATTCAGAGCGGTTTGATGTAAAATACCCCGTTAGTTTTATCACAGTTTTACAAAAAACTTGTGGCCTAAAACATTTTTTTAATCTATTCATGATAGAGAGATACATGCAGGACTGTGAGGCAGAACAGTTCCCACAGAAAACTTACTTTATCATCAAGATTCCATATAAATTTAGATTCCCTGGTGGTTTTGGATAGTAAATAAAATGGCTATATTTGTGTTGTAGTCATGGTGACCCCTGGTTCCCATCACCACCACTGTAAAGAAATCTGAGTCTCCACAATCAACAATTTCACACCAAACCACTCTGAATGACTGTTTACATCTCAACCACTAAATTATTCAGAAATTTTAAAGAAGCAGTGTAATTCCTCTTGATCTGAAAACCAAAAATAGTGACTGTTACTCACAAAAATCTTAGACGCTCTTTGTATTATTTTATACAAATAATTTTTACAGAGCAGATCACTGAAGAGACACCATCTGAGATCCAGTTTATCGCTCCGATTTGTGGAAAAACGGGTCGACTTTCAGTAGAAAACAAGTTGTGAGTTCAGCTACTTTTATAATAAAGTTTTAAAATCATCTATATGACTGGAAAGAAGACAGTTACAGCTCTCATATGACTCCCACCTTTTTAATGAAGCTTATGAAATATGAAAGTTATGAAGTAAAGAATATGACAAAGTGCCTTTTGGAACCACCAGTGGTCCCTAAGGAGTTACAAAGGTTAAAAAAATGGTTGGGTCACAAGGTCAATGCATGCAAAACTTGGCAAAAATCTTAATGTGTGTCTCAACATCTCGTACAAAATTTTAGAGACCACCCTAAAAACTTCCCATCACTGCCCATCATTAGTGTGTTCTGCTGGCTTCATAATGGTGCACAGTGCTTGGTCCCCGATGATTGCCATCTGCAATTTTTATAGATGGTCATTTGGCTCTCGCTGCGATATGACAAAGATGAGAACTAAATTAAGGTTGATTGTCTTGGTTGTTAACTATGATAACATACATATGTTAACATTTTTCAATATCTGTGGGTTAGATGATGAGCAGATGACCACCACCATCCTAAAATTAAAATCACCAAATGAATATCATGTTTATCAAAACGGCAAATTTCGCCAAAAGGTAGCTAAGTTTGCATGTTTGTATAAAAGACATTCAGACGTATGAGTAATCCAAATATTGTTCTACTGTACTGCAATCACATTACATTCAAATGAATCACTAATCAATATGAAACAGAAGGAAAACTGGACAGGTCAAAGAAAGCTGCAACAGATCAGTGTGCTTACCTCCACTCTGGCCCATCTGCCTTTGTGTCGAGCCAGGCACACTTTACCACAGAACGGCCGGGACACCAACAGCTCCCACGTCACCTGCACAAATATTAACGCTCCAGTATACAAGATATACAATTTTTACACTGCACTACTTCAGCTAAAGATTTAAAAGAGTAACAGTAAAGCATGGGGCAAGCACTGGGCCTGAGTGACAGCTAAAAATAATTAGCACAATAATTGGCAAATAATTATTTTCTAGCTAAAAACCCAGAAAAAAAGCCTTTCTATTCTATTTTAGTCCATCTGTTTCTCTGCATACTTTGTTAGCCCCCTTTTACCCTGTTCTTCAGTGGTCAGGACCCCCATGGACCCTCACAGAGCAGGTCTAATAGAGTGAACAGTGAGTGGACACAGTGTTTAAACACTCCAGCAGCACTGCTGTGTCTGATCCACTCAGACCAGCACAACACACACTAACACACCACCACCACGTCAGTGTTACTGCAGTGCTGAGAATGACCCACCACCCAAATAGTACCTGCTCTGTGAGGGTCCATGGGGGTCCCGACCACTGAAGAACAGGGTAAAAGGGGGCTAACAAAGTATGCAGAGAAACAGATGGACTACAGTCTGTAACTGTAGAACTACAAAGTGCACCTATATAGTAAGTGGAGCTGATAAAATGGACAGTGAGCGTAGAAACAAGGAGCTGGTCAGAATGTTATGCCTGATCAGTGTATTAAATAACACGATATTGAGTAGCCCAAGTTAAGCGATGTAATCGGTGCGATTTTTATTTCAAAATAAGAGCTTTTTTGTTACGTGGTAACACCAGTGACAACTCCTGGGGACAAGAGCTTTCGTTATATATAATATTTATTTGCCATTTGTCTTCTTTATGTCATTTAGATTATGTAATTCACAGTCATGTATAGATTATTGTAGTTAAAACAGTCTTTATACATGACTGTGAGGACGAGCTCTTCTGTGGTGCTTGGAATTCTAGATAATTGACTTAAAACCCAATATTGCTAAATTGATGAAGAAGGTATAATCATTAAAATAACTTATTGTTTTATTTGAAAATGTAAAAAAAAAATTGTAACCCTAAGGTTTTTTTTTCGCTTGTTTTTTTTTTTTTAATTGTAATATATCTGTAAACACTAGAGACACAAAAATAGACGTTTCTGTAGAATGACCCTAATAATTAAAACAAACACTCCAGCTAGCCAGAGTTGTTGTCTGGGACCCACATAAAACTAAACCCAGTTTAAGGTCAATCAGAGTTTGAAGTTGCTCCATTGTTGCTACTGTTGTTTGTGTCGTTACAGCTAAAGCTAGACTTGCATGAGAAAACCTGAGACCATACAGGCTGAGGACAACTCAGTCTACTTTCATGGTTCTCTTATGCAATGGGACATGGCCAAAAGTACTCAATCAGGGTATGGACAGATCTGGGTTCAGACCTGTAACCATACAGCAAAGCTAAAATTTATATATTTATATAATAATAAAGTTAGCTCAGGGTCAAGGTGATGTCCTGTTGGGTACCTGAGAGAGCAGATATGATTCAATCTTGCTCATGACGTCTCGGAGCTTGGCCAGGCCGCGGGACGGTAGCTGGCAATACACGCTGCCATCTGAACACACGTTTGTCACACAGACGTCAGAGTACAAACTGTTCACCTGAAGAAAACAAAAAGAAAAACAATTGGATTTTAAAAAAAATCCCATCTCTGCACAGTGAGTTGTTAATGGAATCATCTGAGAAAGTTGTGCTCCTTGGTACTACAGCCTGACTGATGCCTACAAAAGAAAGGAAAGCTATAAAAAGATATCCAACTGCGCTCCCGAGTGCCGCAACCGTCTAAGCGTTGGCCCTATTATCAGGAGATCACGAGTTCGATCCCTGGTGATGCTGCAGCCGTCCGTAGCCGGGAGTCCGAGAGAGCACAATTGGCCTCGCTCTCTCTGGGTGGGTAGGATGGCCCCTCCTTCTCCCCCCATCACTTCACGCAGATCTGGCGGTTGGCGCTTTCCTCCGAGCGTGTTCGGCTGTCCAGTGACGTTGCGTGAGCGGCAGTTCGAAAAGATGCGGTGGCTGGTTTCACAGGTCTCGGAGGAAGCCTGTGTTAGCCTTCACCCTCCTAGCGTTGATAGTATCGTGTGATTGGGGGAGTCCTAACTAGCGGGTGGAATTGGAGACGACTAAATTGGGGAGAAAATTGGGTTAAAATCCCAAAAAAAAAAAAAAGATATCCAACTGCTTCTAGCTTACAATTTCCACTGTCCAGCAAGTCATTAAGAAAGTAGAACTGTGGAAATCTAGACAAGACCTGGAAGACCAAGAAAACTCGGAGAGACCTGCTCATATTCTGGCCAGAAAGGCAAAGCAAAACCCCCATATGACAACAAAGGACCTTCAAAGTTCAGCTACTTTCACAAGCTGTTTACATGCAACCTCATCACAAAAGTCAACATCTGAGGTACGTAGAACAACATCCAGATTAGCCAGAGCATTTTGGAAACAAGTGCTGTGTTCTGATAAAGCAAAAATAAAATTTGTTGGCAAAAAAAATCATCAAAAGGTACATTTGGAGAAAAAAGTAGCAGCATTTGATGAAAAGAACAAAGGGGTGGTCCTATTATGCTTTGGGGTTGTGGCATAAGAAAAGTTGCACTGGTAGGTGGAACAATTCCACTAAATATCAGTAAATAAACAGCAGATATTCATTAGAAGTTCTAATGTCAACAGAATCCATCAGTGCAGCCACTGAATAAGTGTTGTGTTTGTAAACTGACCTGAAGGGGGTTCTCCATTGTTTTGTCCTGCAGGGCCTGAAGGCAGGCGGAATTTATGTTAACGTCAGTCTGCTGAGACGTGTCATACAACACCACGAGAGGCGTGGCCTCCCGCTCCACCAGCTCAGCCAATAGCGTCCGTCCACAGGCGATGGACTCTAGAGTCTTCAGGACCACTGGGTCCTCGCTGAACGGCTCCAGACCTCACAAACACAGTCATTCAAACATAAGAAGGTGCAAAATCACACAGATATGCATGAAACAACTAGATCACACACTGCTTCATCCACAAAATCAAAAATACAAATACAATTTGCACCTGGTGTCATTATGAATGATGTGGCAATTGGTTAGGAAGATTTCACATAACAACTAGCAATCATGGTGAAGGAGCTTTCAAGAGATGAATGTCTAAAATTTGCACGCAAGCATATAGTCAAATCAGAACAGTGTACTCTGATCAGATCAAACAAATACAGAACTCTTTAGCAGCAATTCAGCTCGTCATGTTTGGGGAAAGAGGGGTTTCGCGTATGATGCCAAGAACACACACAGTGAAGTATGATGGTGGGAGCATCATGATCTGGAGCTGCTTCTCTGCAATCGGTAAAGGGACCAGTCGTTAAAAAGAGACGTGAATGAAGCGACGTACCAGAGATATTAAAGGAGAATTGAATCTCATCATCCAAGAAAGACAAGATGGACATTTCACAAGACAAACACAGTCAAAATAGTTCAAGATTGCTTTTTAAAAAGCTGAAGGGGCTGGCACAGCCTAGCCAATCTTCCAACCTGAATTCCAATTAAAATTATCTATATAATTATGGAGGTTGATTTTGAAATTGTGAGCACATTGGGGGACCCTCGTAACTTTGGAGAACTGAAGACAGTTTGAGAGGAACGGACTGAAACCGAACCACAACACAGCAGAAACCTAAAAACGTCTTACTGTAAAAATCTCAAAGCTATAATTGTCAACAGTGGCTTTGCAGACAAAGTATTAATGCTATTAATTTGCAGCGTATGAATGTTTTTTCTTCCTATCAATTTTGTTTATTTTTGTTGCTGTATTCATAAGCACAGAGTGTAAATCTGCAGTAGCTACACAGACTGGAAGTGCAGAATAAGAATTATGGGTATTTGATCTTTGGTTGAGCCGCCCCTCTAAATACAGCAGCAAACAAACACGCGTCTATTTAGACACACAAAAAGCTTCAGGTGAGTGTTACCTGCGAGTTGGCAGCTGGTGGCCTGGAAGGGCAGCGTGAGGAACTGGTCACCGAGTTGGAAGAGTTTGTCCCCTCCCACAACCTCTGAGAAACCATGATCCACACAGAACACCTAAACATGTACAGAAACAAAACCATAACTCACGCGCACATGACCACCCGCCCAGCCTACAGCAGTTTACACAGCCTCTCCGGTTCTGTGGGATAAAGAGAGATTGGAAAACTGACTTTAAGAATCTAGTGAAGAATCTACTGTAGCACATATCGAAGAGGTCCCAATCCTTTTTATTTTTATTTTACACCTGATCCAATCGGAATACTTTAACATTGAGTATCAGCCAATTCCGCAAAAGACCCCCGGTCAAATTACAGGTTTTGCTGACTTTCTACATAATAAATAACCCCATCCTCTACTGAGAAGACACTTAAATATGCCATTGTTCTGCTAATTTTAGAGCATAATTTGAGTTTAATATATCAGAAAAAATAAAACGAAATATTAAAGTTTGCAAAAGTGTGTTCTCAGCAGGAGATGTGGTATTTTCACTTAGAAAATCAACAGCATGTCATTTAATAAACTTTTGCATACAACTCTGTGCTAGACTGCTAGTAAATAATATGGTAAAATCACTTAGTTTTTAGTATGTGCATTATGTAACATTCTGGACCTTTTTTAAGGCCTATTTTGTTTCAAATTACCACATTTATAGTGTGTTTAATAATTGCTTGTAACACAATCTGACTTACTGCCATGACGATCTGGCAACCAGTTACTTTAAAGACTCTGTCTACTCATTTTCATGATTTTCTTCCAAATATTATCTACAGCTTTTGTACTGTTTTCACTCTGAACTGGCAGATAAAGAATTCGGTTTGTGTTTTCTTTTGAGAGATTTGGGAAATTACTTTTTCTGTCATTTTCTTCTGTTTGATTTTAGTGGAGACTGAACAAAATTGTCACGGGTGACATCAAGTTTGCCGAAGTACCAGTCAGAGTTAGCAATCTGTATACGTCAGCTACTCGCGTTCCTCTCTCTCACAGAGTGACTGATCTGCTGCCGCTCCACACAAAACACCCAGCAAGTAAGTTATTTAAGTTCAAAATTTGTTAACAGTGCTTGTTATGAAGATTTATTACACTACTGTTTGAAGGGTAGCTTGACGCTGCTCCCTACTTGCATTAGCCACTTGTTGCAGGATCCTACTATATGTGAGAGCTAGTAAACCACCTTAACTTAAGGCATAAAAAAAACAGACATTAATAAAATAAAAACAGACATTAGCTACCCTTCCTATTAAGGCTCATCATGTAAACATTTGAAGTGGATTTGAAGTGAACGGTGGTGCACACTCTGAAGATCTAATGTTTTTGATGGATTAGGATACTGGTGTAAAACATTTATTAGTGTTCTGAATACAATCCACTATGATTTGCTGTAACGCATGTGCATCCAGATCCTTTCTCTTGGCTTTCAACGCTCAGTTTCAACTAATGCCAGTCTAAAAGTGGAAGCGCCACTGTCAACACAGCAGAACGTTCTTGCAACAGTTTGTTTTACACTGGTCGTGACTTGCGAGTGAAAAACATGGTGGTAGTGTATTTCCTGCATTTCAGGAGGCATGACGTTCAGTCAGAAAGTAGACTGAAAGCGTTACAGCTGCTCACGCGCATTTTACAATGAGCTGCATTTTACAAAGGCGGCTCAAACGCAGAGCAAAACGCTGCAGGTCGTGGACAACGTCCCTTTCTGTCGCTTCCACGACAGTCGAGTCAGTGCTGTAAGAAGAACGCAAAACAACAAGAAACGAAGGATCGGAACTGGATCAAGGTTATAACCAATACTCGATTGATTAAACTACGCCTGGATCAGCTCAGATTCCGATCCACTGGATCAGGACATCTCCAGTATATACCCTGATACGTCGTTAGTCTCTCGTACCTTAACGTTGTCCGTCGTGACCTGGTGCACCTGGGCTCGGAGCACAGAGTCATCCTCCAGGGCGACCGCAACCAGCTGACCAATCGTAGGAGAGGGGAGAGAAAGCCCCGCCCCATCACCGCGGTAAAACTCCAACATGGCGTCCTCCATCTTCTCCAGAGCCTTAGAAAAGTCCTCACCCACATACCTAAACGAGTAAACAGTAAACAACACTGCTACACAAATAAACAGCACCATCATACAAGATGATGAATGAACAATCTTATCCACAGGTAAGGAACTTCTCCGCTCAAAAAGCAGCTCTAAACAATATTTAAATACCTAGAAATGAACAAGTAACCAAACAATATTTCATAACCCATGTATGCAAAACATACAAAACAACTGACATCTTCCAGTGACAGTCAGAAACTCTATGACCCCCTCTTTCAATTGGTATGTGATTGGTTCCTAGGCGCCTCACGGTTGTAAAGATATGGCACTTTGAAATCGGATGAATCTTTTTAAAATCACCCTGTATTTTAAATGTTTTATATGTGTTTTATTTTATCCAATATGTTAAGTTCACCAAATAAACAATGATCATGGATTAAAAATGTGCAGAAGTGTGTTCTCTCCAGAAGATGAGTTAACTTATTTTCACTTAGAAAATCAACACCAGGGAATGAGATAATAAAACAAAGAACATAAGCAGTTTTTTAATATTACAGCTTATTGCTCTGTGGCACATTAGGTTTAAAAAAAAATAACAAAAATTATGTATTTAAAGGATGCACTGATGCCGATAATCAGTATTTTTCATGTACATATTAATAGATGTCAATACATTAACATTTTTATAAACATCAGCATGTGGACTAAATCTACCTGGACTAACATTACAGAAAATATTTCTGTGTTACAAATGCAGTAAAATGAATAAAATTAAGATATTTCATCTTTTTATTTTAGTGCAGTAACCCATCGCCACCTAAACATTCTGCTCATCTGGAGTTCAAAAATTACACAAAATATTGGTTTGAAATATCAGTCAGTCAGTCATAAACATCTGTCTGATGCCACAGTTTTTCAGTAAATATCTGCTGATATCAACGTGATTCTGAAATCATCATGCATTTTTACTGCCATCATTAGTAATCCCAGCATTATGCCAATAATAATTATTATTAATAACATTATTGTTTCAGTAGTCGTAACAGCAGCAGCAATAATAATAGTTTAAAAAGCTTAAACGCTTGACAATCTACCTGAATATAATGTTAGTGCTGTTGGCCTCCATCACCAGTACTGAGGGGAACTCCTCTTTGGGCAGAGGCAGCGCAGGCACCTCTGGGTTGCCGTAGCGGGTGATGATGAGGGGGCGTGGCTGTGGCCGTGACCGGGGCTGGGTAACGTTGGGCAGTGCATATAGGATGGCCTTATGGCGGTTATCTGGCATCGGGTACTCGACCACGCAGGTATCGGCCAGCACGGACAGGTCGTCCAGCACGCCCTCGGGAAAATCACACCTGAGGAGGAACAGCAGGTGAATCGACTACACTTACTAAGAAGAATCTGGTACTATATCATAAATCGGAACAATAATGGAGCCAAATACCTCATTTGCATGTCCATTTCTGAGCACACTTAGCTTCTCTACCCATGTTATTCATGTTATGGTGCATCTGTTTTGTGAAACTCTGTCTTTGCTGGACTTGAAGGATGAAACTGTACCAGTGATTCTGGTTATCCTAAATGTTGCCCTTTCTTTTAGCTACACAGAGAAGTTTTTTTTGGTTTTAACATTTCATAGCGAGTCATATTGTGTTCTAAACCATCGACTCATCTGTGCGACCTGAATGAACGGTTTGAGCGAGTGTGGGTTGAGCAGGCTGACAGAGGTTTTAGGGACATATCCGGGGAACCCGTCTGGGTGACTATTGACTCCCAGTGTTTATCTGTTCCATTAGCTTCCTAGCTCCAGCTGTACACTAATGAAGTACAACCCCATTTCCAAAAAAATTGGGACCCTGTGCAGAATGCAAATAAAAATTGGATGCTATGATATGCAAATCATGCGAACCATTTTTTTAAAGGAAAAATACTACAAAGACAACATATCAGATGATGATACTGAGAAATTGTTTTTTTTTTAAATATATGCACTGCTGTAGTTTCAAAAGTGAAATGTTTACTTTTCTTGTTTGATACAGGATTTCAGCTACTCATCAGTTCAGGATCTCATTTGTCATATTTTTCATTACCTGGACCTTTCAGCACCTGGATACAGAGCAATGCTGCTGTAATACATACAGAATGGGGTTTGGCATCGTCTTGCTGAAATAATCAAGGCCTTCCCTGAAAAAGACGTCGTCTGGAGGGCAGCATATGTTGCCAAAACCAGTATATATCGTTCAGCATTCACAGATGTGCGTGTCACCCATGCCATGAGCATGAATGCCCCCTCTGTACCATCATGAATCCTGGCTTTTGAACTGTGCACTGATAACAAGCTGAGTGGTCTTTAGCCCGGAGGACACAGCGTCCATGATTTCCAAAAAGAATTTCAAATGTTGATTTGTTGGACCACAGGACACTTTTCCACTTCACCTCAGTCCATTTTAAATGAGCTCAGGCCCAGAGAAGGTGGCAGCATTTCTGGATCCTGGTTATATATGGTTTCTTCTTTGGGTTTTAGAGATTTAACTTGTATTTGTGGATGCAGTGATGAACTGTTTTCACAGACAGTGTTTTTCAGAAGTGTTTCTGAGTCCATGCAGTGATTTCTTCTACAGAATCATGTCTGTTTTTAATGCAGTGCTGCCTGAAGGCCCAAAGATCACGGCCAGCAAATACTGGTTTTTGGCCTTGTCCCTTGCATACAGAGATTTCTCCAGATTCTCTTAATCTTTTAATGTTATTATGTATCATGATATTGTGTGTTTTAATGTATTATGTAGATGATGAAAAGCAAAAGTTCTTTGCTATTTTATGTTGAGAAACATTATTCTTGAATTGTTGCACTATTTGATCGTGCAGTCTTTCACAGAGTGGTGAACCCCTCCTCATCTTTACTTCTGAAAGACTCCGCCTCTCTGAGATGCTCTTTTTACACCCAATCATGTTACTGACCTGTTGCTCACTAACCACCAGGTGTTAGCATTACACAAATTTACCAGCCTTTTGTTGCCCCCATCCCAACTTTTTTGGAACATGTTGTTGGCATCAAATTCAAAAAGGGCAAATATTTTTCAAAAAACAAAAAAAAATAAAATCTCTCAGTTTCAACATTTGATACATTGTCTTTGTTCTATTTCAATTAAATATATACTTTAAATTATTTGCACATCATTGCATTTTGGTTTTATTTACATTTTGCACAGCGTCCCAACCTTTTTGGAAACGGTGTTGTAAAATTTGGACGCCAAACATGTCGTGGCTAATCAACAGTGTTTGCGGTAAGTATAAAATCATCTGAATTTGATTTTTCACCAAACTATTCCTTTAAATGAGCATCATTATTAAAGAATATGTGTTTCTTCTTGGCAGCACCTAAAGGCCTCCTGGAAGAGGCGGGGCAGTGCATGGGCCCACAGGCCATGACTGTACTTATCCAGCAACTCCCGCAGCTTCTGCTTTACAGCCGGAGACACCGGCACCACTGGAGGAGGCGTGGAGGGCGGGGTGAGCAGAGGCTGGCTCAGAGAGTCAGAGGTGACAGAGGATTTAGGGGTGTCTGGAAGAGAGAAAGATTCACGTTGTGTTTGCTTTGTATTCACTCACATCGTTCAGTAAAGAACTCATAATAACGAACAATAATGAACTGTTTAAACAACCCCTTTCATGCTCAAGAGCCCAAAAGTGCTTAACAAGAAATAATGAAAGAAAAAATGCATGTAAGAGCGTAATTTAAAAAAGCCTAACACATTAATTAAACACACGTGAATAAATTAAATATTTAAAAAAATGTTTACATCTTTTGTTGCTTACTGTATTTTGTATTACATTGAAAAATAAAAACATTTGATTGCAAAAAAAAGGGACACACAGAAGATGGAAAATGATGTAAAATGAATTATTCAAGTATTTATTATGGCAACAATTATTTATTATGGTAAAAACTATACTTTTATTATGGTAAAAGACATTGTAGGTGCTTTACCTTCTCTATTTTAAACAACTCAACAGATGAAATTTTTTTAAAAATTCTCTCTGTGACGTTTCATAGGGTTTGGAAATTACTTTGTTACTGAACTCTGTGCGGGACATTGTAAAGACCACCGCACAGCCACATCATGCAGTAGCATAGGTGGACCTCAAAAAAGCATACCTGAGAAAATATATCAAGTTCTCAAAGAAAAAAGAAGTGCCTGTTCCATTGAACACAGTTCAGTAATTCAGTGTTTTTTATTACATAGTGCTTTATCAAACTTATAGTGATGCTAAAGCATGAATGAATGAATGAATTATTAATTCATTTATTCATTTATCAATAACACAACAGGCTGTGGTGGTTGAAAAGCAGGTGTGAATAGAGGAAAAAAGGCTGCAGAACAGAATCATCACCTTCTCCAGAAGCCGACAGTTTCACACTGACTGGACTGAGCGGTTTAAGAGTAGGCGAAGTTGGAGACGTTGGAGACTGTGGGAGAGAATGTCTATCCATAGAAGATTTTGGAGGGGTTTTGGGGGTTACGGTGGGTTTCAGAGGGGCAAGAGAGGCCACGGTGGGTTTCGGGGGACGCCTCTTTTGCGGGATACACCAGCCGTCCTGCGACGTTACTACAGCCCGGCTTCTCCACCTGAAAACAAGAGCAGATAAAGTGATACATCAATAAGTGATGCTCAAAATCCAAATGTAGTTTCCCTCTTTTACCCCAAACACAGTCTATCAGCCAAGACATGTTTGGTGTCTTATGGCTGCTTCTTTAGTTTTACGCTGGAGCTACAAAGCACACCAACCAACAGTGTGTAAAGCAAAGTGTTTTGGCTCAGTTATTTCCAATAGACTTGAGTTTAGTTTCTGACACCCTGTTATCTATAAACATCAATAAACCAAAGACAGGCTTCAGGATGCTGCTACTACTGTTTTAACCATTAGACAAACTTTCGTCCATGTTTACAGATAATAGCACGGCTTCCAGCAGGGCTCTTCAGTTCCGCCCCTGGAGGGCTGGTGTCCAGCACAGCTCAGTGATTTCTCTGCTATAGGACCTTAAAAGGGCCCATATTATGCAAAACGTCCTCCTTTTATGTTTGAAATAAAGACTCTGATGTAAAATATAAACAAGATGTACCATTTAATCCCCAGCCCATACAGTCCATATAGGGTAGGGGTCGTAACCCAAATGTTAAGAAAAGCCATTTTGCCATTTCAACAAATATCAAACCACTTTGGGAGCCACAACATTTTATGTCTATTTTACCATCTTGGCTGTAAATATGTCTCAGTATGTGCTGATGTTCTAGTATAGACTTAAAAAACATAATATAAACAAAAAGACTTACTTTGCTCTGCTTTAAGCTTTAGCTCAGCTATAGCTGCTTTTCTCGCATCTCCAGCAGGAAACTTTTCCACAAAAGTAGAACAGTTTCTTGTAAAATGTCTCAACGTTTTACTTTTTACGAGGCTGAAGTCGCTTCTCATTCGCCAGCTCCTTGTTCGAATTTTTCCGTTCCACCCTAAATGGTGCCTGAGGCGCCAGAAAGCAACTGCTTTTTTTTTACGGCAGAATGAAAAAATTCGAACAAGAAGCTGGTGAATGACAAATTGAGTTCAACCTCACGACTTTTTTGGTGTTTGACAGTTTCTCGTTGCAGATTAAACGTACGAGGAAACCAGCTGGAGTGATTATAAATGCAAATAAGCCATTTCGTCTCCAAATTATCGATGTTTACCATTTCGTTATCTACTGGCTAGGCGAGATGGCTGTTGTTGCTATGGTGACCAGCAGTCTGCACGCCAATCTTCAGGGTTAAAGGTGAATTAGCAGTTCTACATTAACTGCAGTGTTTAAGACCATTTATTGTTAAAACTGTGTTAAAATGCGCAGCAGAGCTTTATTTTACTGAAAACAAGGATTATTTTATTTTTACCTAAAAATCTGATTCTGCTGTGGAGCCGCAAAAGGGCAGTAAAAGAGCTGCATGTTACCGACCCCTGATACTGGGCAAGGTCAGGGTGTGATAATGGACACGTTTAAGTGTTAGCTGTTCTCACAGTGCAGATGTGCGTCCAGCTCTCCAGCTGTGAGAGCGCGTACGAAGGCAGCTCCTGGCGGAACATGTCTCTGTAGAGCTGAGGCAGTTTTGAGAGCCAGACACCGCTGCAGTGCTTCTGCAGGAGTTGTTTTATTCGGCTCTGAATCAGCGGCAGATCACCACCGTCACCTGCACCGCCCTCTACAGGCATCCGCTGACCTGCAGGAAGACAGAAACAACCCGCGCTGACCAACGCTGGACACAGAGGCTGATCCAGAGCCCCCGTGAGAGTGAATGAGTGAACGAACACTTTACCTGCAGGCTGACTGTTCTTAGACGGATGAGTCGTCAAGTCCTTTTGGAACTTGCAGGCCAAAGCAGCCGTCCTGACTGACCTGAGACGAGCGGAGAGAGTAATAAGAATACATGTAGTTTCAGTCTGAATGTAATGTAATATGAATAAATGTGCATGTGTGATCATGCATAGGACTGGAGTTAAAATCACTGTTCTATCACAGCTCTAAAGCCAGAGAATAAGAAGATACAAAAACAATACTGTTCTATTTCAACAGTGCACACAAAACAAAACAGATTTTGAAACGAAACACATTTGATACAGATGATAACTCCAAATGTATCACACTTTTTCAGAATGTAATGTTAGTGTGTAAATACTACACCACCAACTGCTCCCTTTAAATTCACCGTTTCTGTGACATCACAAAAAATCAGACTCCGCCCTTTCACGCCGACGTTATAAGCAGTGTTTCAGCCCAGACTGTTCTTTAAATGAGGGCAGATCAGAACTGAGCTCGATTAGATACATCAGTCTTGAAGGAACAGTAACAAAATGGACATGCAGAAATGAATTATGGGTGGTTTGGTTCATAAAACCACACAAACATTATAAGTGAACTTTATGGAAATGAAATAAATACATGGCAAATGTACTAAATGGGGCCCTTTAATAACCACACGTTTGTGAGTGAAGCAGAAATAATTAATTGGGGAAAAAAAAAAAACTTAACTGCAATAAATCTCGTTAATAAGGTAATAATAGATTGTAAAGCTGTATACTGTGCGAACTGTTTTTGCTCTTTATAGTGTTGAATACAGCCGAACATGGTTGTATATTCGCAGAGTGTCATGTAGCACCCGAGCATTTATCCCCTCCAGACTCTAATTATATTTTGGGGCACACAAAAATGAAAAATCAAATGCTAATAATCGTTCATAATTAAGCACTAGAACACGAGAGAGAGAGAGAGAGAGAGAGTGCTATTCGTGATAACACACTCCTCAAGTGTTCTATTGCTTTTAATACAACAGTTAAATAAATAAAGAAATTAATGAACTGGGTTGTGAACGCGGCGTTTAATATGTTTTAATGT
The DNA here is from genome assembly GCF_904425465.1 of Colossoma macropomum. Taxonomy (NCBI): domain Eukaryota; kingdom Metazoa; phylum Chordata; class Actinopteri; order Characiformes; family Serrasalmidae; genus Colossoma; species Colossoma macropomum. Next base: position 2,260,218 of record NW_023494796.1, on the reverse strand, counting down.
TCGCAGTTCCTTCACCAAATTATAGATCCTTAACAAGCAGCTTAGTGTCGTCTCATCTTCAGAGTCGGACCAAATCGGCTGTCGGTCAAATGTGATCTTAAAAGTGTCCGTTTTCTGTTTGTGTCAAAGTAAGAAGTAAAAACGTTCAAATAGCTGAATGTCTCCTACAGCTGTCAAAGTCGTTGCTTAGCAACGGCGTCTCAGCGGAGTGATACGGTGTTTGTGAAAAACCGTGATGTTATGGTGAAATAACAGCACAGTTAGAACACCTCTCAACCAATCAGCTCGCGTGGCCGGAGCGAACTGTTGTATAATTCCTGTTAATTGATTCCAATTACAGTGTAGGCATTTAAGAGTTACTGGAAGAAAACCTGAACACAACCCAAATTCACAGTGATTTGATTTGTCCTCACTAACCCCAAGGACTTCATACTCCGGAGGGCGGGAACTCGGTTGGCCTGGAGGTTGGTTAAGTAAACCTGCCGTTGGTCGCCTTGGAAACTGCACCGCGAGTTCCTTAACTGAAGGGCGAAGCTCTGTGTGGGACGAGTCATGTGACCGGGCTGCCGCAGGGACGAGCGCGGTTTAGCTTCAAAATCAAAGACAATACAAACAAACGAGCAAAACAAGCAGAAGACAATTTATACAATACATTAACATAAAAGCAAACACATGTAAATGAGCTCTGTTTTATATAGATGCACTTTGTAGTTCTACAGTTACAGACTGTAGTCCATCTGTTTCTCTGCATACTTTGTTAGCCCCCTTTTACCCTGTTCTTCAGTGGTCAGGACCCCCATGGACCCTCACAGAGCAGGTACTATTTGGGTAGTGGATCATTCTCAGCACTGCAGTAACACTGACGTGGTGGTGGGTGTGTTAGTGTGTGTTGTGCTGGTCTGAGTGGATCAGACACAGCAGTGCTGCTGGAGTTTTTAAACACTGTGTCCACTCACTGTCCACTCTATTAGACACTCCTACCTCGTCAATCCACCTTGTAGATGTGAAGTCAGAGATGATAGCTCATCTGCTGCTGCACAGTTTGTGTTGGTCATCCTCTAGTCCTTCATCAGTGGTCACAGGACGCTGCCCACAGGACGCTGTTGGCTGGATGTTTTTGGTTGGTGGACTATTCTCAGTCCAGCAGTGACACTGAGGTGTTTAAAAACTCCAGCAGCACTGCTGAGTCTGATCCACTCAGACCAGCACAACACACACTAACACACCACCACCACGTCAGAGTTACTGCAGTGCTGAGAATGATCCACCACCCAAACAGTACCTGCTCTGTGAGGGTCCTTGGGGGTCCTGACCACTGAAGAACAGGGTAAAAGGGGGCTAACAAAGTATGCAGAGAAACAGATGGACTACAGTCTGTAACTGTAGATCTACAGAGAGAAAGAGCAGAGCAGAAATTTCACAAACTGACTTGTGGGAAAGGCATCCTATGACTGCCATGTATGATCCATTTTACTGCCAGTGTTTGTCTATGAAGACTGTACGACTAGTGTCCACATACTTTTGGCCACACAGTGTATGACATCAATTTCAGCACATTTAAGAGAAATATTGAAGTGAGTTGTGGTCAGACATGCTGGGCATTTCTAAACCTGACACAAATTCAGTGATACACTTCATGGAAAAGCTGCTCCGAAACAGAGTGGACGTGAGTGTCTGTTACCGCTGTGTGTGAACAGTGAGGAGGACTTGGCCCTCATGTGGCAGTTCAGGAGCTGAGAACGTCCCGTCTTCTTCGCGTTCTTCTGTCGAGCGACCAGCTGGGCAATGTGCGCCGTCTCCTCACAAACAGCCGCAAAGCACACCACCTACCAAACACATTAACTGTTTACACACTGCCAAACCACAATCTCTCTTGGCTACTTTTGTGAGGCTGAATAAGCAGGAAGGGTTTCTGGTTTCTGCACAGCACTGTACCCTTAAAAGTGTGCCTTCTCACGTGCACACACTAGAAAATGAATAACTCACTTGAAAAGTATGTACTTTAGGGCTGCAACAAACGACTAATTTGATAGTCGAATAATCTAACGATTACTGAACCGAATAATGGATTATTCGGATTATAAATCACTACGTTACCAAATAACCTTTATGCGGCTATTGGCTTTTAAATTTACCTTGAGGCTGTTTTATGCATTTGCTAACAACGAAAACAAAAAAGATGAATAACATTCAAGAATTCACAATTTTAATGAACTTACAAAAGATAAAAAAATAAAATTCCAATATATTTTCCTGTCAAACTTTATAACCAAGGATGTGCAAAGTAACAGCAATGAAATAACAAAAACAATCAGTTTTCCTTTAATCAAATAAATAAATAAAAAAATCTATCTAAATTTAAATGTTAACTATAAACAGTGCAGTCTGTGATCTGTGCACTCTGCTGTCTGTCTACACTTTGATGCAAATAAATTCTGCAATCACAGGTCTTCAGTGAAATGGATGTAAGTCAGTGTCTCTCCATGCTCCTGTGAGAGTCTCGCTCTCCTCTGAGAGCAGATACCCCCCCCCCACTGCAGAGAAGATGCGCTTTGATGGAGCGGATGGGAAAGTGGACAACATTTGTGGAAAACTTCTCTATGAACAGTTAAATTTGAACGATTTTGTGTAAACACTTCATTTCAGCAGTAACCCTTCGTCCAGCTGCCCTGTATGTTCAGGCGTCAGAACTGCTGGACTATTTAAGGTGGAACAGGAAAGTTAGCTAGCTAGCTACCGAGGCATTAGCATACTATTAATGATTTTTTTATGCTTGTTATGAAGAAAACGACCAAAATACACTGAAACGACATTAAACTAAGATAAAACAGTGATTATCGTAATTTTTTAATGGAGAAAATTCTCACGTGTGGGTTTCTTTGGTCTCTTGTTCAGCCGTCTTGCCGTTTTTTTCCTCATATCACTCTGTTTGGAGTCTCTGAAAAACCTCCGTTTGGAGGGCCATGTAGCCCTAACACTTCACCCTCCCCCCCATCTCTAAAACGTTCCTAGTGAGCGCGAGAAAGACGCGTAATGATGTCACCAACTAATTGACTACTAAATTAGTTGCCAACTAATTTGGTCGTCGATTTTAGTCGACTAAGTTGAACATTTATTGTACCCCTAATGCACTTTGCACAGTGCACTGCTACAGAGCATCAAACCACATGTTGTCAATCATGGAATATCCACTAAAATATGGAATTTAATCCATTTGTGTTCTATTTCTTCACAGTTATCTCAGAATAAAGTCGGTCACACCAGTGACTTCAGCTAAAAGCTTCAAATGAAATCATGAGCTAAATGAGAAAATCTCTGATAACTGAAAGACACAGTGGACTCACCATGAGCTTTTCTTCATAGATCTACAGAAAACAGGTAAAAGGAAGTCAAGTGATGTCATCAGTGTGACTTTTATTTTAAAATAATTATATATTTTATAATATTTACTTAGCATTTGTTTCCTTTGTCATTTACATCATATATTCCAGTCATGTAGAGATTACTGCAGTTAAAATGGCAGAAAAACATGCTTTTTTTTTTTTTCTTCAAAATATGGCCTCAGCCTTCACACATGACTGTGCGGATGAGCTCTTCTGTGGTGCTTGGAATTCTAGATAATTGATTTAAAATCCAATATTGCTGAATTGTTTTATTTAAAAATATAAATAAACTGTAACCCTAACATGTTTTTCAAGTGTCGTCATGATGACCCCGGCTTCCTATCACCACCACTGTAAAGAGTCTCTAACTGTTTGTTTACGTGTTGACCACTGAATTCTGTAGAAGTTTGGTAAAGTTGTGTAAGTGCGCCTCACCTCTCCGGTGCGTGAGCGTTCGAGGCGCACCACGCTGGGGATGGAGCGCAGGAAACTCTCCAGGCTGGAGTGACCGAGCTGCCTGTGCTGGATAAAGTCTCCGGTCAGAGAGCGGTAATCGGACTGCAGCCGCGTCAGAACCACACCGTGTTTGCTGCTCTGCAGCACGGCGCGCAGCATCTTCTTCACCAGCTCCACGTCGGACATCCTAAAACACACACATTACACCGACATCGTCTTCAGCAGGTCAACATCGGTCACTTGAAACAGGAGCAAAGAAGCAGAACCTTCATCATCAGGTCTAAATCAGTCCAAACATACACAATACACTCTGTGCCCATTTCTCAGACATGGGTTAAGCCCAATCTTGGACTAAACTTAAGCCTCAATGGAGAATCCTTCATCTTAGCCTAGTGTCAGGTTTAAGATGGGCCTGGAAAGCCGGCCCTTTATATCCAAACGTTGGTAGGAGCTTCACTCCTGCTCCTCGAGTCTTTCTTCGGAAATAAAGGTTTTTAATAGGCGGTTTGTCCCCCTTTGCTGCAGTAACAGCCTCTACTCTTCTGGGAAGGCTTTACACGAGATGTGGAACATGCTGTGAGGATCTGATTGCGCATTAGTGAGGTCAGGTATTGATGTTGGATGATCAGTTCTGGGTCAGTCCAACTCATCCCAAAGGTACTGATGGAGCTCCATCAATCTAAAGCACACAGTTCCACAGCCCAGTGCTGGGGGGCTTTGTACCCTTCTAGCCCACGCTTGGCACTGGGTATGGTGACCTTAGGCTCATGCGTGGCTCCTCCAGAGCGTCCCATTTTATTGGTTAGTGCTTTTCCATGGTTTCCATTGTTGATTTTTTTTTAATCTACATAATTAAGTTAGTAAGATGCAAACAAAGTCATTCAGAGCGGTTTGGTGTGAAACGCATCGTTATATAGAACCTTCTAGAGAACTGTTCACAGTGGTGGTGATAGGAACCAGACGTCCACCTCTAAAATCTCCCTCACATAAAGTTATTACATGAAATGGTTACGAATTCACTGCCTGATGTCCGAGACACCGCTTTACGATTGATTTCTGATAACGTTTTGGCTGAAAATGTATTTTAATCCACTTATTTTATTATACACATGGTGGACAGGTACACACAGCGCACTGTGAGACAAAACAGTCCCTTAAGAAAATTTTAACTTATTATTTCAGATTTATGACTTTATCAACAACATTCCATGTAAAACATGAGAAGAGATGTCTAATTTCACTGGTGGTTTTGGATAGTAAATAAAATGTCTATATTTGTGTTGTAGACATAGGAACCGGGGTCACCATCTCCACCACTGTAGTGAAATCTGAGCCTCTACAATCAACCATTTCACACCAAACCACTCTGAATGACTCTGATTACATTTCTCCCACTACACCGGCGTTTTAGGGCCACTGTTGATAAAAATAAAAATAGTAGACTTCGAGAATAAAGTTGTACTATTTCGAGAATAAAGTCATAATATTTGGAGGATAAATTGGGCTAACTGTAGGGGGGCTGCCATAACGTGTTGGGGTCTCGGTTGCTGTACTGGCGCCGGAGCTCCACTCACTCCTGTCTCTCTGTGGATCATTTTGATCATCATTCTCACTGTCTGTGAAACTTCATGCCCTCTTTGAATGGGGGGAGATGTAGCCCCCGATAGCCGTGTAGACGACCCTGCCTGAGATTCTCCTTTCACAGTTTCCTCCGAGTCCGTCTGGCTCTTTATTCTAGATAAACACGGTTTCCTCCGAGTCCGTCTGGCTCTTTATTCTAGATAAACACGGTTTCCTCCGAGTCCGTCTGGCTCTTTATTCTAGATAAACACGGTTTCCTCCGAGTCCGTCTGGCTCTTTATTCTAGATAAACTCGGTTTCCTCCGAGTCCGTCTGGCTCTTTATTCTAGATAAACACGGGTTCCTCCGAGTCCGTCTGGCTCTTTATTCTAGATAAACTCGGTTTCCTCCGAGTCCGTCTGGCTCTTTATTCTAGATAAACTCGGTTTCCTCCGAGTCCGTCTGGCTCTTTATTCTAGATAAACACGGTTTCCTCCGAGTCCGTCTGGCTCTTTATTCTAGATAAACACGGGTTCCTCCGAGTCCGTCTGGCTCGTTATTCTAGATAAGCACAGTTTCCTGCTCAGCCTGGTCTTATCCTAATAACAGGCTGGTGCTGATGTGCAGGAGAGACAGGGAGACTGAGTGTTTCTTTATGGGTGAATCGATATGAAAGTAGAACTTCACCAACTCACCGCCCCTCATTTAACACCAGGAGGCGCTGCTTCCCTTCGCAAAGCCTTTGGCCTCAATATTGCGACCTTTCCTGGTATTGATGCCACTGTAATGTTGTAATTCTATTTTTTTTCTCGAAATATTGCGACTTTATTCTCGAAGTCTACTATTTTTATTTTTATGAACAGCGGCCCTAAAACACCGCCGTACTCCAACTGAATTAAGCAGAAATGTAGAAAAATGAGTGGAATTCCCCTTTAAATTTGCAGCATTTTCACAAAATCAATATTAAACACATTATTAGACACACAATATTTCTTATTTTATACTGTACACAAACCATCTTAAGGACGGAAGCGGTCACAAATTGGTTGATTTTACACGTAAAGCTACACATTATTTGGCCAAAGTCTTCTCCAAAGACTTTACCAGCCAGCTTTTGGCGCCCATCACGCTGACTAACCAAGGCTAATCTAAGCTAAGCTAAACTCGTACATAAAGCCAGTCGAGGTCATAAAACGAAGTCAGTGGTCAAACGTAGGAGTTAAAGTCGCGGTCGAAGTCCGTCCTAGAGGTTTCAAGTATTTACTGACAGACAGACAGTTCGCAGTGATTAATATGAACAAACCGGCTGCTTTTCTAATTCAGCTGGCCGGATAAAGAACCAGCCGTTAGCGATCTAGCTAAAGCTAGCATGTGTAGCTAACGCAACGGCACCTCCGGTGAAACGTCGCTTGTTTAATGTTAATTACGAAGCTAGAACTCAGTCTGGTATTGAGATAAGAGTCTAAAGTAATATCTAACAGATAAGAGCAAAGAGAAAGCTGTTAGTTAGTGTTACTGAGCTTAAACGTCGCTTAGCTAACTTAATGCTAGCGCTAGCCTTACTCGAATTTCCCGTTCCACCTTAAATGGGCCGGCCGTTCCATTCAGCTAACACGCACCTACGAAAAAATCGCCGAATAAACTCGTAAATAAGATGTCAGCTTTTTATTTGTAGGCTAACTGGAGTTTAAAGCGTACAGTAACCGACTAATACCCGATAAAATAACGTCCAGGCTTTCTTTGCCTATGTCTAACCTGATAAAGTCCGCTATAGCTCACAAACCCAGTGTTTACAGACTCACCCGAATTAAACCGTGGATAAAACGTTTTAAAACCAGCACCAGATGCTGTGTTAACGTGTTAAAACGTCTTAAAATCTCACCCGAGAGGCTGTCACTGTGCTGAACTGCGTTAATGAGCTCCTCTAGCTGCCTCTGCACAGCTGAACTCTGGCTGAGGTCGCTGAAGGGTCAAAAGGCGAGAGGGTCCCTCACTGTCTGTGGATTTTAGACCTTTAATTCTTCGGAATAAAGAAGAAAAACGTTGTGGAAAAGATGTGAAAAACATATACAGAATATATTGGATGGTAATCTAAGAAGATTTAACTCACAGTCCAGGACATACATGACTGATCCTCTGGTTTATAAGGACGCATGGATGGATTTATGCCCACTTTCAGTGTAAGAGGAAAAATCTACAGAGCCTTTTAGGAGATATCATTCATTTTTAATAAGGCGTGGCCACAAGTTAATATATTGAGGCCACGAATTACTATACTATGATTGTAACTTTCTCATAAGTCATGGCTTCAACATATTAATTTGTGGCCTTAAAATAGTAATCTGTGGCCTCAATATAGAAATTAGGGCCTAATGTATTTTATATATTTTATAGATTATTTTGTGGCCTTAATATAGTACACCCCCATTTCCAAAAAAAAGTTGGGACGCTGTGCAGAATGTTAATAAATACAAAATGTAATGATGTGCAAATCATTTAAACCATACATTTAATTGAAAATAGTACAAAGACAACAAATCAAATGTTGAAACAGAGGAATTTTTATTGTTTTTTGAAAAATATAATCAATTTTTGTTTGATACAGGATTTCAACTGATCATCAGTTCAGGGTCTCCTTTGTCGTATTTTTCATTTCACAATGCGGCAAATGGTTTCAGTGGTGACAGGTCTGGACTGCAGGCAGGCCAGTTTAGCAGCAGAACTCTTTTAATACAGAGCACTGCTGCTGTAATACATGCAGAATGGGGTTTGACATTGTCCTGCTGAAATAATCAAGGCCTTCCCTGAAAAAGACGTCGTCTGGATGGCAGCATATGTTGCCAAAATATGTATATATCGTTCAGCATTAATGGCGCCTTCACAGATGTGCCAGTCACCCATGCCATGTGCACTAATGATCCCCTATACCATCATGAATCCTGGCTTTTGAACTGTGATAACAAGCTGAGGGGTCTTTAGCCCGGAGGACACAGTGTCCATGATTTCCAAAAAGAATTTCAAATGTTGATTCGTTGGACCACAGGACACTTTTCCACTTCGCCTCAGTCCATTTTAAATAGGCTCAGGCCCAGAGAAGGTGGCAGCGTTTCTAGATCCTGTTTATTTATGATTTCTTCTTTGCATTTAAGAGTTTTAATTAGTGTTTGTGGATGCAGCAACAAACTGTTTTCACAGACAGTGTTTTTTCAGAAGTGTTTCTGAGCCCATGCAGTGATTTCCACTACAGAATCATGCCTGTTTTTAATGCAGTGCCGCCTGAGGGCCCGAAGATCACAGCCAGCAAATGCTATTTTTTGGCCTTGTCCCTTGCATACAGAGATTTTTCCAGATTCTCTGAATCTTTTAATGATATTATGTACCGTAAATGATTAAAGGCAAAAGTTCTTTGCTATTTTATGTTGAGAAACGTTAATCTTGAATTGTTGCAGTCTTTCACAGAGCAGTGAACCTCTCCTCATCTTTACTTCTGAGAGACTCTCTGAGATGCTTTTTATACCCAGTCATGTTACTGACCTGTTGCCAATGAACCACCAGGTGTTTTTTTATTTTTTTTTTAGCATGACACAATTTTACTAGTCTTTTGTTGTCCCCGTCCCAACTTTTTTGGAATGTGTTGTTGGCATCAAATTCAAAATGGGCAAATATTTTTCAAAAAACAATACAATTTCTCAGGTTTAACATCTGTTATGTTGTCTTTTTACCATTTTCAATTAAATATAGGGTTCAAATTATATCCACATCATTGCATTTTGTTTTTATTCACATTTTGCACAGCGGCCTAACTTTTTTGGAAACAGGGTTGTATATTTAAAATATATTAAATACATTTTCCACAGGAGGTATTATTCTATTGAAGCAGAAAGGGCTATATAGGGTAGAGTGTCAGTAAGAGTTTAGAATAGGGAGAGCTTCAGATTTGATACACACTGTTAAACATAAAAAGTCTATAGTTAATTAAAAAAGAAGCACACAGAAGTCCACAGTTGACAGTTTATTTATTTTTCAGCTGCAAAACATCTCTCTCTCTCTCTCTCTCTCTCTCTCTCTCTCTCTCTCTCTCTCTCTCTGTCATACACACACATTATAAAACTGACATTTTCATTATGAAGTATCATCTGACATTTATTGGCACAGGTGGGTTAAATAAACCAGCCTACAGTCGTGCCAGTGCACAGTTACCTTAAAGGGGAAGTGTAACATTCATAATTAAGTGTTTGAGATGTGAACAGCGTCATTCAGACTGGTTTGGTGTAAAATGGTTGATTGTAGAGACTCAGATGTCTTTACAGTGGTGGTGATGGGAACCAGGGGTCTCCAAGACTACAACACAAGCATAGACATTTTATTTACTATCCAAAACCAGCAGTGAAACTACAGGAGTCTTAGAGTTTATTTGGAATGTTGATGATGGTAAAATATAAATCTGAATAAAATAACTTCATAAATCTAAAATAATAAGTTTTCTTTGGGAACTATTTTGCCTAACAACGCCCTGCACTTCATGTATCCCTCCACCATGAATGGATTTTGAGGCCAAAGTCTTCTCAAAACTATCATAAAACGGTGTCTCAGACATCAGGCAGTGAATTTATAACCATTTCATGTAGTAACTTTCTGCGAGGGAGCTTTTAGAGGTGGACGTCTGGTTCCTATCACCACCACTGTGAACCATTCTGCCATTTCACACCAAACCACTCTGAATGATTTTGTTTCCATCAATCAATTACACATAAAAAATGGTGCAGTTCTCCTTTTAATCATGCTGTAAATTTGGACCCGGCTGCAAATCCATTAGAGAAATATTTGTTTCATGCTATATGGATATGGGAAGTATTGAAATGAATAAAACTAAGAAACCAAGATATTATTACTGGTCATTCAAAACTGACCATATAGACATTTTTTAGGCAGTTTATTATTCCTAACTTGTATCTACATGGCCATTTTACAAGAAACACCTTCCATGCAGGTGCACTTTGTAGGTTTACAGTTAAAACTGTAAGAGACTGGTCAGAAACTGACCACTGATGAAGGACTAGAGGATGACCAACTCAAATTGTTGGAGTACAAACAAGGAGATACAAGGGAGGGGTTTCCGATAAAGTGGCCGGTTGTGTGTAGTAGTAATTATTGAGGCAAAATGAGTCTTTCTGAAGTTTTCTTTTAAAGGGCCTGTATCAAAGAAAAAATGAACTTGTTTTTTTTTGTTTGTAAACATTGTAAAAAGGTACAAAACACACCCGTCGCTCTGTCCACACTGTCCATAGTGGGAAACTGAGCTGCGAAAACAGCCCGTTTTGACTCTCACTGATTTTGTGATGTCACAAAAACCAGCTAATTTGCATATATATTCGGCCTACAGCAGTGTAGCCCTGGCCACTCACAGACAGAGTGTTTCAGCACAGACTGCTTTTTGAACAAGGCAATCAGAACAGAGCTCATTTGCATACATCAGTCTTAAAGGTGCAGTAAGGAAAACAGCCTGTTTGGTTCTAAGGGAAAAAGAGAGGCCGGAAAATTGAATCACGGCCTACGATATGTTTTTGAATCATGAACCCACGTAAGCAGAACAGGTGGACCTCAAAAGGAAAAAATAAAGTGTAAGAAAAATGTAGGATTTGGTCACTTTAATTGACCGTACAGGTCCTAGATCAGCACTTCTGCTCCGATCATGACAGCGTAGACTCATATAGCCACTAGGTGGTGCTGCAGGCAGACTAATCATTCCTGCCTTTGTGTAGGACCTCGTGATCTTTAAATCCACCACGGCTCCTTGCCGTGCTCAGGGGTCAGACAGCTTTGGCTGAACCGTCATGCGATCTTGACCATAGAGGTCATCGCCCGGGCGATGGCCAGAGGGTCCTGAGGGACCGGACTCTGTCGCTTCCTCAGCAGGATGAGCTTGGGGTTCTTCAGCAGAGTGTAGAAGAGGAGCCAGCGCACACGAATTCTGCCCCCTCCTGGACAGTCTGAGGGGGACAGGACATATTTACATTTAAAAACGCTTATGTAGGATGGAAGTAGGTGCACGGAACGAATAGAGGGATTACACAACTTTTGAGGCAAAAAAAATGGAGACAAGCGAAAAACATGTCCTTATTTCTCACATTAAGTCGGCACCATGGAAGGGAGCCAAGCACAGGTGGTTAAAGCCGACTCCAGCAAAGCCAAACTCGCTGGAGCCCCGACAGAATTAGCCCCAGGCGGGTCTGAAATGCATCCCTAAAAAGAGAGGTGGACTAGTGGACATGTTGGCGTCCCACTGGCCTTCCATTTCCACCTGCAGCAAACTCACATCAGAACGAACCAGACAGCCCAGAGGGTCTTCACAGTAGGTCAGTGGGCTTTACTATGAAAACTTCACAGTGTAGCTAAACGCTGCAGGCAGACACTTTACACATCAGGCATTACGCCGAATGCTGACTCCCCTTTAGCGTACAGACACCACAAGCTCTGTTTGTTGTTGTTTATTCTGATTATATAATGTTGAATTTATCCAGAGGGGTCCAAAAGTCTGAGACCCCTTTAAAAATCTGGGATGTTTTTCATTTAAACCTGGAAATAATCAACAAAGAAAAGTCGTAACAATTAAAATGAAAAACAAATACGCACTAGATCATTATTCAAATGTATGCAAATTTCAGACACTGACCACGTTAAGGCCTTTAAAAAAGGTCAGATCGTTTGTAGTCTTGTCTCTTCTATTGAAGCTCGTGTTCAGACGACTCTGAGGAGGATTTGATCTACTGATCAGAGGCTTTTGTCGCTGTTAGTGATCAGAGTCGTGCCAGCTTGAGGACCATTATAAAAAAATTCTGAAATTCAGGTAAATATTTCGAAGACTTTAAGTTTCATTCAAATTGTTATCCTGTTAATATCATTTGCAATAAATACTTTGTATTAAGTTAGAAAAAATGCAAAATAGAAGCATTTTCAGACTTTCAGACCTCACTGTTTATGTTTATTAAATAGAAAAAAAAAGAAGAACAGAACTTGAAAGTAATCTAGAGTCCAAATATCTGCATACATGCAAAAGGGATGTTGGATTCAGAAGAGGAGTCCGAATTCAGCACAACACCTGGCTGCCCACGTCATACTGTGTCCTAAACCATATTGACAAGCCTGTGATGAAGACCCGAATGTGGTTTGAGCGTGTTGAGAGACGGTTTGAGGATGTATTTGCAGACAAGATTTGGGTGACTATTGACTTCTAGTGTTTGGTAGCAACATTAGCCTTGTAGCTCTAGCGCTGAACTAAAGAAGCGAAATTTGGACCCCAAACATTTCTCGGACAATCGACTGCTACTAAGGAAAGTGGACAAATATGCACGTTTGATTTTTCGTTGAACTGTTCCTTTAAGCGCAGCACAAAATTCGCAATAAACGAATGAATGTATTATTAATAATCAATACGAACACATCTTCCAACCTGCATTGTCGAACTGTGAGTAAGCATTAGCTGTCCGTCTCTCCAGGGTGCGTTTGAGCAGCAGGTGGCAGAAACAGACCATAACCGGGTTGCTATGGTAATGATCCGCCATGATCATTCCTATCCAGGTACAGTAACCTGGAGAAACAGAATTAATTGATTAATTAATTGATTAAATGCATGTTATTGACAGACTTTCCTTCTAGATTCCTAATTTCCAAATAGTTCAGTTCAGTTATTTGTATGGCACTTTCAATAGACTCGCTTATATATGCAAGTCTATTAGGAATGACTTGAAGGGGTACTCCACCAATATTTCAGAATTCCAATATAATTAAATGGCTAATATGTACATAAACTCATTCAGAGTGGTTTGGTGTAGTTTCACTGGTGGTTTTGGATAGTAAATAAAATGGCTATATTTGTGTTGTAGTCATGGCGACCCCTGGTTCCTGTCAGCACCACTGAAAAGAAAAAGAGTCTCTACAATCAACCATTTCACACCAAACCACTCTGAATGACTCTGTTTACATCTCAACCCCTGAATTATGCAGACTTTTTGGAAAATGGGTGGAATTCCCCTTTCAGTTATGTGGCTAAACTGAGAAATCCTGCTTTATCCTACTCTCAGCTCTAGTTCTACCTGGATCCATGGACTCATAGCCCCGCTGCATGATGGTCCGGTCGATGCGAGACACGAGCCAGGTACCCACAATGCAGCTGTTCAGCAGTCGTAAGATGCAGTTGCTCAGCCCCATGATGACGTTGTAGAAGAAGAAGAAGTAGTTAAAGTTGTGGAAGGCTTTTCTGCAGGAGAGCGAAAATACAGTGTCTGTTATATCAACTGCAGTCTGGCTGTCATACATGATTAACCCTTTAACGACGCTTAATAGTTATATAGAACTTAAAGGGCTCATGTGCTGCATTTTTCCTCTATTTTATTTTGCCCCCAGAGGTCCACTTCTGATGTCTGTGCACTTTTTTGTAAGAGTCAGAATTCATGTTTCCTCCTGTTTCTCATTTACTTTTCCAAATTTCCAACCTATCTTTATCTCTTAGAATTAAGAATTTGTTTCTGTTACCGCACTTTAAGATTGGTATGGATGTGGGCAAATGTTTGAAGATGTTTTGTTCATTTTCAAGTGAAAATAACATATTCTCTAATAATTTTAGTGCACCGATTCTACTCATTCGCTGAGTTTAACATATTGTGGAAAAATAAACCATAAAAAAAACATGAAATGTGCCGTTACTTTTGCACAGACAGCATTTTATGTCATGTTTTTTTTCCCCAATATGTTAAAATCAGCGAATAAATAGAATCTGTGCAGTAATTGTAATTCAAATATGCAGAAGAGTCTTGTCTGTAAAGGATGTGTTCACTTATTTTATTGACTTAGAAAATACATGTAAATTGACCATGGGGCGCCCAAACTTTTGCACACAGCCGTATATGTAAATGAGCTCTGTTCTGATTGGCTATGCCTCGTTCAAAGAACAGTTGAAACTCTCCTTATCACTTCGGCGTGAATGGGTTGAAAATACTGCAGAAGTAAATGTGTGTGACATCACAAAAACATGGATTGATTTAGCAGCTGAGTTTCTGTACCTTACAGTAATCTCTCTTATTCTACCAGTCAGTTTTCCACAGTATCTGCCCTTTAACAGTAGGTACCTGTTGTTGAGCGCGAGGGGCTTCTCCGGGTCCTCGGGTGACAGTTTGTCCTGCAGGAAGAAGATCCGAACCAGCAGAACCTGCAGGACCACCAGGGCGATCACTATGAAGATGGTGAGCCTGAGGACGGTCAACAACACTCGGTATGAGCTCATGCAGATTTACTGATCGTGCTAAAAGCCAGTGCTGTTAAAGTGGGCTCACAGCAAGAGGGCCAGGTGGGAGAACCAGGGCAGGAACCCTCCATTCCGAATGGGCAGCACCACCAGATACACAAAGAGGAGCGCAAACAAAAACTGGACGAAGTGGACGATCAGGTAGCCTGCAGATGACATCGATGGGTGTAATTTCAGTTTCAATAAAATTTTGGTTTCTTTTGATTTTTGATATTTTATGACTCTACAGAGCTCTAATTCTGTTCTAGATTGGTTTGGCTCAGATAAATAAGGGTTCTCCAGTAGAACTTTAACGCCTTCCCAAAAATCGTAGAATTTAGTAGCTCTTCAGAAGAAAAAAAACAGCCGTTTGAGTGTAGGTGTGTCCCCAGTTTAAGCTCCGCCCACTCTGCTCTGACACGATGCATCCAGAGGTCTAGTCAGAGAAGGTGCAGTGAAGAGAATTGACGCTCAAGGGTGGTCAAACACTAGAGGGCGCTACTGAGCCAGTCCAAAATGAATGGGCGCTCATGTACAAAATCTGCAGAGGGGCATCCAGGGGTACCAAAAAAAGAAAAGACAAAAAACTATGTACACATTAAAGACTATTTTAATTCCAGGTGGTTGCTAGGCAGTTGCTATGATATTTCTGGTGGATGCTAGGATGTTGGTTGGTGGTTGCAATGGAATCCCATGTGGTCGCTAAGGTGTTGCTAAGTGTTTGCTATGGTATTTCAGGTGGTTGCTAGGGTGTTGCTAGATGGTTGCAGTGGTATCCCACAAGGTTGCTACGGTGTTGAAAGTGGTTGCTTTGGTATCTTGGATGGTTACTAGGGTGTTGTTAGGTGGTTACAATGCTATTCCATGTGGTTGCTATGATGTTGCTAAACTATTTTGTTGTTGTTAGGGTGTTGATAGGTGTCCAGTGTGGTTTCTAGAGTGTTGCTATGTGTTTGCTATGGTGTCTCTAATTGTTGTTGCTTGGTGGTTGCAATGACATCCCACATAGTAGTTAGTGTGTTGCTAAATGGTTGCTATGAAATCTTTAGTGGTTTCTAGGGTGTTGCTATGTGTTTGCTATGGTGTCTTTAATAGTTGTTAGAGTGTTGCTTGGTGGTAACTATGGTATCTAAGGTGGTTGCTGGGGTGTTGCAAGGTGTTTGCTGTGGTATCCCATGTGGTCAGGTAGTAACTATGGTATCTAAGGTGGTTGCTGGGGTTTTGCAATGTGTTTGCTGTGGTATCCCAGCTGGTCACTAGGATGTTGCTTGGTGGTAACTACGGTATCTAAGGTGTTTGCTGGGGATTTGCAAGGTTTTTGCTGTGGTCTTCCAGGTAGTCACTAATATGTTGCTAGGTGGTTGTTGGGGCATACAAAGTGGTTTCAAGGGTGTTGCTATGTGTTTGCTATGGTATTTCAGGTGGTTGCTAGGGTGTTGCTAGATGGTTGCAGTGGTATCCCACAAGGTTGCTACGGTGTTGAAAGTGATTGCTTTGGTATCTTGGATGGTTACTAGGGTGTTGTTAGGTGGTTGCAATGCTATTCCATGTGGTTGCTATGATGTTGCTAAACTTTTTTTGTTGTTAGGGTGTTGATACGTGTCCAGTGTGGTTTCTAGAGTGTTGCTATGTGTTTGCTATGGTGTCTCTAATTGTTGTTGCTTGGTGGTTGCAATGACATCTCACATAGTAGTTAGTGTGTTGCTAAATGGTTGCTATGAAATCTTTAGTGGTTTCTAGGGTGTTGCTATGTGTTTGCTATGGTGTCTTTAATAGTTGTTAGAGTGTTTCTTGGTGGTAACTATGGTATCTAAGGTGGTTGCTGGGGTGTTGCAAGGTGTTTGCTGTGGTATCCCATGTGGTCAGGTAGTAACTATGGTATCTAAGGTGGTTGCTGGGGTTTTGCAATGTGTTTGCTCTGGTATCCCAGGTGGTCACTAGAATGTTGCTTGGTGGTAACTACGGTATCTAAGGTGTTTGCTGGGGATTTGCAAGGGTTTTTGCTGTGGTCTTCCAGGTAGTCACTAATATGTTGCTAGGTGGTTGTTGGGGCATACAAAGTGGTTTCAAGGGTGTTGCTATGTGTTTGCTATGGTATTTCAGGTGGTTGCTAGGGTGTTGCTAGATGGTTGCAGTGGTATCCCACAAGGTTGCTACGGTGTTGAAAGTGATTGCTTTGGTATCTTGGATGGTTACTAGGGTGTTGTTAGGTGGTTGCAATGCTATTCCATGTGGTTGCTATGATGTTGCTAAACTATTTTGTTGTTGTTAGGGTGTTGATAGGTGTCCAGTGTGGTTTCTAGAGTGTTGCTATGTGTTTGCTATGGTGTCTCTAATTGTTGTTGCTTGGTGGTTGCAATGACATCCCACATAGTAGTTAGTGTGTTGCTAAATGGTTGCTATGAAATCTTTAATGGTTTCTAGGGCATTGCTATGTGTTTGCTATGGTGTCTTTAATAGTTGTGAGAGTGTTGCTTGGTGGTAACTATGGTATCTAAGGTGGTTGCAGGGTTTTGCAATGTGTTTGTTGTGGTATTCCAGGTGGTCACTAGGATGTTGCTTGGTGGTAACTACGGTATCTAAGGTGTTTGCTGGGGTTTTGCAAGGTTTTTTGCTGTGGTCTTCCAGGTAGTCACTAATATGTTGCTAGGTGGTTGTTGGGGCATACAAAGTGGTTTCAAGGGTGTTGCTATGTGTTTGCTATGGTGTCTTTAATAGTTGTTAGAGTGTTGCTAGGTGGTAACTGTGGTATCTCAGGTGGTTGCTGGGGTTTTGCAAGGTGTTTGCTGTGGTATCCCAGGTGGTCACTAGGATATTGCCAGGTAGTTGCTATGGTATCTTACAAAGATGGGTGTTGCTAATGCACTTGTATTATGTTGACATAAGAGCGATGCACAAACATTTTGGTCGGCGTTTATTACTATGGTGAAAAAACACATTATTTAACAACCGAGAGATGGAATTTTCTTAAAGATTGTTTAAAATGATGTTAATAAAAATAATTAAATCTCTTCACGAACCAGGCTAGTCAGACTCTTATTAATAATCAATATAAAATCAGTAAATATCCAATAAGGATCATCATTATGCTTGCAATAAAATAAATGATCAGTTTGGCATCTTATTTAAAATGTATTTTGACATTAGCAATAATAAGTGAGCTGATGCCCTTGACAAGGCCTTAGCTGAGGATAGATATTAGATATTAGATACTTAGATATTTTGTAAAATGTAAAATGCCAACTACCAAAGAGAAAATTAACATTAACAGTGTTAACAGATCTTGTTGGTTATGGGAGCAGGTTTACAGGATCACTCACCCCACAGTGTGAAGGCAATCTGCCAGCCAGAGTAGCGAGTAATAGCAGCCTGGAGGAGAGGAGTTATCAATGATTACTGTTACCTTCACTGTAGCTCTTTGTTTCTAACTCATAGAGAAACATACATACACTGATCCACACGTATACATGGAATCACACTGATGAATAACTCACCACGCTAACAGCTGAGCTGGGTTTGTGGAACCGTTGTGGTAAAAAGCTCTTCTCTCCCACCCACAGCCTTTTGATATGCTTCCTGTGATCAATCAATCAATAAATCAATCAATCAGTTAAACCTAAACTTAAGCTAAAATTAAACTGCATGTCTCTGCATATCTTGTTTATCTTTTCTTTAATAGTTCCCATCACTGTGTATGAGCAAGAGTGGACATTAGGTGTGATGTGCATGAGAACAAAAGGTGATGCCAGGTTTTATACATTGTTGTTAGGTGGTTGCTATGGTATCTCTGGTGGTTGTTAGGGGGTTGCTTTGGCATTGCAGGTGGTTGCTATGGTATTCCAGGTGGTTGCTAAGGTATTTCTGGTGGTTGCCAGGATGTTGCTAGATGGTTTCAATGGCATCCCGTGTGGTTGCTAGGCTGTTGCTAAGTAGTTGCTATGGTAACTCTGGTGGTTGCTGGTTTCTAGGGTATTGCTGTGTGTTTGCTATGGTGTCTTTAAGCAATTCCCTGATATTACTAGGGTGTTGTTAGGTGGTTGCTATTGTATCTCTGGCGGTTGCTAGGGGGTTGCTTTGGCATTGCAGGTGGTTGCTGGGGTGTTGCCAGGTGGTTGTTATGATATCTCTAGTGGTTGCTAAAGGGTTGCTTTGGCATTGCAGGTGGTTGCCAGGGTGTTGCTAGGTGGTTTCAGTGGCATCCCATGTGGCTGCTAGGGTGTTGCTAAGCAGTTGCTATGGTAACTCTTTTGGTTGCTATGGTATCCAAGGTGGTTTCTAGGGTGTTGCTGCATGTTTGCTATGGTGTCCTTAAGCAGTTTCCTGGTGCTGCTCGGGTGTTGTTAGGTGGTTGCCATGTTGTCTGTGGTGGTTGCTAGGGGTTTGCTAGGATGTTTCTCTGGCAGTACAGGTGGTTGCTGGGGTGTTGTAATGGTATTCCAGGCATTTGCTAGGGTGTTTGCTAAGCTGTTGCTATGGTATTCCAGGTGGTTGCTAGGGTGTTTCTAGGTTGTTGTTATGATATCTCTGGTGGTTGCTAGTGTGTTGCTAGGTGTTTGCAATAGAATCCCAGGTGGTTTCTAATCTGCACATATTTAGAGGGTCTGATGATGATCTGTTGTGTTTGAAGCTGAACTATGTTTCAATGTTTTTTTTTACCTGTAACACGCTAACACATGGAAAGTGTAGGTAACTGATGTCAGTGTGGCGAACAACGTTGTGGCAAACCAGGCATCTAGAAAACAAACAATTATATAGATAGATAGATAGATAGATAGATTTTTGTTATAAATAGAAAAATATATTATTGATTTTATCACATTGATATTATTTTATTATAGACATATAGACAGATAGATAGATTTCTGTTATAAATAGAAAATTTTCTTATTTATTTTATTGCACATTAATATTTTTTATTTAAGGTAGATAGATAGATAGATAGATAGATAGATAGATAGATAGATAGATTTGTTATAAATAGAAAAATGCATTATATTTTATTATATATTAATATATTTTTTATTATAGATAGATAGATAGACAGACAGACAGATAGATAGGTTGATTCTATCTCACTCCATGCCACGTGGGTGAACTCCTTCAGATACGGCAGTAGAGTGAAGAACAGATTGTCTGTCTCATTCAGTGAGTGTGTCATGTCCTCCAGAGAGTCCGTCACAGACACCAGTGTAGAGAAGACATAATCACTGAGGCTGTAGTCTACCAGAGTCACCTACACACAGACAGAACACACAAACTCCTTTACTGACTCTTAATGAAGACATAATCACTGACGCTGTGGTCTACCAGAGTCACCTACACACAGACAGAACACACAAACTCCTTTACTGACTCTTAATGAAGACATAATCACTGACGCTGTGGTCTACCAGAGTCACCTACACACAGACAGAACACACAAACCCCTGTACTGACTATTAATGAAGACATAATCACTGACGCTGTGGTCTACCAGAGTCACCTACACACAGACAGAACACACAAACTCCTTTACTGACTATTAATGAAGACATAATCACTGACGCTGTAGTCTACCAAAGTCACCTACACACAGACAGAACACATATTTCTGTACTGACTATTAAAGATATAATCACATACTGAATCTGTATTTTCCTCTTTCAAATTAAGGTCTTGAAAATTCAGGTTTAAAAAATCAAGTTTAAAAATTCTGTTTTAAAAAAATTCAGGTTGTAAAAATTTCAGTTAATAAAAAAAGCAGGTTTAAAAAATTCTGTTTTAAAAAATTCAGGTTGTAAGAAATTCAGATCATAAAATATTCAGGTTTAAAAAAATTCAAGTTAAAAAAATCTGGTTGTAAGAAATTCAGGTTTAAAAAAAATAGGTATAAAACAATTCATCCAAAAGAATGAACTATACAAAATGCAGCAACTGCTGGGTCATTTGGGGAGGGGCTTTGCATAGATAGACCAACAAGGACCCAATGACCTGTGAGCTGCCTAGTGATTGGCCATGATTGAGTTTAATATAAGATCCAGGCAAATGTGCTCTTCTTTAAGTCCTCTAGATGTTTCCCTGAATTTCAAACAACCTGAATTTACACTGCCTTGTGAATATGAGGAGCTGCATTTTATACAGTTAAAATTTTTGCAACCTGAATTTCTAAACCTGATATTTTTCTAACTTGATTTTTATGACCTTAATTTTTTAAACCTGTATTTTTATTTGTATTTTAGACTCAGTATATTCAAATATCTAAACTTCACAATGAACATGTTCCAAAATATCAAATTAGGCATGTTCTACATCATTCTAACTCACAAATCGATGCCTTGGTTTGTACCTTCAATGTTAAAATG
Organism: Colossoma macropomum; assembly: GCF_904425465.1. Taxonomy (NCBI): domain Eukaryota; kingdom Metazoa; phylum Chordata; class Actinopteri; order Characiformes; family Serrasalmidae; genus Colossoma; species Colossoma macropomum. The sequence goes on along the minus strand of NW_023494796.1, from coordinate 2,239,198 downwards.
AACAGTTTGGTCACAATAGACTTTTATAATAAAACATAATAACAATATAAGCTGGTGATTGAAATAATTATTAGTGATATTACAGCTGAGTGAAGTACATGAAAACTAACACAGCTAGCTAGCTACACTCAGTTCTGACTGTTGTCAGTTTCTGTGGAAGACTTTGAGAGCAAAACCCTGCAAGCCCACACGCACTGACCATGTAGAGTCCGATGAGGGAGATGACGGCGGTGCCGATCATTCTGTTGGGGAATTTAAAATAAGGATCCCAGTCGTAAATCTTCCTCCTGAACCAGCTCTTCTCCACCAACCTGCAGTAGAACACGTAGATCAGGCTGTGTGTGAGGGACTCCACAGTGTCTCCCGGATCTCGCTGCCTTTTTGTGATGGTTGCAGTGGATTTTCTCAATATATGCAGAAATATTCATACATTGTTTGGGGGGAAGTTTGCCTTAAAACTACTGTAGAAGTTTGAGCTGATTGTGAGCCTGATATCTTTCCTCACCTTGGTTTTAATGCTGCATAATTAGTTCCTGATAAAGAACTAGGGAGATATAAATTGGAAATTCGATGCACCTCTGAATAGTACTCCCTAAATAGTGTGCTAGCTATGGAAGTTTAGAAATTCCAGCCTCTACAGCCAAATAGTGCATCATTTATCGAGTATGGCTGCTGTCGAATCCCAAAAACCTATTTTGTAACTATATTTTGCTCTGTTGGGCTGCAGGATCCAGTATTTAAATTACTATGTAGGGAGCAGGGAGCCATTTGAGATTCAGCCCCAGTGTGAGAAGAGGGGCAACAATTTGGTGACCAAAAAGTCAAGTCAAAGTTTATTTATATAGCACTTTTTACCCCATGAGCAAGTCAATGGTAAGGAAAAATCCCTAAGAACCAAGACTCAAAAGGGCACCCATCCTCCTCTGGTCGACACCGGATAGCAAGCAACGTTAGTACAAAATATTAAATATATATACTGTTGTTGGAAGAAAACCATATCTCTATTTTTGTAATTTTTCAGTTTTTGACATAATTTGAAAATGCCTGTTGCCCTTTACATTGTTTGTAAATTTCATGAAGAATAGACCACAAAGAAGCAGGCCCAAATTACTTCGAAAAACGTCTGGTTCCATAGACTTACATTAAAAGTAAAGTAGGTTTTCTTCCTTTTCCTGTAAAGTTTCCATTTTGGAGATACGAGGTTTTCTTCTGACAACAGCGATGTGTAATATATAATAGAATAAAAAAGTACTTAAAAAGCTAAAGCTTTGCTTCACGTTGTGCCTAACAACACCCTTCCCCGTGATAAAATCGCAGTAAAGTACCACTTCTCATGGCTTATTGCTTTAATGTATGTATATAATACAAATTTCAATTACATGCATGATGCAGACCTACTCCTCAACCAAGAATCTGATGTTTTTTTGCAACAATAAACACAAAATCATCCAAAAAGTGACATTTTGACATTTTATGACATTTTACAAGTAATGTTTCAGGATGGAAAAGTACTTGTTTTCTTATGTTTGTGCTCCACAACATTGTTGCCTGTATGAAGCATTTTCCACCCTGCTTTCATGTGAAACATTCGGGAGCCGGTTTGCTCTCATCCTTAGCTGAAATATTAATTGGCTAATGTGATCATCTCTGCATTATAACTTTTCTGTTTTCAAGATGGAATTGTCTTTGTGAGTTCTCTCGTTAAAGGAAAGAAACGTTTGTTATGCTTTAAAATAAAATGTACATTTTGGTTATTTATTTTTTTGAAGACCCCCAGCAAATTTTTTTAGTTTGTTTTGTTTTTTGTTGTTTGGTACCCCTGAGCTTTATCACCGTATGCTTTGTACTGCCTTAATCTTGATTCTGTGCTCAGTAGGTTGTTTGGAGTCACGTAATTCTGATGATACATGAAATCCAAATGTAGGGCAGGAAATGAAAAGCAGTCTGGATGAGATGGACACAAGCCCGTATTGTGCTGGTTTACACAATAATAGCAGAGAAAAATATAAACAGAACCATAACATCAATTCAACGTGATTTTCTGTTTATACATTTCTCTTGTAATATTGTTTAAATAGAAAATAATGTGATCTTTATGTTATGAAGATGAACGATATTTTAACTGAACTGAAAGAGGCAGCAGATACAAGCAGCTACCTCGTCCTTCAGACATCTTTCTAGTCAAGAAAACAAATGAGAGCATACAAAAGTATAGAGGCACAGCTTTATGAGGCTGAAGCTGGCTTTCTATTCAAATTTTCCCGTTCCACCTTAAATTGTCCAGCAGTTATAATTATAACGCCTGACGCAAGACTGTAAGAGCTGCACCATTTAAAGTGGAACAGGAAAATTGGAGCAGGAAGCTGGCATGGCAGGGTAAGTTATTCACATCTGCCTGTTTTTGTGTTAACCCTGATTTCAGTGTTAGTGGTGTTGTTTGTAGTTACTGTTTTAAATCTGAACCGTGAAGAATATAATACTCCACTCTCTGCAGACGAAGGCTTGCAAGCCATTTCTGCCAGAATTTTTGGTCAATGTCTTGCATTTTTCTCCCTTATGAACAACAACTTTTGGTTCTTGATAAAAGCTCCTTGTGGATCTCGGCTAGATCAATTTGAAGGACCATAAACTACGCAAACCATTGGCATTTTGAGAGCTTGGGACAGCTTCCTATGTAGATAATCATTTCCTGCCCTCCATCTGCAGTTCACGGCACAAAAATGCAGTGAAATGATGAAATCATATGCAAACAGGTTATTAAAAAAAAATCTCTGCAGTATCCACGTCTTCCCAGAATGCACTAAAGATGCACATTTACAATAAATGTGAAAGCATCTGTGCGACTTGTTGCATATATAATGCGGCGATTGGATAAAACTGCAAGCCCTTGCAAATATCGTGATGTTTGGCTGAATTTACGTAAGTTTGTTATCACAATTTCTGGGAATGATCATATAAGTGTTAATATATATGTCATATGTGATGATGTGTGTACCGTTCAGTTGGTCGTCTCAGTAGTGTTTGTACATATCTGAACTGATGAGACTGAACGAGCTTCTCTTCTTCCACCTACAACCCAAACACAAACACAGACACACACACACACACACAGGTTGTACTTGTATTCTGAGTTGGATGTTGGCAAAATTTCATGATGTATATGAAGTGTAAGAATAGCACAGCCACAGGTGGCAATTCCAAGGGGTCCAAGCACTTTTACCTATTAAATTACAATTTGCATTTTGAAGAAAATGCAGAGTGATTGCTAGGGTGTTCCTAGATGGTTGCTATGATATCCAAGAGGGTTGCCAGCGTGTATCTATGTGGTTTCTTCACTGTGGCTAAACAGTTGCTATCTTATCCCAGGAGGTGGGATAGTGTGTGGTTGCTATGGTGTCCAAGGTGATTGCTAGGGTGTTGCTGTGCGATTGCTGTGGTATTGGAGATGGTTGCTTGGATGCTCTTAGGTGGATACTATGATATCCTTAGTGGCTGCTAGATGTTGGGTGTCTGTGGTGTTCCAGGTGGTTGCTATGGTATTCCAAGTGGTTGCTAGGGTATTGCTGTGTTGGTAGTGCAGTATTGGAGATGATTGCTAGGGTACTGCTAGATGGTTACTATGGCATCTCTCATGGATTGCTATGGGATTGCTAAGTATTTTCTATGGTGTTGCAGGTGGTTGCTATGCTTTCCTTTGTGGTTGTGCGTTTTGTGCAGTCACTTATAACTGTTACAGCACTGGCTGTAATGCAGTTGTATTTGAGATAATATTTGCATTTTTGTGTATGTTTGGGAAACCTGCTCATTCTGTAGATGTAAACGAATCCGCACATCCTTCACCACCATATAAATGAACCGTCCCATCAGGAAACCCAAACACAGGAAACACGGCCACTGCAGAATTAACATCTCATAATCACCCAGAACCTGCAAGTGCAATGCATAGAGTGACCAATTATAGGAAAAAAACATGTTTTTTAAGGTGTTGGGCCAGATGTTACAAGCCTCTGGGGCTCTAACAGAGAGACAGACCACCATTATTCCAAAAGATCTTCCCTCATCTGGGGTTTTAATGATGGTGCTGCAGAACACGTCAGTCAAAAATCTCCCGTAGGTGTTCAACTGGGTTGTGATCCAGTGACTATAAAGGCTATAGCATATAACATATTCAATAATTTTCTCATTAAACCATTCAATTACATTTTTTCAGGGTTGGAAATTGTCAAAAACGCACATTCAGTGAGTGTTCTAAGTGAAAATGAGTTAAAACATCCTCTACAATGGACAAAAGTCTGCACATTTTAACATATAATTACTGTTTATTTGCTGATTTTAACATATTCAGGAAAAATTATATGTAAAATAAGGCCAGTGCAAATGTTATGGCACCCTCAGCAAATAAGCAGAAATTTGCAGAAAATGTCATAATTAAATTAATTTTCCTGTAGAGGAAATGTAACTGATTTTAACTTAGAAAAGCAACAAAACATGTAACTGGACCAGGGGTGTACATACTTTTGCATACACTTGTATTATATGGTTAAAGAAACTTTAAAGACCCACCTCACCTCCAGGACAGGTGATAACATCCCACAGTCTCACTATCAACCTAAGATACACGTACATATAAAATAATCAGAACTACTTTTATAATAAAATTGTTCTACTATTATAACATTTTAGTGATTTTTTCTTCTCAGTAAGACTGAAAATCAGTTTAACGCTCATCTGGGTTTCCCAGGCAAATAATGTGTGATGTACTGAGTGTGTGTGTGTGTGTGTGTGTGTGTGTGTACCAGGCAAGTGTGTACAGTAATCCCAAAACTCCTCCAAGCGCTCGGTGTGGTGTTGACAGACAGGCAAAGAAAGGCATGTAGGCCACGCCCACCTCCAGAGCACCAATCAGATACACAAAAGCTGAAAGAAACACATATTAGTGTCCAGGCCAGTGGGGCCAGTGAACATGGATCTCTGGCCACCAGGGGTCTCTGATCTCCAGGGGCCTCGGTGGGCTCAACTACGTGAAAACATTGTGGCATAACAATGACCAGCAATGGTAACATAAAACTCAATGTCAAATTATAAGGCATTTAATGACATAACTTATTTTTACTTAACTCAACTTTGAGGACGCCTGAGTTCACCCGAATCAAGCTTTTTAATTTATAATCAAAAGTTTTCCCAACGTGCATTTCTAGTTTCTCAGTTCAGTAAACAATCTAGAATATATGTTTTTTTTCACTCTCTCTTTCAATCACGCAATCCCATCAATCATTTTCTCCTCTTGGGCTTCCAGATATGGATCAATGGGGTCCAAACAAACAGTCTCCTGATGTTGGGGTGAATTCTTAGCCCATTGCACCACATGCTCCTCCTTTTCAAAGATCAAACAAATATTTTTACCGTATTAATAATTTACTGATACAGAAATCAGAAATTTCAGTTTGTGAGCTTGAAATCCAGTGATGTCTTAGCCATCCATAACTTGGAGCCCAAAAGGTTAAAACGCCTGGTGAGATTTTCTGATGGTCCCAGGATACCATAGCAACCATGTAGCAACACCTTAGCAATCACCTATAACACCATGGCAATCACCTAGCAACACCCTAGCAGCTCCCTGAAACCCAACGGTAAGCACCTAGCAACATCCTAACAACTACCAGAGATACCATAGCAACCAGTTTGCAGCACTCTTGCAAACTAGGATACCACTGCAATCGCCTAGCAATGGCCTAGCAAAACATTAGCAACCACTTTGGATAGCCTAGCAATGGCCTAGCAACACTCTAGCTTTGGACACTCTAGCAATGGTGTAGCAACACCTTAACAATCACTTTGGATACCCTAGCAATGGCCTAGCAACACTTTAGCAATCACTTTGGTTACTATAGCAATGGCTATACCATAGCAACCACTTAGCAACACTCTGGCAACCACCTAAATTACCATAACAACACTGTAGTAATCACCTGGGAATTGCTTAAGCTGCAGTATCACTCTGCATGTTCTACAGGAAATGCTAATTAGGTTTAAACAGCATAGAAATGCACTGAATATGAAACTACAATGCTTAGTATTTTACTTTATTAACTTTTCAGAGTAAAATCATATCGTATCATAAAATTTTAATCAACCGTGCATGAAATCATTTGCTGAATTTAGCACGTTGGATAAAAAGAAACATTAAATGTGGCCTGTGCAAAAGTTATGGCTCATTTTTATTAATTTTTTTTTAATATGTTAATTTTTAAATATTGTACCCATGTTGTTGGCACCCATGAACTCCCAATTAAACCCTTTTATTGAACCACAGATGTGTCCTGTATCAGGTACCTTTGGCCCATTTTGGTACAGGAAACGGCGTGTAAGACTCAGAGAACAGCTGGAGAACACTGGGAGCCACAGCACCGAACGCAACGCCGTACGACCAGCGGTTACTCATACTGCTGATAAAGTCCAGCGGCCTGACCAGAACAAACAGAGGGAATAAACGACAGGTAACACATCACACACAGACAGTCCAGTGCAGGTCATTCACTCAGAGGGCACTGCAGGAACAATAAAGCAGCACTGCTGTAAAAAAATTTAGGTGTCTTTTATGCAAAGTACACAGTTTTCATTGTGATATGGGAAACTTTAAAGCTGTGACACTGAAACTTCTCCATTGTCTACAGTAATTATAAATAAGCTTTTTTTGTTTTTGACATAATTTGAAAATGCATGTTACCCTTTACATTGTATGTGAATTTCATGATGAATGGACCAAAAGAAACGACCCAGAATGACTTGGAAAAACGTCTGGTTCCGTTGACTTACATTAAAAGTAAAGAAGTTTTTTACCTTCTCCTGTAAAGTTACCATTTTGGAGATACAAGGTTTTGTTTGGACAATAATGATATATATATATATATGTATATATATATATATATATATATATACACATATATCTCCATTTTTGTTGTTTCAGTTTTTGAAAAAGACTATTTTCATAAAGAATGAACCAAAAGAACAGGTCCAAAATTAGATGAAAAAAGGGCTTGTGAAAAGTGACTTACATTAAAAGTAAAGCATGTTTTTTCATTATGTAAACACAGACAGCAGCGATATGGATCATTCTATTGAATTAGTTTAAACTGTGGTCCCACCATAAAACAAACTATGTAAAAAAAAATAATAATTATGTGTTCATTGTCAAATAATACTTCTTGTTTTAAGTTGTTTTTTAGAAGATCTTATTAATTTTCTTTATAGTGGAGCTAAAAAAGTTCAGATTAATCATATTTATTATAAAAAAAATGTATTCAAAATATTCTGTCCCATGTTGTCACTACCGAGAAACAAATAGTTTTCATCCGTAGGCGAAGCCTTTTTCAGCCACACCCCTGTATTTTAGAGCAGGACGTGAGACTGCATCCCTGTCCCTCATGGCCATATGGTGAGCAGTTAAATCCCATTGTTTTAAAGTAAATGTGTCCCAAAGTCTGAAAATCAGTTTGGAACATTGAAAATTGTCACTAGTGAAACATATTTTCTGAAATTAAGTAAACTTTTTTTTTAAATAAAAAGTTGTTTTAATAAAAAATATGATGATTTTCTGTGTGTACAGCTATTCAAAGCTGTGTTTGCTGGTCATATACTGGCTGTGTTTTTGAGTTCTGCTCAAAATGAGCTAAAATTGTCGCTAATGAAACATTTGGTAAAGTTTCAATAGTGTTGTGATTGTTTTGCTAGTGAGAAAATAGAATATTCAATCATTTGTTTCAATAAAATAAACATAATTAAGGTACAGGGTCACTCAAAGCTAAAGGATTTTAGTGTAAAGTCCACATCAGTTAAAATGTGTCTTCAACTGATTTTAAACCAATTCAATAAAATAACCCATATATTTTACATTAGAATCAAATGGACGACTTCAAGAACTGGTTTTTTATAGTAGAAAACAGTGATTCCAAACTTTTGAATTTTAATGTACAAACACGGAAGTTTAATATCCTTATTTCCAAAAATATTGTGGTGTTGCTGCACTACTGCATGATTTCATTACAGATAGATTTACTTCACAACTGAATCCAGAAAGAAGTTCTAATAAAACTAATATCCAGAAAGAAGTTCTAATAACACTAATATCCAGAATGACGTTCTAATAAAACTAATATACAGAAAAAAGTTCTAATGAAATAAACATCCATAATGAAGTTCTAATAAAACTAATATCCAGAAATGAGTTCTAATAAAACTAATATCCAGAAATGAGTTCTAATAAACTGATTATCCAGAAAGAAGTTTTAATAAAATAAATATCCAGAAACAAGTTCTAATAAAACTAATATCCAGAAAATGTTCTAATAAAATGATTATCCAGAAAGAAGTTCTGATAAAATTAATATTCAGAATGAAATTCTGATAAAATTAACATCCAGAATGAAGTTCTAATAAAATTAACGTTCAGAATGAAGTTCTGACAAAATTAATATTCAGAATGAAATTCTGATCAAATTAACATCCAGAATGAAGTTCTAATAAAATTAACATCCAGAATGGAGTTCTCATAAGATTCATTTTCAGAATTAAGTTCTAATAAAATTAACATCCAGAGTGAAGTTGTAATAAAATTAATGTTCAGAATAAATTGATAATAAAATCAATATCCAAGAAGCTTTATATTTCAAATCTTGAACTCTTGAAAATTACTATAACTATATATTACGATAAAGGAGATAAAGTTTGAACAGGGTTAAAATAGAAAACTACTGAATTACTCTAAAATAGTGCAAATAACAGTAAACTGAAGGATGTTCTTTGGGCATCTTCCAGATGTTTTACAGCACTGTTTGGTGTATTATATAAGATAACTGTAGTGAGTTCACTGAAAATAGTTCTGTGTAAAAACATGTTTATTTAATTGCTCATATCTATAACTTGATCGGCTTTCAGCCAAAATAAAGTGTGTGGAAGGAGACACAGTTCATATTAATCATAACAAACTGGCAGCGGAAGCGGTGCTATCTGGAGTTTGTTTGTCCTGCGTGGGTGCCAGCATGGTCATTTATCCAGTAATGTCTGCTTTAGTTATTATTGGAGGGGGTGTGGAGTTTACTGAGAGCGATTTCATGATTTACTTATTAAGATACACCCAAACTGGCACAAAGCGTAATCACTGTGTTGTATTTTACATGAGGGATAATAAAAGAAGCACATTTTATTGACTTGCATTGAATTATCACTGAAAATGCAATAAATATTTACTCTCTTTACCATTTTACATGGTATTTAACTGCTTTTCTCTCTGCTTTAAAACTATTAGGTGACACTGTACTGTAGGTCATAGTTAATAAGACTACATAAACTCATTATGACAACTGACTTAAATCCATACATTTATAAGTCTTATTCCGATATGCGTCATCTATCATAAAGGCTTAAAAGATTTTGTCATTTTCCAACTTTCTCCATCTTTCAGAATGTTGGTGAAGTTTAGAGTCAGGTGTGTTGGATGGTGTGTTTGGAGATCTCTGGTTTGAGTCTTTGGATTAGTGCCCTTAACTTTGTTTTGAAATAAAAAGCTGTGATTGGTGAATGTTTTCAAGTTTGCTATTGTGGGGCCCAAAGTACTGGTTCTAGAGATGGAGGGATCGATCGGCTATGTATCAGTATTGGCCATTTTTTGACCAAATATCGAATGGCAATCAGCCAGTATTTAGCTAACTTGGCTGATCCTGAAAGCTGATCAGTTGTGTAAAACATATGAGCCATATTTCACCTGAGGCACCAGAATACGACAGTGTTTTAGGCCCACTGTTAATAAAAATAAAAACATTAGACTTTGAGAATAAAGTCGTAATATTTTGAGAATAAAGTCATAATATTTGGAGGATAAAGTGGGCTAACTGTAGGGGGGCTGCCGCAACGCGTTGGGGTCTCGGTTGCTGTACTGGTGCCGGAGCTCCACTCACTCCTGTCTCTCTGTGGATCATTTTGATCTTCATTCTCACTGTCTGTGAAACTTCATGCCCTCTTTGAATGGGGGGAGATGAAGCCCCCGATAGCTGTGTAGACGACCCTGCCTGAGATTCTCCTTCAACAACACAGACAGACAGTTTCCTCCGAGTCGTCTGGCTCTTTATTCTAGATAAACACAGTTTCCTCCGAGTCCGTCTGGCTCTTTATTCTAGATAAATACAGTTTCCTCCGAGTCCGTCTGGCTCTTTATTCTAGATAAACACAGTTTCCTGCTCAGCCGTTTCAGCCGGTTCTTATACTATAACAGGCTGGTGCTGATGTGCAGGAGAGACAGGGAGACTGAGTGTTTCTTTATGGGTGAATCGATATGGAAGTAGAACTCCACCAACTCACCGCCTCTCATTTAACACCAGGAGGCGCTGCTTCCCTTCGCAAAGGCTTTGGCCACAATATTGCGACCTTTCCTGGTATTAATGCCACTTTAATGTCGTAATTCTATGACTTTTTTCTCAAAATATTACGACTTTACTATATTTATTTTTATTAACAGTGGCCCTAAAACGCCGTTGTGCCAGAATGTAACTTAAATGTGCTGCACCATTTAAGGTGGAACGGAGAAATTTGAACAAGAAGCTGGCGAATAGGAAGCCGACTTCAGCTTCGTCATATTTATTTCAGTAATAAGCATTTTCCTGAAGTGCGCCATTACATATTTGGCTCCTATTTCGCTGTAAACTCGCTGAGTGAACATGTAGAGCTGTGATTAACACAGTTTATCGTCAAAGCTTTGAAGATTAGCTTCTGTTAGCACATTAGCATCTGTGTGCTAATCTTAGCTTAGCTTACGCTGCTCTAGCATCATGACTTATGGCTTTGACAGGGACTGAAAATACAAATAAAAGCAGAGCCACAACAGTGATTCTATGTCAGCCCCTGTAGAGCTGTAATTAACATGGTTTATTGTCAAAGCTTTGAGGAGGCTCCAGCTATTTCAGTCGCTATGCTAACCTGAGGTGCCAGAATGTAACTGCTGCACAATTTAAGGCGGACCTGGAAAATTCATTCATTAGAAAGTGGTGAAAAAAGAAGCTGATCTTCATCTTCATCGAGAGTTGAAAGGCATGTAAAGGAATGAAGAGGTTGCTCTGTTTCTGCTTGGTGGGTTGTATTATACTCGCTGTCTCACAGAAACAGTAGGTCACTATTCTTTTTGTTTCGTTTGCTAATGTTTGTAAAAGCTAGTCAAAACTGGTTAGCTTTGCAGTAGCAATTGTAGACAGCTTGCTAGCTAAAATGAGGGTTTTATGGCCACAAAGATCTAAAAAGGTGTCATTTGCCTCAGCAATGTCTATGAATTTGGGGAACAGAGCTGCTGAAGGAGCACTGCGTATTTGTTTTGCTGTTGAACCTCGTCCTTGGTCGGTATTGGCTATCGGACGATTGTGCTAAAAGGCGACTGGCGATTATTATCGGCCCCAGAAACACTAATCGGTCCATCTCTAATTGGTTCATACATTATAGCTAAAGTTAAGCACTTTTCAATGTAGTAAAGCACAATTTCCATAATACTAGTTCCAAAACTACTTTTGAGCACCATGTTAATGTGTGTTTGTGACTCACACCACAAAGCCAAATCGTCCTCTCAGGTAGGGGAAGCGTTCCTCAAAGGGCTGCGTCTTCTCTCTGTGGTGCACGAATGACAGCGCTGCCACGATGCACACCTGCAGGAGGAAAAACAGCACATGGTCACTAGAGGTGAGGACTTCTTAGCATGATTCACAATTCAATTAGATTTCGATTCAGGGAATAAAGATGTGATTTGTGATGCAGCTTCATTATTGACTTCTATAGCCTAGGGTTTGTGAACTCCAGTGCTGGATGGCTGGAGTCCAGCACAGTTTGGTGATTTTCCTACTTATACACACCTGATTTAATTCAGCAATTAATGGTCAGGTTTAGTTGGCATGTTAAGAAACCAATTTTGCTGGATGCTGGCCCTCCAGGACTGCAGTTTGCCACTCTTGGCCTGCATTGTGACTGTTTCTTGGCCTGCATAGTGACTGTTTCTTGGCCTGCATAGTGACTGTTTCTTGGCCTGCATAGTGACTGTTTATTTAGTATACATTATGCTAAGAAACAGTCACTCTTGGCCTGCATAGTGACTGTTTCTTAGCATAATGTACACTAAAGATGAGGTCTTGATTCCAGATACCACGTTGTGGAAACTGATTTAAAGTTAAACTGCATTTAAAGATGTCTGCTACATACATACAGTTGTATGCAAGAGTTTGAACCCCCACATCAAAAATGAATGTTTTGCTGATTTTGTAGGTAAAAATAAGAATTTCATGGGCGCCAACAATGTGGGAACAATAGTCAATGTATAGTATGCAAATAATGTAATGTAAATTTTTGCCCAAAATCATATTTTGTTGAATTTCTAAGTGAAAATAAGTTAACAGATCTTCTACACACAGCAGACTTTTAGAGTGGAATTTCTGTTCAGTTTTTGAGTTTAACATATGGGAAAGAAATAAAATGTAGCAAATGTAGCAAATAAATAGTCATTTGTGTATTAAAATCAACAAAACGTAATAAAAACTATGTCGTCGCTGGTGGGAAAAATCTTATATCTACATAAAGGTAACTTGAGGTAAAGTAAAAAACCTTCTTAACTTGTAATAGAACTTTGACGTGCACCCCAAACACTTGAGATTCAACTTTGACTCGCATCTTGGAGACTTAACTCAGGTTACACGCCAGAGATTCACATCTCAGAGACTTGAAATTCAGCAGAGAAGCCACTTGTGAACATCTCTGCTGTCAAGCGATTAATGTGCTGCCTGTTTGTTGATATCAGTATTATGTCGTACTGACACGCTGTCCAAGTTTTACTGTCAGCGGGGGTCCGACAGGCTTCCCTTAGCTTTCTGGGTCTGCGGCTAAGCACCAGGCATATGCATAAGAGTGAGTTGCCAACAAAGAGCATTCCTACTGGTTGAATTTGCTAGTATTGAAAGCTGGACCAAATAAGGAAGTGCAGACTTTCCATGTCATTGACCTCTGAAATCACCACAAAATCAATACTGCCCAACCTTATCTCCATTAAAATAAACCATTAATGCATAACCTGCTGAATAACAATAGAGAGCCGTCATTGATAATATCTAACCTTGGGGACGGTTTAACTTTAAATTAATTATATTAACGATTAAATCAGCTTGTAACTTACAGAAGGAGCGAGGGACACATGTAGAAACAGGTCCAAAGAAACTGCACACTGGCTTTCCCTGTAAGAGAGAAAGAAAAAGACAGTGAAAGAGAAGAGATGAAATTCGTGTGAGGTCATAGTACATTTTACAGTTCAATAAATACCATGTAGTTCAGGATACCAATGCCAGATTTGGTACATCTGTTAACTGAAATATCCTCTTTCTAATGGTATACATTATTATATGCTAGCCCTTGTTAGACATGAGCAATATGCATTTGAAATGTAGACTTGATATGATTTTTATTTTTAGTGTTTAATGCCTCATAGAGGAGAAATCTTTATGACTTTGAGGCGAATACCAAGTTACCAAAGGAGTATTGTGATATACACCGATCAGGCATAACATTATGACCAGCTCCTTGTTTCCACGCTCATTGTCCATTTTATCAGCTCCACTTACTATATAGGTGCACTTTGTAGTTCTACAGTTACAGACTGTAGTCCATCTGTTTCTCTGCATACTTTGTTAGCCCCCTTTTACCCTGTTCTTCAGTGGTCAGGACCCCCATGGACCCTCACAGAGCAGGTACTATTTGGGTGGTGGATCATTCTCAGCACTGCAGTAACACTGATGTGGTGGTGGTGTGTTAGTGTGTGTTGCGCTGGTCTGAGTTGATCAGACACAGCAGTAGCCCAGGTGGGTATTTAAACAAAAAGAAAAAAGAAAAGAAGGCTGGAAAAACAAAAGAGAGAAATTGCCCCAAAACTACTTAAAAACCAAAAAGAAGGTTTGAGCAAGAAACGGTTCAAAGCCATACCAAAGGTGTTTTCTCCACAAAAGGCAAACAGCTGAAACATAAAGTCTGCCTTCCTCTCATAATCACAGAGGAAGTGTTTTTTGTTTTCTGATGGTCTTTTATTTTACTTTTCTATTTCAGCCTTTGTTTGAGCACGCTGCTTTCAGCGGCCCCTTTGTTTGCCATTTTCCCGCCTTTTTTATTTTCCATTTATTGAGGTGTTTTTCCCGTTTTCACATTTTCCCGCTTTCAGCCTGGCTCTGAGCCACCTCAACTCCAAAATGCCCAATCACCAAATTCACACTCCATCACCTCAATAAATTCATTTAAGACCCTTTCTCACAGGTTTTCCTCTCTGCACTTGGGTCCACCTCCCTGCCGTCCCATAACACAGTGACCTAAAGTGCAAATTTTGTGTGGATGAGAAGCCAAAATGCAGTGGAACTTGTTGAAACTTCAGATTTCAGAAAAGGTCAGTCAGGAATTCTGAAATCAGGTGATTCAAGGCAGATTTACTTACACGTAGAGGTAATCCCATACATGCTGAGCCAAAATATGACCACTCACAGATGAAGCGAATAATGTTGATTATCTCATAACAATGGTGCACGTCAAGGTTTAGGATGTATTAGACAGCAAGCAAACAGTCGGTTCTCATGGTCCGTCTGTTGGATGTGGGAGAAATTGGCAGGCTTGAAGACCTGAGTGACTTTGACAAGATCCAAATCATTATGGCCAGACTGGGTCCAAGCATCTCTGAAATGGCAAGGCTTGTGGGGTGCGCCTCAGTGGTGAGTACCTACCTAAGACCCAAGGCTTATCAATGCATGAGGGCAACAAAGGCTGTCCCATCTGCACCTTGGAAGAAGCTGGTGGAGGGAGTAAGCTGCTCTGGGCAGTCTTCAGCTGGGAAACTCTGGGTCCAGTCATTTGTGGGGATGCTGGTTTGAAACGTGCCACCTACCTGATCATTGTTGCAGACCAGGTACACCCCTTCACAGTCATGGGGTTCCCCAATAGCAGTGGCCTCTTTCAGCAGGATAATGACGTGCCATTCTGTGGGCATTGTTCAGGAATGGTTTGAGGAACATGACAAAGAGTTCAAGGTCTTGCCCAGGCCTCCAAATTCCGCAGTTCTCGATCTGATCAAATCTGTGGGATTTGCTGGAACAAGAAGTCTGATTCGTGGCAGATCTTACAGGACGTAAAGGACCTGCTGCTAATGTCTTGATGCCAGATACCACAAGGCATCTTCAGAGATCTTGTAGAGTCCATGACTTGGCAGGTCAGAGCTGTATTGGCAGCATGTAGAGGACCAACAGGATATTAGGCATGATTTTATGATTTTATATGATTTTGACGCTGTAAAATCATTGTGTATGTAGAACTCACTAGTTTATTAGCTCAACATGGTTCATAAATATAAGATAAGGACTGGCGCCTAACTCTCTGATGACCCACTGACTCTGAAGTCTTTATCAGTACTGTCTTCGCTTCTTCATCGAACAGTTCAACATTCTCTCTAACAGATGGTCATTTGTTCATCTAATGCAGTGGATCTGCAGTGGATCCCAAGACTTTGAGCCCTAATTGACCTTGTGGTATGAGGCTCTTCAAGGCCTGGTCAGTAATCCATCCCTGTCTGAAACTCTCCAGCCAAAAAGAAAATTATATTCTTGGAACAGTCTGTTTAACCCCTTAACAATCCAGGCTTATTTCTGACAAAGGCTTATTATTCAGTACCTACAGGGACTTCAATGCAAACAACTGGAGCTATTCTTAGGTTATAAAATTGTGTAATAAAACTTTGGGCTTGTTAAGGGGTTAAAATAACTGAAACATGGTTTGGCATTTTGTTCCTAACACAATGAACATAATACATTTTGTTGAATGGTTGCATGAGTTTAATTTTTAAATAATAAAACATGCTGTCCCGAAACACAGAGTTTTTGCCCATAGGCGGAGTCTTATTTTAGCCACGCCCCTGCATTTCAGAGCAGGCAGTGAGGCTGCATCCCTGTCCCTCATGGCCACATGATGAGCAATTAGAGCCCAATGTTTTGAAGTAAATGTGTCCCAAAGTCTGAAAATCAGTGTGGAACATTAAGAATTGTCACTAACGAAACACATTTTCTGCAGTTAAGTAAACATTTTTTTGTATTTTAATGAAAAATATGATGATTTTCTATGTGTACAGCTGTTCAAAGCTGTGTTTGATAGTCATGTACTGGTGTTTTTGAGTTCTGCTCAAAATGAGCTAAAATTGTCATTATTGAAACAGTCACTACTGAAACATCTGGTAAAGTTTGGGTTAATGTTATCACTGTGTTGGTAGTGACAAAATGGAATGGTGAATCATTTGTTTTAATGAAATAAACATAATTAAGGTATAGAGTCACTCAAAGCTACAGGATTTTGGTCTAAAGTCCAAGATCGGTTAAAATTCCCAGATGAATTTTCAGCTCTGACTTTGAACCAATTTGAAAGATCTGTATACAAATACTCAGCAATCCTGAGTTCCTCAGAGCTACAACACATTCTAAATCTGCTTGGAATCCAGTAACCTGCTTTATTGATTGGGTTTTCTTGGGAATCTCTTAAGAGTCCAGACATCCTCATTTCACCCCTTCATATGGATTATAATATTTACACTGCATATCTTCTTTCAGCATTGTGAGTATAGACTTCAGCTCCTCTTTCAACATGTGATGAGATATTATTTGTTAGATAGGGAGACCACACTTTGGTTTTCAAAAAAAGAGGACACTGGGAACAAGAGGACAGTATGGGTCATTTTAGGTCATTTAATAATCCCAGCCAGAGTTGAATGTCGCAATAAGAGGACCTGTCCTGGAAAAAGAGGATGTATGGTCACCCTATCGTTAGACCTACATTTAAAGAAGTGAAACTAGCTTTATATAGACAGTTGTGTGGGATTCGTATAAGGTTAATGACAGTTTAACTGAACACACTCAGTAGGCCGACATTCCACCTGTGTCTTAGGCCCAATCCCATTTCTTCCTTTTACCCCTACCCCTTGTTTTCGAGTGTCACCCTAACCCATTGGAACTGAGTTACAAGGGGTAGTGGTTGAAATCTTGCCCTGTGAAATGGGACCCTCAAATAAAAAAACAACAAAAAAAAAACATTACTTCATTAACAGCAACCAGCGCTGCTCTGTAGGCGACCCTGCCAGTCTGCAGTGACAGCAGAGGAGGGTACAGTTCAGCTCCTCACTGCTGGGCTTTAGTTACACTTAGGGCATCATATGCTTTCAAAGAGGGGGGCAATTATTTATTATCATCCACTCCTAATTCTTTGGTGATATGAAGCTGAAGTCAGATATTCACCAGCTTCTTGTTCGAATTTTCCCGTTCCACCTTAAATGGTGCAGCAGTTACATTCTGGCACTTCAGGTGTCAGAACTGCTGGACTATTTAAGGTGGAACGGGAAAGTTAGCTAGCTAGCTACCGAGACATTACCATGCTATTACAGCTTTTTTTTTATGCTTGTTATGAAGAAAACGACCATAATACATTGAAACGACATTAAACTAAGATAAATCAGTGGTTATCATAATTTTTTAACAGAGAAAATTCTCACATTTGTGTGTTTCTTTGGTCTCTTCTTCAGCCATCTCTCCAGTTTTTCTTTTTTTCTCATAACACTCTGTTTGGAGTGACTCTGAAAAACCTCAGTTTGGAGGGCCATGTAGCTCTAACACTTCGCCCTACCCCTCTATCTCAACTAAAATCAGGACACCCTACCCCTAGAGGTGAACATACAAAACAGAGGGGTAAGGGCTGAGTGGTCAGGGTGAGGGGTGAAATGGGATTGGGCCTTAGTTTCCCAGATTAAGCCTAAACCCAGTCTAAAGGCTTTTCAGCAGTCAATCATGATTGGATATTAAAGCTTAATCCTGCACTGGGCTTTATCCATGTCCATGAAACTGGCCAATGTCCATGAAACCAAACAGTCTCAGAAATATAACCCGGCTATTCAAATACCTCTGATAAACTGATAAAAAGTGAATTCGTAAAAAGGCAGAAGTTACTCACATGGTTCCTCACAATCACGTTCCTCAGAGGCAGCGTCTGAAACTCTCTCTTCACTCCAGCGCTGAGGCTGGAAACTCTCAGCTCTAAACGCTCCTGCTTTACCTCACCCAGCTCACTGACACCAGCCTCAGTGTGAAGTTCTAACCACATGATCTGGTGACCTTTGACCCCAGCCTCTTGTGGGGATGTAAACTCACTCACTGCTCTTAAAGTTGTGTGAATGTGTGACGGAGTATTCAAACAGTGATAAGAGCCGGACTGTTTGCTGAAGCTGAAGCTGCTATAATTTCCTGCCCCCGTCTGTAGATCATTATACAGACTCCAACGCGCCACTGCTGGCGTTTGTGGACTGGACAGACCTTCCCGCCAGCCACAGGAGGAAAAAGTCATTGTTTCTGGCAGCAGTGTGTCAAAATTTGGACTTACTATGTCAGAATAATGTCTTAGTATCTTGTAATATGTATCTTGACTTATTATCTCAAAACATTTTTCTTGAAACCCATTAAATGAAATGCTATTTATCACATAGTATTTCGAAATCGTGAGAAAAACAGTCATTATTTTCAGAGAATAAATCATTATTTTGTCAGGATATTCATATTCTTTCCTCAAATTAGAATTAGTAGAATTAATATGCCAAAATAATGACTTGTGTTCTCAGAATGCTGGCTTATTTTTTCAAAACAATAACTTATTTTCTCAAAATATTAACTTACCATGTAGAAATAATGACTTTGTAACTTATTATCTTGCAATAATAATAAAATAATCACAATTTTAAAAACACTATATGCACTATATATACTGGGAAAATAGGTCATTATTTTGAGATACTAATCAATATTTAAAGAAAATAAGTCATTCTTTTCTCATATTAGACTTAGTAGACTACTTTGTCAAAATAATGATTTATTTTCTAAGAAGATTGACTGACTTTCTTAAAATAATGACTTATTTTCTCAAAATATTGACTTTGTAACTTGCAATAATGACTTACTTTGTCATAATGACTTATTTACAAAAGTATTACAATATAGTTACATATCATATAAATAGTGCATTAGAGTTGCTAAGTCAGTATACTGTGACAATAAGTCATTATTTTGAGATTCTAATCAATATTTAAAGAAAATAAGTCATTATTTTGAGATTCTAATCAATATTTAAAGAAAATAAGTCATTATTTTGAGATTCTAATCAATATTTAAAGAGAATAAGTCATTATTTTCAGAGAATAGATCATTATTTTGTCAAGATATTCATATCCTTTTCTCAAATTAGACTTGGTAGAGTTAATATGCCAAACTAATGACTTATTTTCTTAAAACAATGACTAATTTTCTCAAATTATTGACTTACTATGTCAAAACAATGACTTCCTATCTAGCAATAATGACTAATTATGCAAAAATAATTACAATTTTAAAAACACTTAAATAGGGCCTTTGGGTCGAGATGCTAAGTCAATATGCTGAGAAAATAAGTCATTATTTTGAGATAATAATCAATATTTAAAGAAAATAAGTCATTACTTCCACATTGTATATCAACAACTTTGACATACCAGAAACAGAGAAGGAGACAAATAACTTCTCCTCTCCTTTGTGGTGATGGGCTTCCACACCATGATGAACCTCACTGAGATCCAGCAAAAACAGAGACCTGCGAGTAACAACAGCGCCCCCTGCTGAAGCATCCCGTAAGTAAGTAATTACCTTCAGCATCAAAATAGCAGCATCAGAAACACATAACTTTTCATAAGACCATCTCATGCAGAAAGCCTCACCTGCCCCCCCCCCCGCTCACCCTCCTGATGATGCTGGACAAACTCAAACTAGAGCTATTCAATCATAGACTGTTGTTATACTGCCACTACAGTCATTAGCAACAATGGCAGGTCAGCATAAAGGGGGCAGGTGGAGAGACTTGCAGAGACAATCTATCTCTTAGGCCCAATCCCACTTCACCCCTCGCCCCTGACCACTCAGCCCTTAGCCCTCTGTTTTGCGTGTTCATGTCTAGGGGTAGGGTGTCCCAGTTTGTGTTGGATTGAAGGGGTGGGGTAAGGTATTAGGGCTACATGGCCCTCCAAATGGAGGTTTTTCGGAGTCTCACTACAAACAGAGTGAGAAAAAAAGAAAAACCGGTAAGACAGCTGAACAAGAGACCAAAGAAACCCACAAATCTGAGAATTTTCTCTGTTAAAAATTACGATAATCACTGTTTTATCTTAGTTTAACGTCGTTTCAGTGTATTTTGATCGTTTTCTTCATAACAAGCATAAAAAAATCTCTAATAGCATGCTAATGTCTGGGTAGCTAGCTAGCTAACTTTCCTGTTCCACCTTAAATAGTCCAGCAGTTCTGATGCCTGAAGCGCCAGAATGTAACTGCTGCACCATTTAAGGTGGAACGGGAAAGTTTGAATGAGAAGCTGGTGAATATCTGACTTCAGCTTCATATCACTGAAGAATTAGGGGTGGGCGATAATAAATAATTGCCCCCCTCTTTGAAAGCATATGATTCCCTAAATGTTACTAAAGCCCAGCAGTGAGGAGCTGAACTTTACCCTCCTCTGCTGTCACTGCAGACTGGCAGGGTCGCCTACAGAGCAGCGCTAGTAGCTGTTAATGAAGTGATGCTCTTTTTATGTGAGGGTCTCATTTTGTAGGGCAAGATTCAACCACAACCCTGTAACTCAGTTCCAAAGGGTTAGGGTGCCACTCGAAAACAAGGGGTAGCAGTAAAAAGAGGAAATGGGATTGGGCCTTAGTGTTATAAGATGCAGGAGATGATTGTTGACTGTAGGAGGACTCGCAGTGATCACTCTTCACTGCATATCAATGGTTCAACTGTTTAGAGAGTCTAAAGCTCATAGTTCCTTGGTGTGCACATCACCGATGATCTCACCAAGAGCCTCAACACCACCAATAAAGGACAGTTAACAGTAGTCATCATTAATCATTGGTTAACATAAACATTTTTGTCCGATTACAGGTTCATTTTTTTCGGTATTTTTCAAGATTGTGGTTTGATTTTTTGCTGAAACAGGATAAAATGGCTGTTCTTAACATTTCAGCTGCCGACCTCTAATTTAGTCCAAAAAGAAAAAACGTGAAGAAGTTTTTTTCCCCCAAGTGATTTTGGGGCATTTCTAGTAGTCCATAATAGCCTTTTTTTTTGGACAGCGACGATATTCTATATTGTTATGTTGTATTTTTTTCATTTCATTTTATTCCATTACAACCTGTCAGCTCCCTTAAGATGTTAAGTGTTATGTATAACTATTCTGACACACTGTCTTTTTATTATTACTGGTATTATTCTTATTTTATTTTACTTATATTTGAATCCACCAAATTATTATTTTTATTAATTTTTAAAACAATTTTAACAATCTACTGTGTTGTACTTGTGTTTTATACACTTCTTAAGAAACCTTGAATTCTGTCTGTCTCCTCCTTTGTCTCCTCCTCTTTCAGTCTCCGCCCCCTTCTCTCCCTGTCTGTGACATTGTACACACACAAAAGCAGGAAGTGTCTCCTGCTCAGCTGAAAGTCCACTAAGCTGATCTCAGACTGCTGCTCTCTTTCAGTGTGGAAGTTCAGGAAAATGGCCAGCATTTCAGAAGGTCAGGGCCAGTTCAGCTGCCCAGTCTGTCAGGATCTCCTGAAGGATCCAGTGACGGTTCTCTGTGGACACAGTTTCTGTACAGTGTGTATTGATGGCTGCTGGGATCGGGAGGATCAGAGGGGGGTCTACAGCTGCCCCCAGTGCAGGGAGACCTTCACTCCGAGGCCTGTTCTACACAGGAACAAAGTTATGGCCGAAATGTTGGAGAAACTAAAGAAGACTGAAGTCCGAGCAGCTTCTCCTGCGTTCACAGCCCACAAGCTGGTCAAGACCTCCACATATCTGCAAGAGAGGATCTGCTCTCAACATGGCAAACTGACCGAGATCTACTGTCACACTGACCAGAGTGTCATGTGTTATCTGTGTACGATGGATGAACATAAAGTTCATGACACAGTCTCAGCCGCAGCAGGAAGAACCCAAAACAGGTTAGAATAAAAAAATAAATTCATAAAAATAAGTTCTAAAAAAGCAACTCTTGCGAAAAAGAAGCTTAAGTACATAAATAGTACACTTAAAGTACATTCTTTACCTATAAAAGTATATTGTTAAAATACACATTTTAATATATACAGGTGTATTTCATTACTTGTTGAAAAATTTTTGGTTGTTTAAATGCTTAAAAGCTTCCATAATGGTCATAAACTTAAGTGACTTAAGTGTGTTATTTAAAAGTGTTTTTAAAGCAGCGACCTAAAGTAGATTACCATTAAACTCAAACTATTCATCATATATGGGTATCCATATACGCATGGGTATGGGTAGAGTATGAGTGCTTGTAGGCATATAAGATGTACTTTAACATTAATGTTACTTAAATATAAATAAATAAATATAAGTGTACATAAGTTGTGTCTAGACATTGCTAATGATATAATTAAGTGTATGCTTAATTATGACCTTAAAAGGTACACTTAAGTGCATATTCTATTTGTCTTAAGTTAACTTATGTTCGAAAGCAGTACTAAACTACTAAATGCATTTAGTGGATTTTTATATATTTAATCACAGCTTAATTACAATTTAAATACACTTAAGACATCATAAGTTGTTGCTAGATAATACATTTAGTACGTATAAAAGTTTTATTAAAAACATTTATTCAAAACACTGTAAAGTTATTCTTGCTTGGATATTTGAATACTAAAGATAAAATTAGAAAACACTAGCAGTGCTCTTTTACGACCCTAATTATGCACAGTCTTTGCTGATTAATCCAGTTATATCTACACGTTGAAGGTTAATAAAACAGTGAGAGGTGGAGATTCATGGTAGGCATGCTCCCTCCTAAAAAGGGGCTTTGTTTGTTTAAATGTTATTGTTTGTTAGTGTAAAGATGTGATGTGTGTTATTTGTGGTTTATTGTGTCTGGGGGCCTTACTCTGCACTGTGCTACACTGGTGTCAGAAGTGGGATAAGGTGGGATGGAATGATGTTGTTGCTGCCGTCGCTCACTGCTCCGTGGGACTTGTGGGGAATTCTGCCATGTGCAGGAGGAGCTGTGGCAGCAAGGACACAGCCCTGGGCAAAGTCTGGTGGTGCTCACTGCCAAAGAGCTTACTTCCCACAGTGTTAGTGCTGGCCTGGACTTTGCATGCCCAGGAACTGGTGGGTCGCCAGGATAGTTGACCCATTGAAGAGGGGCTATGCAGCGACCTGCTACTGGCTAGTGCTGCCTCCGAGAGGCACGGAGGTGTGGTCTTGCGAGCAGCCATGGGCGAAGGCTCATGGTAGGCTCGTGGCCTTCTACAAAGGGACTTTAATGTAATTTTTTAATAGTGTAATGATGTGTTGTGTGTTATTTGTTGTTCATTGTGTCTGGAGGTGTGGGTGTTTTGGGTGTTTTGTGTTGGTGGTTGGTCACCATGAGGGTGAAGCTTACGGCTGATGGTGACCTCCCCAACAAGTTCAATGGTGTATATGTGCCTTTCTGCCTGGTGTTTGGTAAAGAGCCCTTCTCATGGTGGAGTAACGTCCTCCTTCGGGTCTTATTCTGTGCTGATATTATGATGGAGCAGCTACATTACAACTCACTGAAAACTTTTCACCCCCTCCCCCACCACATTCTTGGGATACTGGGGATCCAAAGTAACCCACATACAACACTGTGGTATAATGTATAGTTCTGAAAACTTGTCAGAGGTTTCTTGGCTTAGTTATACCACAACTGGACAACTGGTATTTAGGAGAATGGTGTAACACCAGTAGTGGTCTGGTTTCCACCAGTCCCTGACAGAACTGATTGCACCAGTCAGTACACAGGTACACTATCAGTAGTGCTGGGCGATATAACCTCAAATCGATATCATGATTAATTGAATATTTTACCTCGATTACGATCAATGAACGATACAGTTCACTGACAAGGTTTGTACTTAATGTAAATCGTCTCAACAGCCAGATCGGAATTCTCTGGATGAGCCACATGAAGCAACGTTAAGCATTGTTCTTTTAAGCATGTGGGTCAGTTTAGGAGCTGATCTGTTCAGACTGAATGTGATCGCATACAGATCACATTTAAAAGATATTGTGAACAGCCAAACAAAAACATCGGATTGGTGAGAAAATCAGATTTAGGCCACTTTTACCTGCTGTGTGAACATAGCCTTAGCTTCTATATCGCAGACTGGACGTGGCGGAGTCACATGATGACACACATGGTAGTAAGTTTTTAAGGGGACAGTACATGAACAAACAGAGTGGGGAAAGGATTAACATAATTAAAAAAAATCAAAATACACAACATGGGCAAGATTGCGTTGGTCAGTTTTCGATTAATTGTCCAGCCTTAACTATCAGAGTCATCTTTTCACTGGTTTTCAATGATTTCAATGATTTTCAAGACATTTTCAAGACTCACTATAAATGCAAACATGCTTTCTCACATAGGGCACCAAATTAAACAAGCAAGACCACTTCTCAGTACCTGCTGAGCCACTTTATTTGTTTTAACCAAGTCTGTTTTTGTTCTAACACCGTTTTTCACATCACACAGTAACAACGGCCTGGCAGTTTGCATCAGCCAAATGACCGCTTCTGGTCAAACTAGGCACTTCTTGGCCACTCTGAGCCATGAAACCCACCAGACTCTCTGGCTCACAACACTATTTCAGCTTTAAACAGACCTGCATCTTTACCCAGCTGTTGTCCTAACAGAGCTCCGCACAGGCAGCAGTGGAGGACAGTGAGAGGATCTTCACTGATCTGATCCACATCATCGAGAAGATGCGCTCAGAGATAACAGAGCTGATCCGAGTTCAGGAGAATGTCGAACTGGGTCAAGCTGAAGGACTCCTGGACAAACTGGAGCAGGAGATTGATGATCTGAAGAGAAGACAGACTGAGCTGGAACAGCTTTCACACACAGAGGATGACATCCATTTCCTCCAGGTAACGGTCACTGATCTACAGATGGACCTGTTTCTCATAAAGTCTCAAAGTTAATCCAGGCAGTAAAAAACTACTTGTCTCAAATCACAGGTATGTCTTTGGCTTAACGTTCATGTCTCCATTCCATTCTTGCCTATAGAGTTTCCAGTCTCTCTGTGTATCTTCTGGATCTGAGGACTCACCCGTCACCACTGTCAGTCAGCATCTCTCATCTGAAGAACTGAGGAAGCATCTCTCTGATTTGAAAGAGTGACTAGAGGAATTCTGCGAAGAGGAATTCAGCAAAATTCCCTCACCTGGTAAGAGGAGCATCCCACTGTGAAACAAGGGTTTTGAAATCTTTACCTACTTGGGACGAAGGAGGTGCATCCTCTTCACCCCCTGCTTTCAGGGATGAAAAATAATACAAAAAGACAGTAGAGATATAAAGTCACTTATCCCTCAATTCTGATGGTCAGCTTGGTTGTTTTACCTGCTCTAATTTGAAGAAATAATGTTTCGCCCATTACACTCACTGTAGTCTAATTTGCTATCAAGATCAGGGACAGACTGTGGTCTTATTTTCGAACCCTTGGCCAACCGTGCTTGCACACAGAGGAATTTGACCTCTACCGGAAGATCGCCGGTTCGATCCCCTTACCTGACAATATGTGACTGAAGTGCTCTTGAGCAGGGCATCTAACCCCAACTGCTCCCCAGGTGCTGTGGATAGGGTAGATTGTTGGCTCAGGAGATCGAACCGGCAACCTTCCGGGTAACAAGGCTGGTTTGCCAACCTCCAGCCCACGACTGCACCCTGTCTTGTGAGGCACTTTGGTGGAAGTCTCGTTGGAGGCCACTTGTAATTATAACTACAACAATTATTTGTAATAAATAAATAAATAAAAGACCTGTAATATCCTACTGCGTCTACATCCTATCAAGGTAACAGCTACATCCTAGGAGCTGTGAGTCATGGTCAATGGGCCTGAAAACAGATTTCTTCATTCATTTCAATCATTCGGTCATTTGTACACATTCAACACCTAATTAACTGGTCTTTGCGTCTACATTGGATTGTCCCAAGGATTTGACCCACCACAAGCCTTGTAATCTGAGGTCTCACTAAGGCCCTTGGCAGTCAGAGGCCTCTGGGCACTGGCCCCATTGGCCCAGTCAGTTATCCATACTTTATCAAGATGAGCCTCATTAATCAAATTTCATGAAGCTGCAAAAGAGAATTTCAGATTTTTTATTGAACACCCCAGTCAAACTGAAATTGGTCATTCACTAAGCTCCACCCTACTACTTGCTTAGTTTGTGTGACAAGCTTTCGAGCCCAACAGGTCAACTATAGCATTAAATCATGATTAGTATTATTATTATAATAAGAAGTATTATTATTATTATATTAATCTTACAAGCACTTAAAAGTTAATAAATGATACAAGACTCCTTTTTAACTTCAAAAACCCAAACACTATAAGAGAGTTTGAAACTACAAGGTTTGGTTTGGTTAAACAAATATCCATTCATTCGCCTGAAATGCTGCTTGTATTTTAAATAAAGATCCAATCCACTGTTTGTAATGCTGGTGTGTTTAAACATGAATGTGCCATTTTCATAAAATCTTACACAATTTTTCTCCACAGTTGCAGCAGAGGAGCTGATTTTACCCTCAGAGCCAAAAACCAGAGAAGACTTTCTGAGGTGTATGTGGACCACACACACAAACACACACACGGTTTTATAGTTGTATCAAACGACTAGCTAACTTTTTTTTAGATCTTCGTGGCCATTAAACCTTTGGTAAACGCTGTACAGACAAATATCATGAGGTAATATTAAAGCGACCATTAACACAGCAAATAACGTAATTGACATTAGCCAGGTTGTGGGTTAGCAACCTGTAGCTACAGTCGCTGCTGTGAAGCTAACCAGTTGCTATCACAAATATTAGCAAACTGGACAAGACAATACTGACCTGCTGGTTGTGTGAAACAGAAAAAGTAAGTTAATGTTACCAACCTGTCCAGCAGAAACAGAGCAACATCCTCATTCCACTTCATGCCTTTCAACTCTCTCTCAGCTTCTTTTTCGCCAGCTTCTTGTTCGAATTTTCTCGTTCCACCTTAAATGGTACAGCAGTTACATTCAAGCGCCTCAGAGCTGCACATTTTAAGGTGGAACATGAAAACGCAAATACAAAGCCTAGTCAACGTCAGGGAACATTTGGTGAAGGAATATTTAGAAGGCCTGAACGTTTCCTACTGTGCTCCGCCATCTTGCATGGACAATGCTGTGTGGGTGGTCACTGTCTGTCTCCTAGGGAGGGCAAAACAAAATGAGGGAAAAGACCTATGTTTTCACAGGACTAACATGTACATGTAGCCGGACCGGCTATCGAAACAAAAACAGAGTAGCTCGGATTCCAACACCCACAGAGGAGATGTGACTTCATTCTCTGCTCAGGACGCTACACCTCTGTCTTTACATAGAACAGGGTGCACAACTCCAGTCCTGGAGGGCTGGTGTCCAGCACACTTTAGTGATTTACCTGCTCCAACACACCTGATTACACTTACCTGTTAATTGTCAGGTTAAGTGGGTGTGTTTGAGCTGGGAAACCGTTGTGCACCCCTGACATAGAAAATAGTTGTTTGCTGCTGTATTGATGTTTAGAATGTCTTATATATAACCTTAAGTGCTGTTTATGGAAGCCTACCAGGTCTTCCGGGTGGTTGTTAGGAGCCCCATTTCCTTTGTAGCTTACTCCTGTTTTTCCTTTGACTTTCCCTAAGCTTGTACTTAATGGCCATTTTGACTGGACCTCAAATAACCGAAGTCTCTTAACTTGTACACAGTAAAATTCTTTCTTTTCATT
Source organism: Colossoma macropomum (assembly GCF_904425465.1). NCBI lineage: Eukaryota > Metazoa > Chordata > Actinopteri > Characiformes > Serrasalmidae > Colossoma > Colossoma macropomum. The sequence goes on along the minus strand of NW_023494796.1, from coordinate 2,211,283 downwards.
GTTTCTTTATTTTCATTTCAAAGATCACCATAAACTCTGGATCCCAACACAGTAAATCATGAGCTCTGTCTATATGAGAAGAACAGAGTGGTGAGGTGGAGAGGGATAGTCCAGCGACAACCTGATCATCCAGACAGATTTGACTTCAAGCCTCAGGTGCTGTGTAAGGAGGGGGTGTGTGGACGGTGTTACTGGGAGGTCGAGTGGAACACTGAAGAGTATGAATGTGTGTCCATATCAGTCTCATATAAAGGGATCTGGAGTGTCATTCAGCACACTATTTCTGGCACTACAATAATGGGAAAGAGCTCCCAGGGCCTTCGTCCTCCAGAATAGGGGTCTACGTGGATCACAGTGCAGGAACTCTGTCCTTCTACAGAGTCTCTGACACAACGACCCTCCTGCACACAGTCCACACCACATTCACTCATCCACTCTATGCTGGGTTTGGGATCAGCAGTACGGATATGTTTCATAATGATGGGGGTTATGTGACGTTATGTAAGCTAAAATGATACGTTTGTTGTGTTAGACACCAATAGAAACAGAAATAGATGGAATAGATAGCAGAATATGAAAATTTTATGTATTGGTTATTAAATTTGAAGCATTGTCTCTGTATGGTTTGGTTGATGTTTGTGTGCTTTAATTATGAAAACCTCAGTTTGCATTGTTGGATCATTTTAACTACTAATAATTATACACTATATGGCCAAAAGTATGTGGACACCTGAACATCCCACCTATATGACCTTGTTGGATGTCCCAAGTCAAAACCCTGGTCATTAATATGGAGTTGACCACCTTTGTGGCTATAACAGCCTCCACTCTTCTGATTTTGGAGAGATTTTGGAGTGTGCGTCTGGGGGAATTTGTGCCCATTCAGTTGTGAGGTCAGGCATTGATGTTGGACAAGAGGGCCTGACTCACAACTGACATTCCAATTTATTCCAAAGGTGTTCAGTGAGGTCAGGGCTCTGTGCAGGCCACTGGAGTTCCTCCACACCAAATTCATCACAGCATCTCATCTCAGTGCTGCTCTCTCTCTCAATGTAGAAGTTCACAAAAATGGCTAGTATTTCAGAAGGTCAAGACCAGTTCAGCTGTGTGACCATTCACAGTGGACACATTTCTGTATGGTGTATTGATGGCTGCTGGGATAAGGAGGATCACAGCTGCCCACAGTGCAGGGAGACCTTCACTCTGAGGCCTGTTCTACACAGGAACAACATACTGGCTGAGGTGGTGGAGAAACTTAAGACAGAAGTCCAAACTTCTTCTGGTCAGTGTTATGCTGGACCTAGAATAAATCGGTTCTCTTCAATTGGTTAATTTATGGGGTTAGTTGTCAAAAGGCTTACATGTAAATATGTTAGAAGTAAGAAATATTATGTTTGTTATTAACCACAACAATAAATTAGTCGGATGGGTCAGAGAACTTTTGACCAGCCAGCACTCATTTTACAGCCTTTTTATAACACAGTGTCAAAGTCCTGGAAACCTTGAAAAATTCTGGAAATGAATACATTTTGGACACCCCAGACAACTTTTGTTCTATTCTGAAGTGAAAATAAGTAAACAAAACCTCTGCAGCACTAAACTATTTTTAAAAAGGACATTTTTCTGCAAATGTTAATGTTAAGAAAAAAAAGGAGCAGCATTTGATGAAAGGAACACCGTGCCAACTGTTGAGCAACGAGGTGGATGTATTATATGTTGGGGTTGTGTGGCAGCCAGAAGCACAGGAAACACTGCACAGGTAGGTGGTAGCCATGTGACTATATATACAATAATTGCCTATTCTTTTATCGCGGTTTACGATATTATCATTTTGTCATTTTTAAATAGCAGCCTATGTATGCAATATTAACAATAGGAAAATTAATCAACAAAATAAAAAGCTGCTCACACAATGATGCTCACTGAGATGTTTTTTGAGAGCTGTGAAGCTGCTCCATTACATAATAAAGCATGGAACATACTACTACAGGGAGATTCACTCGAAAGAGGCCCAGAATATTCTGTTGTAACTCCCGTTAGGATAAAGCAATCTGAACCAAAAACTACATATCTTGACGTATGTGTAATCAATTGCATTACATGCGAGGCTGCAATTGATCTCTGTTTTCTGCCAGACGCATGAAGGGGTACGGCGGTATGCACCCGGAAGTTGCAAACGAACACTAAACATCGCGACGGCTGTCCAGCGCCTACCTCATCGCTCCGACGCAGGGGCATCCCGGCTTGTTCGAAGCTCCATATACTGAGGAGCACATTGCACATTGTTTGGTTCAGATTGCTTCGTCCTAGCGAAAGTTATTACAGAATATTCGGGGCGTCTTTCGAGTGAATCTCCCTGTAGTACCTGTAATGGACCACCAGAAAAATGGCACATATACATTAATTGTCATCGTATGTTCAATTCAAGAAACCAAGAAACGTGACATTCCAGTTGTTTTGCCTTATTTTCCTACCAAAAAAAGGCATGAGATTCAATAGGCTGTAGCATTGGTGTACGTTTGCATATGGACGGTAGGGACATGTCCCCACCAATATTTTGGGCAGACAGAATTGTTCCTACCAATATTTGAGCAAACTCATCGTCCTTATCTTTGGACTGAAGTCATATTAGATCATTCCATCGTGCCATCTCAAAGGCTATGGCTGTGTCCAAAACCACCTACAGCTACACTATACATACTAGACCAATGAATGGACTTCTGATGGTGGTGTACTAGTTTTGACTAATGTGGTTTTGGACGCAGCATACATCTCCAAGATGACCAGTTTAGGCATGCTAGTGTTTGACTGGCCAAAAGGGAAGGGTGCTATCTGAAGGATCAGGTCACAATGTGCAAATATCATGCTAACTGCCAGACATGGAGGAGGTCAGTGTACTGACCGCGGTAAGTTATCAGCCTTGTCAGTCCGTACCTTAAAAACAGGGGGAACATTTAGTTTTTCAGATGACTTGCTCCTTTTTTTTACCACCCAGAGCTTAAGTAATCATAGAAAACTAACTAGCCAGTAGCTGCATTGATTTAGGAACCCTGCTAGCTAGCTAACGTCACCAGCCTTTCCACTGTGAAAAATAACGACTGCTGTTAGTTAACCATGTTAGCTAGCATTAACTAGCAAGCTAACCCTGGCTTCCAGCCATCCATCTTGTTGCTGGTTTTTGTCTTCCTCTTTTACCTTCAACTGTTACACGCGTAACTAGTTTCTCTAATTAACTGGTTCTTCTCATAAGCTTCATTTTGGCCGTCTTCTTTGCAAACAAACATCTAGCATTCTAAATATATTTCACCCAGTCAATATTCGTCTTAATGGCTGTTTGACTCTGTTTCAGCTTTGACGGTTCATATATAACTCGCAGTTTAGAAATATATGTTTACAAATCATATGTAGAAATAATCAAGCAACATGCAGAAACATCTGAGGATCATAACAAAACAGATTTGGTGAAAATCGGTTGGGTATTAAGAAAGTTATGGCCGATTTAATGAGGAGAACTCATCATGTCTCAGTGCACGTGTATTTGTTTACAAGCAGATCTTGACCGCGCCAACATGGCGGACGCGCATGCGTGTTGGCTCACAGAGAACTACAGCTAACACTTAAACTGAAGCAAAACGTAGTACACAACATCATATGCCTGCAAATACACATATAACAGTGTACATATACATCAATACATTTGCTGGGGGGACAAACAGAACTGTTTAAAGAGAAGTAAATACGTGCTTTAACAGTTCTAATAGCCCTTTGTTTTTAAGAGGGCTGGATTAATTCGATATAATGATCCAAAGGCAGCAGAATATTACACTTATGTATATAAAACACAATTTATCAAATAAACGTGTTTATTTCGCTCTATGATTTTCCAGAAGACCAAATAATAAATGTTTCATGTTTCAGATTCACATTAATGTAGTGCAATTTTTTAGCTGGGCGTATTTTATGTGTAGGTTTATATGGCACATCTGTAACGTTATTAGTATTGAGGTGTCTGTCAGGAATTAGTCCGATCTTCCTCTGAACGACAGACAGCGTGGCTTGTGTTTATACAGACCTGCGTGCACGTTGCGCTCATCCATACGTGAAGGCCACGCCCTCTTCCCCGCTCTGGACACGCCCGCTGTATTCCTGCACAATAGGCGCACCGCACAGCACGAGAGCTCTTACAGTAGGACTCGATCCACAGCCCTTTGCTCCAGAGGCGCGATGGACCCGGGAGACACTGTAAGTTTAAGCTCGCTTTTGTGACCAAACTTCAGCTCTGCGTCCGCGAAGAAGCGCGGTTTCTCATTCGAACTGCCCGTTCCACCTTAAATGATGCAGCCACCGCTGCACCACTTAAGGTGGAACGGAGAATTCGGATAAGAAGCCAGCTCGATGTCTGTTCACCGCAACTAAATCCACATTTTGGTTAGTCAGCCACCTGGATCGAAGCTGCAGTTTGACCAAAAAAACGCTTTTCTGAAACTTTTATATCTGAATCATTTACAGTTCGGATCTTTTGAGGTTCACCGCGCTAAAACATCGCGTGTAAAACCTCTGCTTTGGCCATTTTGGGAGTGGCACGAGAGGTAAAACTGAGTTTTTGTTGTCTGTTTTTTGTTTTCCCTGTGTTTTTGTGCGTAGATCTCACAGTGATGTGGCTTTGGTGAACGACTCGGTTCTTCTAAACGACTCTTTGGAGCCGAGTCCGCCACGCTTTGATGATTTTTGATTCAATATTCGTCTTTTCGGCGCCGATAACTCCTGAACGGACTCTGCTGACCGTAGTGGGTGTTTTTCAGTGCGCGGTTCAGACAATAGCCGGTAATGCAGTGACGCACAGCTGCAGGTATTTGTTTTGCCATGATTTGCGGCTTCGGGTGACGTCACTCTCCTCCACGCCAAAATCCCGACTATATAATGGGCCTAAAATCTGATTGGCTGAGCCGCGGTCGAAGCCGTGGTAACATACAATATAAATGCGCAGCTCTGACCGCCTCACAGCTGCTGAGCTCTGTATTACTGCGCCAGGGCACGGAAAATCCTCTGAGGTGCCCAGAAACCTTAAAATGTGGGTCCAATTTTTTTTTTACTGGGCACTCAGAAAAGGGAAAAACATGGTCATCAGGCCAGACTAGCTCTCGCTGTCAGCCTGGTATCTTGAAGATGTTCTGTTGATACATTACTTACTTTAATTAGATATGTTGTTAACATGTTACGTCCATCACCCGACACCAACCCTAACCCTGGCCCTAATCCTAACCCTGGTCCCCAACCCTAACCCTGGTCCCTAACCCTAACCCTAACCTTAACCTCAACCCAAAACCTAATCCTAACTCTCACCCTGGCCCTAATCCTAATCCTAACCTCAATCTTAACCTAAAACTAACCCTAATATCACCCTGGCCCTAATCCTAACCTTAACTTTAACCCAAAACCTAATCCTGGCCCTAATCCTAACCCTGGTCCTAATCCTATCCCTCATGTGTTACTGAGAGTCTGTTGAGTGTTCATTTAATCTAAAGGACGGTTCAGAATAAAGTGTCACCAAATGAAATAACCTGAAAACAGTTGTTTGTTTCTGATAAAAACTTGAGAAAAGAAGCAAAAATGAGCATTTCTGACATTCACTGGCCCAAAAAACACGCAGCTCAGACCCTGTTTTTATCTGAAAAAGCAGATCTGCACAGACCCCCTTTAGATTCAGTCAAGATTAAATAGGCAAACGCGCTGGTGAAATAATTCTTTCCAATATTCACACAAAAGCAAGTCCACCTGACTATTGGACATTTAATGTGAAATCTCAAGGGAAGGAAATACGTTAGGATCAAACTCGGATCGAGCCCCTTTTAACTACTCTACTATTTAGATTACTTAAAGAAAATCCAATGGACATCTCGATATGTCCATGTATTTAATGCATAAAACATACAAAAAATAAATTCTGAATAGCACAAAATTTATTTAAATTGCACAAAAACAATTGCCACCACTTTATTTTTGAAAAAGGCCGTTAAATTTTACAGTAACGGGTTCTCCTGTCGTGTGGGCCAGACATCAGACAAACAGAAAAGTGTTTTTTTTCTAATTTGCATATTTTTATGTAGCGAGAACTTTACAGTTTCCAAACGAGAATGTGGAGGACTCATTTTTCACATCCTCATTAGGACATCTATCTGTTTTATTTCATTAAAAGAGTAGAAGTTTTAAATTCCTCTCATCTGTGAGTGGCGAGTGAGTAAAGCCTGCCGCCTCTGCACGTTCTGAGTCACATGCAACAACTTGGCAGTTACACAATGCGATTCAAAAACAGTCAAAGTTGCATCACAATAAGCTCATAGAAGAAGATCTGACGTAAATGTAATGTAAAACTCCAACTTCATGCTGCGGCTTTTTTGAAACATCGAGCCAGTTTGCCTGAAAATATGAACATACATCATCTAGAAGAAGAAGAATATTTAAATCCTTCATTTCATCAAGCATAGTTGGTTTCAGCGTGGCTCCAACAGAGTGCTCTGCTGCGTCTCGTGGCGGGCGCTGCTCGCTCATTTGCAGCACTGCCGTCTGTTCTCGCACATGCGCAGACTGAAAAAGAAAGAAATCAGAGTAAGGGTGCTTAGAAATCCAGTTACTGAGCTAAAATCCAGCTCTCTTCAAAGGCGTTTACATGTACGTTTCTTCAGTTTTCGGATTATTCTAATGGTCATTTAAACGGCGCACTCCGATGACTTAGATCAGAGGAAGGTCTGGAAATGTTTATTGATAACAGTGTGACATGCAGTGTCGGAAACCACATAAATCAAGTCTGTTAGATGTCAATTGGTGGGGTATAAGCTTCCATCACCTGTCAGCCTCATAGCTCCAGTGCCAACCTAGAGAAGTGAACACTGTGTGCTTCTTCACAAAAGCGTGATTAATTGATAACAGAAAACAAAGTTAAGTCGCTGATCATTTGCCATGTCAGAAATTAGACAGCAAGTATTATTAATTATTATTTTTATGAAATAAAAAATCCCAACATATTAACTGTTACAGAAATCGGCCTCTGAATTCGTACCTTTATGGTAAATCTTGGGTAAAGGCAACGGTTCTCTTTAGAACCTATTTATAAGTCTTATATAGAACTTTTTCATGTTTCTTTTTATCTCGAAATGGTTCTTTGGATTGATGGAGAATGTGTTGTATATGGTTCTATATTGGCCTAAAAAGGGTTCTGCTGTTGTTACGATGTCAAGCTTGTAACAAAGAAGAAGAACACTTGTTGGTGCCTTATAGAACCACATATAACAGGTTCTCCATCCATCTATAGAACCATTTCACCATGCAGAAAACCATGTAAGCATGAAATGAACTGAATAGAACCATCTTTTTTTAAGTGTGTACGCCATTAAAAGACCCCCTAAAGCAGAACATAACGGCCTTTTCTCCCAACAGACCCCCTGCCTCCTTGCTCTCATCCTCGACCAACCCGCCATGTGAGTAGCCATTTTGGCAAACAGTTTTTATTCACACCATTTTCCACCCACTCCAGTTCTAGTGACTCAGCTGAGAGTCTCTACTGTCGGTACAAGGACGGTTCTGTTCCACAACGTCTGAACACTGTTAAAGCATCCTGGAAGGTACAGAAGAGTCAGTAAAGCCCGGTCATGTAGTAGTATCATGTAGCCAGACTCTGACCAACCTCCACCTCCATAGCTCTATATATATATATATCCTGTTCTTCAGTGGTCAGGACCCCCATAGACCCTCACAGAGCAGGTACTATTTGGGTGGTGGATCATTCTCAGCACTGCAGTAACACTGACGTGGTGGTGGTGTGTTGTGCTGGTCTGAGTGGATCAGACACAGCAGTGCTGCTGGAGTTTTTAAACACCTCAGTGTCACTGCTGCGACAAGGTAGGAGTGTCTAACAGAGTGGACAGTGAGTGGAGCTACAAATCACGCTTCTCTGTTTGTCAGTCTGATGGACGAGTCTGGGTTTGGCGAATGCCCGGAGAACGTTACCTGCCTGACTGCACTGTTCCAGCTGTAAAGTTTGGTGGAGGAGAGATAATGATACAGGGTTGTTTTCAGGGGTTGGTCTAGAACCCTTAGATCCAGTGAGGGGAAATCTTAATGCTTCAGACCCCATCAGTGTCTGACCTCACAAATGCTCTTCTGGATAAATAGGCAAAAATTCCCACAGACGCTCTCCAACATCCTGTAGAAGCTTCCCAGAAGAGTGGAAACTGTTCCAGCTGCAAAGGGGGACCAACTCCATTATTCATTAATGCCTATGGATTTAGAATGGGATGCCATAAAAGCTCCTGTAGGTGCAATGTGTAGGTGTCCCACTACATAATGTATATGTACATACATATATAAATGAGATGATCTAAATAATGACTAATAAGTATTTTTTATTCTTTCAGTTTGCTGTGTTTTTATGATACTTATTAAATGTACTAAACATAAACTGAACTACAAGTTAATAAAGGATGTACATTGTTAATTAGTGACGGTTATTCTATTTATCCTTCTTTTTCTCTGCCGAATTTTTTCGCTAAGTTGTCACACAGCTCCCCAGCAGCAATCGGTAATACCATAGTAACCACATAGCAACACCCTAGCAACCACTTGGGATACCATAGCAACGAAATAGCAGCCAACCTTCTGGGATCATCATATTATAAAGTATACAAATGGTGTTTTATTTCTGCTGCTGTTGTTTTGCTGTACTGTATATCGAGCCGTGTTTTCAGGTGATATCAGATCTGCGGTGGAGAAGTTCTTGGGTGTTTAGATGTTCCATACGAACAGAGACTGTGAATCTTGGGTCTAATGTTCCTCGTAGAAACCATGAAATAGTTACAAGTGGCTTGAATTTTCACTGTTGACCCTCTGCTGCTCAAACTGTTTGAATGCGTCGGGCTGACCGGCGCAGGAGACGAACCATACGTACTGCATACTTAAATCAGACTGATGGATTAGTCAGGTGGTGCTCAGACAGTGCTCAGCTATGAATTATTATTATTATAAATGCTAACAAAATGAAGGAGTGGCAGTAACACTCCAGTTGAAATCGTACAGAAGTATTTGATGGAAGACTGAGCTTTCCAGCTGTGTCCGAGCACATTCATGAAAATGCCACGGAAACTGAACTATGTTTCCGGTGATTTGGAAAAAAGACCATATAATATGTGAAAGATTCTCATAATTATAATTTATTATCTCGTAATTGTGTATTAGGATCACATAATAATGACATAATGATGGTTTTTCATCATTGTGACTTGTCAACTCTTAGGTATGGCTTAGTACATCATTATGATAACTTTGTGTCCCCTAATAATAAGACAATTTCTCATAATTACGACTGAGGATCTCACAATAATCGCTTATGATCATGAGATACTATGTCTTAATTATGAGAGGTATATTAGGTTAAAATCATAAGGAATTAAGTAATTATGAGATGCCAGAGAGGCTCTTATTATAACGACATATTATAAACAGTTCCGGTCATAAAATCTGATTGGCTGAGCTGCGTTTGAAGACGATATATGCACATATGACTGCCTCACAACAACTGATCTCTGTATCACTGCGCCATGGCACGAAAAATCCTTGTGCTGTTAATGGAATAATCTTTGACTCTACTGCTGCTCACATGGACCACCGAGTGTACTGATGAAGTAAGAACCCGTTTTCTGTTTAAACTGAGGGGCTGACAACTTATGTTCTTAACCAGAACAACTCCATCATTAATATCACAGGCTTGAATTAAAGCACTTGTGGTATGATTCACTGCAAAACTACAATATAAAAGTCTAAACTGTCACTTGAATGACTTACACTCTTTTAGTCAGAAGTTGCGTCAAACCCAGGCTGAATCCCAAACGGCTCTGTACTCCCTAAATAGTGTGCTTGCTATGAAAGTTTAGAGATTCTAGCCTCTACAGCCAAACAATGCACCATTTATCGAGAGTGGATGTGTCTGAATCCCAAATGACTGTTCCTTAGCTGTATTTTGCTCTGTTGGGCTGCAGGATCCAGTATTTAAATTCCTACGTAGTGCACTATGTAGGGAGCAGGGAGCCGTTTGAGATTCAGCCCCAACTTGAGAAGAGGGCGCCGTTGGATTGGTGCTAAATAAGACGTGGTGGTAATTTGGTGACTAAAAAGTAACTAAAAAGTAAAATCAAGGTAAAAGTTTTGCATTAAACAGTGCTGAGTTATATGTTCATTGCTATGTGACAAAAAGTTGAAAAGTCCATGGACTGACCGCAGTATACAGCAATGGGTGACCAACGTTCTCCTCATTTAGCCTCCACGGTGGCTTGGAATACCAAAGAATACCATACTGTAAAGGAACTATGTTTCTTGGTGGAATGCTTGTTTATGTTCAGTATTAATAATAATAACTTGAAATATTTTCTGAAAAATTTTATGTTGGCCACTGTTTTATAAAAGCACTTAGCTCCGCTTTGTGTCGTGCCTAAGAACACCCTTCCCCGTGGTAAAGTCATAATTATAAGATATGATATGATCACATGTTGTTGTTGTTATTATTATATTATGGGAGAGAAAAGCCCACCAAACTGTGAGGGACCCTACTCATCCTTTATTTGTTGAATTTGACCTGGAATGTGTTAATATGATGTGGCCTGAGGAACGTTTTATCTCTCTGTCTCTCTCTCTCTCTCTCTGTCTGTCTTTCTCTCTTTATAATCTAGAAAGGAACAAAAAGGGAGGGAGACATGTGCTGTGGCTCAGGAGCATGTTCTGCATGCGTGTCTGTTGCCTTCTGTAAGTTCCTCTTTGCTGTTTGCCATAATAAAAGCCAGATGTTCATTGCCTTTAAACACCCCGTCCACTTTATCAGAAACCACTGTGGGTTCACTGTATAGGAGGACAGTTATAAATTGTGGCCCATAGGATTGAAGCACATTCCGGACTCACTGACTTGGAACTTTCGACTAACATCCATTTGCTTTGACCCTTCAAACCTCAGTTGTGTTCATTTATTAAAACAAACGATTCAACACTTCCAACACAGTCATAACACTTTACCAGATGTTTCAGAGGTGATTGTTTTGGCGGTGACAATTTTAGCTTATTTTGAGCAGAACTGAAAAACGCTAGCCTGTACATGACCAGCGAACACAGCTTTGAACAGTTTTACATATTTAAAATCATAACATTTTCATTATAGCACAAAAAATGACGTAATTTCAGAAAAAAATAGTTCAGTAGTGACAATTCTCAATGTTCCACACTGGTTTTCAGACTCATTTACTTCAAAACAATGGGATCTGACTGCTCACCATGTGGCCATGAGGGACAGGGATGAAGTGTCCTGCTCTAAAACACGTCGGCAGGGCTAAAATAAAGCCCCGCCCATTGGCTAAAACACTTTAAAATGTGTTGGTGACATCATTAAAATAGTTGCATATATCCGCCTACATCAACTTAGCCCCGCCCATTCAGGCTGAAGCTGTAAGGAGCGTTTTAACCTGGACTGCTTTTTGACTGAGGTGCAATACAGAGCAGCCAATCGAAATGGATCTCATTTACATATACCAGTCTTAAAGGCGCTGTGATAAAAACCACATGTCGTAGGCTGGAGGTTAGGCCTTGTGACCACAAGGTCGCCGGTTTGATCCCCTAAACTGACAGGACATGACTGAAGTGCCGTTGAGCACCTAACCCCCGACTGCGCTGCCGGCGCTGTGGATAGGGCTGCCCACTGCTCTGGGCAAGTGAGCTCACTGCCCCCTAGTGTGTTTTCACTACTGTGCATGTGGTGCTTCACTGAACGGATTTTCCCCGTTGTGGGACTAATAAGGGTCACTTAATAAAAATTACATTTTAATTTAATTTAATTTTAAGGGATAAAATGTCAGTGTAAACATGAGTTTTGGCTGTTTTTACTACATTTAACTACACTAATGTCACAAATGGAGCTCTGTGTGGAATAAAATACATGAAAATCGAGCAGAAATCCTGCCACCTCACCTGTTACATAACCTGTATGTGTGTGAATATATGTGATTATCTGTGTTTTGTTGGTTGCAGGTGTGCATCGTCCTGCTGTTCTCGTTCTTGGAGCGCAGACGGAAGCCTCACTGCTGTGGGCAGCGTTTCCCGTACCTCCGCGACCGATTCGGCATCGTTGTGTAAGTGAGGTTTTCTGTTCTTTCGGTAAGTCTGCTGTTCTGTGGTCACTGGGGTCTGTCAAAATTCATGGCTATGAAATTTGTAGTTGAGGTCAGCGGTGTCAGCTCTTATCTTCGCCGGTGATGCCATAGCCATCCGTAATCGGAAGTCCAAGATATCCTCTGTTTCTCTGGGTGGGGGGGGTGGTCCTTCCCCTGCATCACTAGCTAGCCATTGCAGGCATCTGCTAGCTGATGTAACCTTCTCCTCCAAGCGTGTTGAGCTGCCCAATGATGTTACGCCAGCTGCAGTTGGACGCGTTGGAGCTTTACGTGTCTCACAGGAAGCTGATGCCAGTGGTTTGGTGTGAAATGGTTGATTGTAGAGACTCTTTACAGTGGTGGGTGATAGAAACCAGGGGTCGCCATGACTACAACACAGATATAGCCATTTTATTTTCTATCCAAATCTACCAGTGAACTGTTGTGGCAGAAATCTTTTCCTCTTCCACACATGAGGTCGCAAGAAGCGAAAATCAGGACACAAACTATCTTACAAATTCAAGAATAGGCTTATTGTAAAGCATTCATGAGCATTCGATTGGCTCGTTCTAATTCTGTCTAGTCAAGTCAAAGTTGATTTATATAGCACATTGTCACAAAGCAGCTTTACAGAAAAACCCAGGTCCAAGCCTGCAAACCAATGCCGACAGTGGCAAGGAAAAACTCCATAAGAGCAAGAGGAGGAAAACCTTGAAGGAACCAAGACCATCTCATCGTCTTTCCTCATTGGTTGACTTAGGCCCAATCCCATTTCACCACTTGCCCCTACCACTCAGCCCTTAGCCCTCTGTTTTGCACGTTCACGTCTAGGGGTAGGGTGTCCCAGTTTTTGTTGAGATGGAGGGGTAGGGCGAAGTGTTAGGGCTACATGACCCTCCAAACTGAGGTTTTCAGAAACACTCCAAACAGAGTGTTATGAGAAAAAAAGAAAACCAGCAAGATGGCTGAACAAGAGACCAAAGAAACCCACAAATGTGGGAATTTTCTCTGTTAAAAATCACGATAATCACTGTTTTATCTTAGTTTAATGTTGTTTCAGTGTATTTTGGTCGTTTTATTCATAACAAGCAAAAAAAATCGCTAATAGCATGCTAATGTCTCTGTAGCTAGCTAGTTAACTAGTTAAATCCTGTTCCACCTTAAATAGTCCAGCAGTTCTGATGCCTGAAGCGCCGGAATGTAACTGCTGCACCATTTAAGGTGGAACGAGAAAGTTTGAACAAGAAGCTGGTGAATATCTGACTTCAGCTTCCTATCACTGAAGAATTAGGGGTTGGCGATAATAAATAATTGCCCCCCTCTTTGAAGGCATATGATGCCCTAAATGTAACTAAAGCCCAGCAGTGAGGAGCTGAACTTTACCCTCCTCTGCTGTCACTGCAGACTGGCAGGGTCGCCTACAGAGCAGCGCTAGTAGTCTGTTAATGAAGTAATGCTCTTTTTATTTGAGGGTCCCATTTCGTAGGGCAAGATTTCAACCACTACCCTTTGTAATTCCAAGGGATTAGGGTGACACTCGAAAACAAGGGGTAGGGGTAGAAAAGAAAAAATGAGATTGGGCCTTTATTATGCCTCACCTATTCTTATTATCTTTATTGCCACCAGGTGTTGTCCTTTTATAACTTCTCAAAACTTACATAAAGCTTGAATCTCAGTCAGCCCCTCAGAGAGCAGAACGCTCTCTGGAATTCTCTTGAGAGAGTGGTACGGACTGTCTCCTGTGAATCATCAGGCCATGCAATGCTTCCCAACATAGCTGCCTGCCTGATAAGGAAGAAATGAATGTATTTTCTGATTATATTCACTCAAATCCAAAATGATATATTTTCTGATTATTCCACACAACCATGCGAGTTTTTATATGGATGCTGATGATGCTAAAACTGTGGGAAATCTGAGAAAATACATTTTCCTTAAGGATGACTTTCCTTACAAAGTCGTAATAAGGAAGGTTTCTCTGAGGTTTGATCCGTGATATCCATTCGTGTTTTGTGTTGCTAGGCCTCTGGACTTCACTTTCTCCTTGAGGAATCGATGGTCATACGCTTTCGCCATTGGTGCCACGGCGCACCAAATGATCAACCTGTTCTTCCGCGACATCAAGCTGATTGAAGTCCCGACGTGGCTTGAAGGTACATCAACTGCAGTACAGTATGCAGCACAGCATACTGACCACTGAAGAACAGGGTAAAAGGGGGCTAACAAAATATCAGAGAAACAGATGGACTACAGTCTGTAATTATAGAACTACAAAGTGCACCTATATAGTAAGTGGAGCTGATAAAATGGACAATGAGCGTAGAAACAAGGACATAATGGTCATAATGTTATGCCTGACTGGTGTGTTAACATACATTAACTCATATTAGAGAAACGTTCTTTGGCTCTGTTTTTCTTTCAGCTTTGGTGTACCTGGTGGCTGCGTTTGAGGTGGGCGTGGCTTTTCTTCCCTTTTTCATTTGTCTGTCGACAACACGGCGAGGACTGGGAGGAGCTTTGGGCCTGTTATACACGCTCGTCTGGTACACACACATGCATGTCCACTAGCACTGAAGAGTTAGGATTTACTTGCCTTATGTATATTATTCTTGATATTTTACAGCATAAAGCAATAAATGATACAATGTGGATGTATATATAACAAACCACACAATATGGACAAAAGTATTGGGACACACCTCTTAATCATTGAATTCAGGTGTTTCATTCAGTCCCATTACCACAGGTGTAGTCAGTTCAAGAAATTTCTTCGCTTCTAGATTTTCCACAATCAACTGTGAGTGGTTTTGTTGAAAAGTGGAAGCGTTTAGGAACCACAGCAACTCAGCCACGAAGTGTCAGACCAGAATAGGGTCGCAGAGTGCTGAGGCGCATAGTGCATGAAAGTTCTTCTCTATCTGTCAGTCTGATGGACGAGTCTGGGTTTGGCGAATGCCAGGAGAACGTTACCTGCCTGACTGCACTGTGCCGACTGTAAAGTTTGGTGGAGGAGGGATGATGATATGGGGTTGTTTTTCAGGGGTTGGTCTGGAACCCTTAGTTCCAGTGAAGGGAAATCTTAATTGTTCAGCAGACCAAGACATTCTGGACAATTCTTTTGTGGAAATAGTTTGGGGAAGGACCTTTTCTGTTCCAACATGACTGAACCCCAGGGCACAAAGAAGCTCCATAAAGGCCTGGCTGGATGAGTTTGGTATGGAAGAACTTGACTGGCCCTCACAAAGCCCTGACTTCAACTCCATTAAACACCTTTGGGATGAACTAGAAAGGAGATTGTGATCCAGGCTCTCTCATCCAACATCAGTGTCTGACCTCACAAATGCTGTTCTGGATAAATGGGCAAAAATTCCCACAGACACTCTCCAACATCTTGTAGAAAGCTTTTCAGAAGAGTGGAAACTGTTATAGCTGCAAAGGGGGGGGGGCAACTCCATATTAATGCCTATGGATTTAGAATGGGTGGCAGTATAAGCTGCTGTGTGTAGGTGTCCCACTACTTTTGTCCACGTAGTGTATTACCAGAGGGTATTTTTAGCTAGCATTTTGGCTAACACCTGCTGTAACCGGTCCAATATTAGATTCCTCGTCTTTCTAACAAGGTCTTTTCTCCTCGATGGGTGACACACTGAGACTAGGGTTTGCTGAGGGAACATTTAAAACTGACAAATACCTTTTTGTTGTTTCTTCCTGTTTAACTTCACCCCTCACAATGAGCTTCGCTAGAGAAACAAATGTGCTACCCCATTCATGACAACAGGTGTCATTACAAAATTAATTTATAATAGTTAGTTATAACAGTAATAGTACAAATTATGAGATTTTTCATTCAGTTATTAAAGTTGTTAAACGTATTGAACTTTTCTAATTGAACTTTTCAGACTAATATTTAAGGCTAATAGTTGATAGAATATTCGAAAATAAAAATAGCTTATGTTGAATGTCTTTACTGCTGTGTTATATGTTATTATATTCAGAATTGTATGTGCATGTTGTACCTAGAACTTCTATTCTGCCCATTGTTTGTCTATCCGTACATGGTAGTCTCTGTCACACCTGTCACTTGTCACGCATAGGGCCTAATCTTGGCATCAGTCCAGCCTATATAATTGTGTCAGTCCACTGTTTTATGGGCTGGCTAAATGTCTGGTACCTACGCACAAGAAATAACAATTAAATTCCCCAGTCATACAGCTGCTCCCTGGTTTGGGTGGGTTTCGGTGTGTAAAAAGGCCAAAAACCAATATTGACGGCCAGAGTCTTTCGAGGTCCCAGACGGCCCAGCATTAAAAACCAACATGCTTTTGCAATAAATATGAACACATAGTCTCAGGAATACTTTGGAGAACCCGTTGTCAGTAAACACAGTTCACTGCAGAACCTACAACTGAGGGTTTGGACTCTACTGTGCAAAATGGAAGTTGTATATCAACAACATCCAGAGACACCTCTGGTTTGTCTGGGCTAAAGCTCATCTGAGATGGACTGATGCAAAGTGCTGTGGTCTGACAAATCAGTGAGATTGTTTTTGAAAATATGGACATTGCGTTCTCCGGGGAAGAAGGACTATCCCAATTGTTACCAGCTTAAAGTTACTTAAAATCCAGCTTTTGTCATGGTAGGGGGTTGTTAGTGGGTAACTTGTACATCTGTAAAGGCACCATTAATGATGAGGGATACATACGCATATTAGAGCAACTATGCTGCCTTCTAGATGACGTCTTTTTCAGCGACGTCTTTTTCAGCAAGACAACACTAAGCCACATTCTGCACGTTACAACAATGTGGCTTCGTGTTAAGAGAGTGCAGGAGCTTGACTGACCTGCCTGCAGTCCAGACTCTCCCACTGAAAACGTGTGGCACATTATGAAGTGTGATATACGTCAACAGAAAGGCCAGACTGTTGAGAGCTGAAGTTTATGTCAGGCAAGAATGGGAAAAATTCTACAACAGTTGGTGCAGGAAGTTCCCAAACAATAACTGAACGTTATTACAAGAAAAGGTGATGTGACATGGTAGGTAAGCATGCCCTCTGTCCCAACTTTTTCGGAACAACTTGAAGGAATCAACTTAGGATAAGCATATGTATACAAAAATTGACCAATAAATAAAAAAATTTTGAAATATTTTTAAATGTTTTCAATTGAATATAGGTCAAAAAGGATTTGTAAGTCATTGCTGTCTGTTTTTATTTACATTTTTTCTACTGTCTTTTTTAGAGTAATGTGACTAATATTTGTGACCATTGTTGTTGCTTAGAAACCAATGACCAGTGCAACAATACAGCTATGATAGAAAAAAAAGACTTGATATCAGGCTTGATAACATGGCTGTAATGCTTTGTCGGAACTAACTGTTGTATCATGCTGTATATTTGTGTCACCAGGTTGATTGTGCAAGTCTGGAATTTCCACTGTGATCATAAGTTATGCGTTGCAAGAGAATTTAGTACTAGGCAGTACTGTTATGTGTGGGTGAGTGCACCACCATCTACCACATCAGAATTTCTGACAAGAAAATGGTACTTTCCTCATGTTCTGTTGAGCTGTCCAATAATCAGATGGCCTCAAATTACAGTAATTTATGATAAACAATTTCATCATGTGGTCTGTGTTACTTGAGGTCTGCTTTAACACATAATGTTAGTAAAATACTAGGAGACTCATCTTCAGTTTCTCAAAGAAATCTGCAGATATAATTTCTAAAGAATACGTCTATGGGATTTGAAATGTTATGTTGGTACAAAGCTAGCTAGGCTTCTCAGAAGGCCGAGAAGACCTTAGTTCTTTGTTTTTGGCTACAAGTATCTGTTTAAATGTCACAAACTGAAGTTTTTCTTGAACCTGCATGTGTGCAGTCAATGTGGTGGCCAGCTGTCCTGTGTCTGGGGTGCCTCTTGGGGCGCTTTGCCTTCATGCTGGCGAAGAGCATCTACATCTGCCTACAAAAACGCAACAAACAGGTTAGACGCAAACAGATAACCACAAAAATGTATAAACAACTGACAAATCCTAAACCTACACCAACATAATTCAACCCTAAGCTTTACCTTAGTAACATTTTAGTTACTTAGCTTGCTAGCTGGTTAGTTACTTAGCTAGTCAATCGAGGCATCCTATGAAAAGAGTGTCGTTTGAGTCCACGAAATCTGAAGGTGACTAATAAGTGTGTTTCAAGCTTAAATATTCAAAGTTCAATATGAATATGTTGTTCATAAGGCTATAAGGAAGGTTGTTCATTAAGCTCTTAATGAAATCTAACATAAACCTACGTAAACAGTCACTAACACATCACTGTGGCTACCATAGTGGCTACATAGTTAAATGAAGAGAACTTTACCTTTGTATTCTAGTATCTCACACACATTGAAAAAGTCAGACTTCTGCCAGAAAATAAAAGCTTAAAAAAATGAAAAAAGCCTACAGCTGTGGAGTTGCTTACATTGCCATGGCTACACAGCTGCCCAGTCTGAAACGGCCACACCATCCTGATCGAGCAGTTGTGTTTTTCTACGTTTGAATTCTAAGTTTTGGGGGTTTTTTTTGGGGGTCTTTGTTTAATGATCTTCAGGCTGCTGTAAGAAGTTGTCTCGGAACATGATGCTGTAATGCATGACTCTCTCCTCTCTCTCTCTCTCTCTCTCTCTCTCTCTCTCTCTCTGTCTCTCTTTGCAGTTGGAGGAAGATAAGATTCTTCAGCCCCATCAATTCAAATATGTAGAGAGACTATTGAGACAGCTTCCTGAACGGTACACCCATTCACAGTCACAAACACACAAACACACGGACCCCCATTGACTCCAATGTGATATAAGTGTTTCAAATTAACGTGTTTGATTTTTTAAAGGTGTAAGCACATTTTCCAGGTTTGGCCATTTGAACCATCCATAGTTCCAGCCTGAAGCCCAGCTGCTTGAATGCTATTGCTGTGGCTCCATGACTCTAGCCTTACCATTCATATACAGCTTTTAAAGCCATAATCAAAGTTCCGTTGATTGCTGTCTTGATAGAACCAAAGTTATTTTAATTTACTGCAATGGTGGATTTGAGCCGTAGGAATGAGAGCGAGAGGCTACAATCACCGAAGAGCTGAATCACTGACTGCATATATGATAAAAATGATATAGACTGACCAACAACTTCATTAAGTACGCCTTATTGTTTCAACCTACTTTGTCCACTTTATCAGCTCCACTTACCATGTAGGTGCACTTTGTAGTTCTACAGTTACAGACTGTAGTCCATCTGTTTCTCTGCACACTTTGTTAGCCCCCTTTTACCCTGTTCTTCAATGCTCAATGCTCAGGAAATATAACTATTTGGCTTCAATCTGACTTTGTTGAGCTGCTCTTTTTATTTTTATGTTGATCCTTTTTATATTACAGTCTAAACTCAAAAGTGGAGTTACTTTCTCCCTCATGGCAGTGAGATTGTAACATAAAAATAAAAAGAGCAGCATAACAAAGTCAGATTAAAGCCCAAAAGTTCGATTTTCTCTATTTCTTGCCAGAAAAGTTGCACCTTATTCAAAGTTTACATGGACCACAGCGTCACTACACCAGGATATAGCTTCAGGATGGGCTAAGGCCAAAACAAAGGAAAAGAAACACAAAAGAAAATTAAAATGCAGACCTTCCCTAATTCCCTAGCTCAGGGGTCAGCAACCCAATTGTTAAGAAGAGCCATTTTGTCCTTTTATTGAATATCTAACCACCTTGGGAGCCACAACATGTTATGTCCATTTTACCATCATGGCTGTAAATATGTCTCAGTATGTGCTACTGTTCTATTATAGGCTAAACAGTGTAATGTAAATGAAAAGGCAGACTTAGTTTGCTCTGCTTTAAGCTTTAGTTCAGCTATAACCGCTTTTCTCGCATCTCCGGCAGGAAACTTTTCCGCTAAAGTAGAACAGTTTCTTGCAAAATATTTCTCAACGTTCGATTTCGAGGCTGAAGTCAGCTTCTCATTCGCCAGCTTCTTGATCAAATTTTTGTGTTCCACCTTAACAGAATCTAACTGCTGCACCATTTAAGGTGGAACAGGAAAATTTGCTTCATGATCGCTCCTGTGATGCTGGGGAAGATGAAACTGAAAGCTCTGGGAATGGACTGGCATTCGTTGGCAGTCATGATTGTTTACCTCTGGATGAGTGCGCCACGTGAAGCAACGTGAACTCTAGGCTACGTTCACATTACCAGGTCGAAGTGGCACAAATGTGATTTTTTTCAGGGCTGTGTGGACGCAAATCTGATCTTTTCAAATCCGACCTGAGCCACTTTCGTATCTGGTCCTAGATTGGATACGTATCCTAATTGTGGCTGTGCGGCCTTAATGTGATGCCCAGATCTGAATTCATGTGCTTTTTTCCCACTGCGTGTGCGCCATCATTCAGCATTACCATGGCAGCAGCGCCGAACACAAGTTAAAGCCTGTAAACGATGGAAAAGCAGCTCATCTCACCTTTTTCTCCTTCGTCTCGCTCTAATAATGAAGCTGAGAGCTGATCAGAGTTAATTATCTTCTCAGCGAAGCTCGTTCTGCTCGTTAGTTTGTGCTGATGATGAACGTGATTCATTCACGTGACGTTACTGAGTAGGATGAGCTCATGAGGGTCATTTCAGGACGGCGGTTCGTTCACATTAATGACAGATTTGAATCACTTACCTAAACGAGTGTGAACCATCGTGTCAGAGAGATCGGATTTGAGCAAAAAAATTGGATTCGAGCAACGAGGCTTTTAATGTGAACGCAGCCTTAATGTTCTTTTTTTGCTCATGCGGGTCTTTTCGATTTTACAGAAGGTGTTTGCAGAAGTTCACTATCTGCAGATCCAAGATCATGAACAGACAGTTGTTCAGGAGCTTTAAGATCATTTGGAGCTTTAAAAACTAGTAGCAAAAGTTTCAAATTTATCCTGAAAGATCCAGGCAGTCAGTGCAGTTTGTAAACAGGGGGTGATATGAGCTCTCTGTGTTGTTGTTATTAGGATTTGTGCAGCTGCGTTTTGTAGAGGATGGATTGTTTCCTCCTATAAAAAGAGCATCACAGTAATATCTGCACATGAATAAATTTCTCTGCGTCGCTCTGAGACAGAAAAGGCTAAACTTATATTTCTTATAATATGTTATATTAAATTAGTGATATTTCTACAAACCCAAATCCAAAAAGGTTGGGACGCTGTACGATGTAAATAAATGTAAATAAAAACAGAATGCAATGATTTGCAAATCTCATAGACCAATATTTTATTCACAACAGAGCATAGAACACATATCAGATGTTGAAAGTGAGACATTTTACCATTTCATGAAAAATATTAACTCATTTAAAACTTGATGGAAGCAACGCATCTCAAAAAAGTTGGGATGGGGCCACGTCTGCCATTGTTTAGCATCCCCTCTTCTTTTAACAACAGTTTGTAAACATCTGGGAAGTGAGGAGGCCAATTGCTGAAGTTTTGGGAGAGGAATGTTGCACTAATTCAACTCCATACTATCAGAGATTCAGGCTTTTGAACTGTGCGCTGATAACAAGCTGAATGGTCCTTTTCCTTTTGAGTCTGCAGTACACGGCGTCCATGGTTTCCAAAAGGAATTTCAAATTTTGATTCATCTGACCACAGAACAGTTTTCTATTTTGCCTCATTCCTTTTTAAATGAGCTGTGGCCCAGAGAAGACGGCAGCGTTTCTGGATCGTGTTGACATTTGGCTTCTTCTTTGCATGATACAGCTTTAACTTGCATTTGTGGATTGCCTGGCAAACTGTGTTCACAGACAGTGATTTCTGGAAGTGTTCCTGAGCCCATGCAGTGATTTCCAGTACAGAATCATACCTGTTTTTAATGCAGTGCCGCCTGAGGGCCCGAAGATCACAGGCATCCAGTATTGACTGTTAGCCTGGTCTCTTGTGTACAGGGACTTTCTCCAGATTCTCTGAATCTGTTGATGATATTATGTACTGTAGATGGTGGGATATTCAAAGTATACATAATTTTACATTGTGGAACATTTTTCTGAATTGTTTCACAATTTTTTGACACAGATTTCAGCAGATTGGTGAACCTCTGCCCATCTTTGCTTCTGAGAGACTCTGCCTCTCTAAAATGCTCTTTTTATACCCAGTCATGTGAGTTAGTTTCAAATTGATCCAGCTGTTTTTTTTTATTAGTACCACTTATTTTTCCATGCTTTTGTTTCCTTGTCCCAACCTTTTTGAGATGCGTTGCTGTCATCAAGTTTTAAGTGAGTTAATGTTTTTCATGAAATGGTAAAATGTCTCACTTTCTACATCTGATATGTGTTCTATGTTCTATTGTGGATAATATATGTGTCTATGAGATCTGCAAATCATTGCATTCTGTTTTTATTTACATTTATTTACATTTTACACAACATCCCATCTTTTTTGGAATTGGGGTCATATTTTAATGATAAAAGCTACTTTATAAATTTAAAACAGAGCTCAGTTTAAGAACACACCCAGGATTCATACTCCGGGTTTGGTGTACGAAAAAAACATTCATACACTGATTGACTTGTTGCAGGTCGTTGGAGAAGAGCTGGTTCAGGAGGAAGGTTTACGACTGGGATCCCTATTTTAAATTCCCCAACAGAATGATCGCCACAACTGTCATGTCCGTCATCGGACTCTACGTGGTACGTGAGCGCAGGCAGACGCTTTATTCTCTTTCTGCTATAGGCCGTGTTACTGCGAGATCAAGTAATGTATGTACATTACCCTTCAAAAGTTTGAAATCACTTAACATATAAATATATTTTGCCATTTTATATAAAGTATGAGCACCCCGTCTACAAATTATATGTTTTGTAATTTTTGTGAAAATAAGTTAACACATCCTGTATTTAGAACACACTTCTGCATATTTTAATATACAATTATTATTTATGTGCTGAATTTAACATGTTGGAAAAACATAAAATATAAGAAGGTGCCTTAATGTTTGCACAGAGAACATTTATGTTTTATTTTATCCCCCAGGATGTTAAATTCAGCAAATGAACAGTAATTCTGCATTGAAATGTGCGGAAGTGTG
Organism: Colossoma macropomum; assembly: GCF_904425465.1. Lineage (NCBI taxonomy): Eukaryota > Metazoa > Chordata > Actinopteri > Characiformes > Serrasalmidae > Colossoma > Colossoma macropomum. Next base: position 2,188,030 of record NW_023494796.1, on the reverse strand, counting down.
TTCTCTGTAGAGGATGTGTTAACGCAGTGGTTCCTGGAATGAATCCACTAATTTACAAGCCCTTCCTGAGTTGAAGTGGGTGTAGCAAAAAAAACACGGAAATGTGCAGGGCAGAAGGTTCTCAAGGAAAAGGGTGGGGAACCACTGTCTTAACATGTGACCAGGGTGCCCAAACTTTTGCAATAACTTCTGCAGTGTGGATGAAAATATTACAAACTTTGATACAAGGTATTTTTTTACAGAATTCTTTGATTAAAAGTTATTAAATGATAAAAAATATTCCGTAATTATCTAATAACATGTTTGCCTTTATCTCCACTTTTGAAATGTGCAATCCCAATCCCAGCGTTGGGACGCTGTGCAAAACTGTAAATGAAAACAAAATGCAATGATGTGCAAATCATTTAAACCCTATATTTCATTGAACATAGTACAAAGACAATATATCAGATGTTGAAATGTTGTTTTTTGAAAAATATTTGCCCATTTTAAATTTGATGTCAGCAACACGTTCCAAAAAAAGTTGGGACGGGGGCAAAAAAAGGCAAAGTTGTGTAATGCTTAAAAAACACCTGGTAGTTCATTGGCAACAGGTCAGTAACATGATTGGGTATAAAAGAACAACTCAGAGAGCCTTTTAGAAGTAAAGATGGGGAGGAGTTCACCTCTCTGTGAAAGACTGTGCAGGCAAATAGTGCAACAATTCAAGATTAACGTTTCTTAACATAAAATAGCAAAGAACTTTCGCTTTTCATCATCTACGATACGTAATAACATTAAAACATTCAGAGAATCTGGAGAAATCTCTGTATGCAAGTAACAAGATCTTTGGGGCCTCAGGCGTCACTGCATTAAAAACAGACATGATTCTGTAGAGGAAATCACTGCATGGGCTCAGAAACACTTCTGAAAACCACTGTCTGTGAACACAGTTTGTCGCTGCATCCACAAATGCAAGTTAAAACTCTAAAACACAAAGAAGAAACCATATATAAACAGGATCCAGAAATGCTGCCGCCTTCTCTGGGCCCAAGTTCATTTGAAATAGACTGAGGCAAAGTGGAAAAGTGACCTGTGGTCAAACCACATTCTGCACACGTTACAACAGCATAGCTCTATAGTAAAAAAAGGGTGCTAAACTGACCTGTCTGCAGTCCAGATCTGTCACCCACTGAAAACATATGGCACTTCATGCAGCAAGAAATACATCAAATGAGACCTGAACTGTTGAGCAGCTGAAATCCTGTATCAAATAAGAATGGGAAAACATTTCCTTCTCAACACTACAGCACTTGATCTCCTCAGTTCCCAAATGCTTACAGAGTGTTGTTAAAAGAAGAGGTGATGAAACACAGTGGTAAACATGACCGTGTCCCAACTTTTTTGGAACATGTTGCTGCCATTAAATTCATATATTCATATATCAAAAAACAACAAAATTTCTCAATTTTAGCATTTGATATGTTGTCTTTGTACTATTTTCAAGTAAATATAGGGTTTAAATGATTTGCACATCATTGCCTTTTGATTTCATTTACATTTTGCACAGCATCCCAACTTTTTTTGGAAATAAGTTTGTAATGTTTCTGGATATTTATTGTATTGTAAAGTAATTCTCTGTCATTTTAGAGCAGCCCTCAGCTCAATTCATCATTCTTGACCCCTTTATCATTTCTTCACTTGTGTTTACAGCCAGTGTCCTACTGAATATCTGAAGTCATGCTTGTTTTATACTGTGTAACTAGTTTTGTATTGTTTTCTTCTCGTAGTTCATTTCATATGAGCAGGTTTTTACTTCACTGCTCATTGAGGAGAGCTACAATAGATCAAATGGACTACACACTGATTATTTTGCAAGTGAGATCATTTTTTTCATTTCATATAGTCTTACATGGATTCATCTGGAGAATAAATGGCACGTTTTGGACCTTTAACAGTGTTTACATACTACACACCCAGTTTCAAAAACGTTTGGAAGCAGAATGTGAAATGCTGATAAAAACAGAAAGCATGATACCTAAATTATGTTTGACCTTTTATTAAATTGAAAACTGTATATAAACGCAATATTTGGTGTTTTACTTTAGATTTTTTTTTAAATATACGCTCATTTGATGCCTGCAACTCGTTCCAAAAAGGTTGAAACAGGAGCATGTTTACCACCATGTTATATCACCTTTCCTTTTATTAACACTTAATAAATGTTAGGGGACTGAAGACACAGACTGAGCCAGTTTGGAAAGAACTGCACCACGTTTTCAGTGGGAGACAGGCAGGCCAGTCTAGTACCTACACTCTCTGATTACGCAGTCATGTTGTTGTAACATGCGCAGAATGTTTCTTGATGTTGTCATGTTGAAATAAGCATGAACATCCTGAAAAAGATGGTGTGTAAAAGGCAGCATATGTTGCTCCGAAAGGTGTTTGCATTAACGGTGTGCAGGTCACTCAGTCATACCTTCCCATACCATGACAGACGTAGGATTTTGAACTTTATGCTGGTAACAATCTGGAGAGTCCAGTTCAGAGAACACAATGTCCAGTATTTCCATTTCAGTCCATTTCAGATGAGCTTGAGCCCAGAGAAGTTGGCGGTGTTTCTGGACTTGTGGACATACGACTTCTGCTGTGCTTGATACAGTCTAAACTTGCATTTGCTGATGCAGCGACAGATGGTGTTTATTGATAACGGTTTGTCAGGTTGTTCCGGAGCCCATGTGTGGATATCCATCACAGAAGCATCCCAGTTTGTTAATGCACTGCCTGAGGGCTCAAAGGTCACAGGCATTTTTCATGTGGTCATGTGATTTTTGTCCTGTACGCATAGAGATTCACTATATCTTCTGATGATATTATGCATCTGTAGAAGGTGAAATACCTAAAAGCCTTGCAGTCGCTCGCTGTTAATGCTGTTTGCTATCAGGTGTCAACCAGAGGAGGATGGGTTCCCCTTTTGAGTATTGGTTCCTCTCAAGGTTTCTTCTTCTTGCTCTTTGGGAGTTTTTTTTCCCACTGTCGTCATTGGGGGCTTGGACCCAGATTTTTCTGTAAAGCTGCTCCGTGACAACACCTGTTGTAAAAAGCGAGACATAAATAAAGTCTGACTTTGATTTTTCAGATTTTTTGCTGATGCATTTTTGGCAAAGTGGCGAGCCTTGTCCCATTCTAGCTTGTAAAAGACTCAGCCTTTCCTGGATGCTCCTTTTATACCCAGCATGGTTGCATCACTTGTTTAAGATGTTTTTTGGAGCATTATTTTACATGTTCCTAGTTGTAAGTTGCTCCTGTCCCAACTTTTTTGAAACGTGCTGCAGGCATCAATTTCAGAATGAGCACGTTTTCATTTACATACAGGTTACTGTTAACAAATTACTGTTATTTTTTTCATCCGCATTGCACGTACTGCCCGACTTTTTTGGAATTAGGTTTGTACATCAAACACTTTTATTTTATAAAATTGAAATATTTTTTCTCAATTAAATGAGTGCTTTAATAATCCTATTTTTGCTTTGTTTTCTAGCTACCTGGTATGTCACGACAGCCTTAGCTGCGCTGTCGTCTGTGGTGCACATCGGCCACGTGCTGAAATGTTACAAGTATGTGTGAACGTACCGTGGGGTGGTACTCATTCAGAAGAATAAAATGTGGAGAACAAATCTCACCAAAAAAAACCCACATGATTTTATTATAAAAGTAGATGGAGCTCCATCACTCCAGAGAACACAATTCCACTGCTCCACAGCCCAGTGCTGGGAGGCTTTATACCCCTCTAGCCCACGCTTGGCATGGGGTATGGTGAACTTAGTCTGCTCCAGAGCGTCCCATTCTGTTCGGTTATGGAGATTATACAGAGCTGTGAAAAAGTATCTGCCCCAATTTCTTCTATTTGTGCTAATGTGTCACATTTAAATGTTTCAGATCATCTAATTTTACTACAAGATAAAGACAACATGGGTAAACACAAAATGCAGTGACTGTTTCATTTATTGAAGACAAAGATTTATTTAAAATCTATAACACCCATGTGAAAAAGAAACTGCCCCCTTAAACTTAATAACTGGTTGTGCTACCCTTGGCAGTAACAACTGCAATAAAATGTTGGCAAGAACTTGCGCTGAGTCTTTTACATCGCTGTGAGGAGTTTTGCCCAACTCTGTTTTGCAGAATTTCTAGGGTTTCTGAGCATGAAATGCTCATTTAGGGTCTTGCCACAGCATCTCAATGGGATTCAAGTCAGGACTTTAACTGGGCCACTTCAAAACCTTCATTTTCTTTCTTTTCAGCCATTCAGAGGTGGATGTGTTTGTGTGCTTTGGATCATTGTCCTGCTGCATAACCCAACTGGGCTTCAGCTTTAGGTCACGAACTGATAGGTGGACATTCTGCTTCAGGATTGTCTGAGAGCAGAGCAGAATTCATGGGTTCATCGATTATGACAAGCTGTCCAGGTCCTGCAGAAGCACAGCAGTCCCAGACTCACACTACCACCACCATGTTTCACTGTTGGTATGATGCTGTTATGGTGGAATGCAATGTTAGCTTCAAGCCAGATGTAACGGGAACCATGTCTTCCAAAAAGTTCCATTTTTGACTCATCAGTCCACAGAATATTATCCCGAAAGTCTCGGGGGTCATCTAGATGTTTTTTTGGCAAATGTGAGACGAGCCTTTGTGTTTTCTTTGGTCAGCAGTTGTTTGCACCTTGCAACTCTCCCATGGATGCCATTTATGTCCAGTGACTTGTTATTGTGAAATCATTTTTATTGACCTTAACTGAGCCAAGTGAGGCCTGGAATTTTTAGATGTTCGTCTGGGTTCTTCTGTGACCTCCTGGATGAAACGTTAATGCACTCTTGGTGAAATTTTGGTAGGCTGGTCACTCCTAGGAAGGTTCACCACTGTTCCAGGTTTTCTCCATTTGTGGATAACGGCTCTTACCGTGGTTTGCTGGAGTCCCAGAGCCTTACCAATGGCTTTGCAACCTTTTCCAGACTGGTAGATTTCAGTGACTGTGTCATCATGTGCTGTTTTTGAGATCTTCTAGCCTGCCTGGGTGTGTCTAGTGAAATTAAACCCACCAATCAATTGAATTTGGTTAACTGGTTGATTTAGTAGCTAAGCGGGCAATTACTTTTTTCACAAAGGGCCAGGTAAGACTGAACAGCATTTTTCCTTCAGTAAATGAAATCATCATTTAAAAACAGCATTTTGTGTTTACCTGGGTATCACTGTCTAATGTTAAAAGCAGTTTGATGATCTAAAACATTTAAATGTGACAAATATGCAAAAATAGAAGAAATTGGGGAGGGTGCAGATACTTTTTCACAGCACTGTATAATCTCCATAGCCATACAAGACCTTTGTCAGCAATGAGCGACCTTAAAATAGTTAAATTCACTGATTAAAAGGGCTGTCTGGATGTTCTGGACAGATGGAATGTGTCCACTACTTCATATTTTACACCAAGGTGTCTTTATTTTGAGATCCACTTGTTAATTAATTTGGTCATTTGACAGGAAGCACGTGAAGAGACTGTGGGCGGGGAACAAAAGCTTTGTGCCAGAGAAGTACCACAAGCTGAACTCCTCTGTTAGCGTGGTAAGCACACAAATCTTTGAATGTGCCTGCATTGACCACAGTAGGGATGCACTGATCATGAATTTCTTTGGCCAATTCCAATATTTTATTAGCCATTGTTAAACCTGAAGCTACACTGTGAGGGTTGGGGCTGCTCAACTCCAATTTGACTCCAATTCTGATGCCAGTTGATGGGAATTTATGGTGTCAATTTCCAAGAGTCGATTCCACACAAATTGAAGACACATAAAAGGACATTTAGCAAAAATAAAAAGTGTGATATTAACTAGAAACGTCAGTTTCTTGAAGAAACACAGAGTGATTGCACAGCTAAATTAATTCCATGGTGTTGTTATATTGTTAGGTGGTTGCCAGGTGGTCCCTATAGTGTTCCCAGTGGTTGTTGGGGTGCTGCCACTGTGGTATTCCGGGTGGCAGCTGTGGTATTCTGTGGTATTCTTGGTGCCCGTTAGGGTGTTGCTAGGTGGTTGCTATGGTCTCCCAGGTGGTCATAAAGGGATCTATACAGTTGCTATGATATCCTGGATGGCTGATAGGGTGTTGCTAGGTGGTTGCCATAGTATACCAGGTGGTTCCTATAGTATTCCCAGTGGTTTTTAGGGTGCTGCCAGGTTGTTGCTGTGGTGTTCCGGGTGGTTGCTATGGTATCCCAGGTGGTCATAAGGGGGTCTACACAGTTGCTGTGGCATCCTGGATGGCTGCTAGAGTGTTGCCATGGTGTACCAGGTTGTTCCTATGGTGTTCCCAGTAGTTGGTAGGGTGCTGCCAGGTGGGTGCTGTGGTAATACAGGTGGCTGCTAGGGTGTTGCTAGGTGATTGCTATGGTATCCCAGGTGGTCGTAAGGGGGTCTACACAGTTGCTGAGGCATCCTGGATGGCTGCTAGGGTGTTGCTAGGGTGTTGCCATGGTGTACCAGGTTGTTCCTATAGCATTCCCAGTAGTTGTTAGAGTGCTGCAAGGTGGGTGCTGTGGTATTCCAGGTGGCTGCTAGGGTGTTGCTAGGTGGTTCCTACGGTATCCCAGGTGGTCGTAAACGGGTCTACACAGTTGCTGTGGCTTCCTGGATAGCTGCTAGGGTGTTGTTTGACTCTAAGCCAATTTTTCTTGACAAATATTACATTTTACTTTGTTTTTTCAGCTGTGTCTAACATCTGTCTCTAAATGCGTGGGGGTGCAGACAATGTGTTGGAGTCGACTTTCGATTCCTGAATTCCTAGAATCAAGAAATCGGTTCTTTTTAGTATCGACTAACAGCCCCTAGTGTGGGTTAAATGAACACATGAAACATTAGCAAGTTTCTAGTTATTTCTCTTTCTCGTTCGAAGTCACAATACAAATTATATTAAGTGCTGTTTAATTTAGACCTGTCAATGAAAACTCAGTTGCCGTTTGAAATCACCTGAATTTAATTAAGTACTACATTGAAAGTAAGCAGACTGGCTGTTTAGCACAGTGAGTCATGCATAATTATGCTACCACATTTTGGATCTGCTGATTTTGTTGTTTTATCTATGGGCTTGAGAGCATTACTGATCATGTCCTCGCTTTGAAGATATCTTCATGCTCGTATGCTAACATGCTAATATTTAATAACAATGGATTACATTCAATAATCCACCCTCAGGCTGCCCTTGCGAGGTACCCTGGCTGCCAGATAGCCTACACAATGTGGGGTGAGTATGCTTGTCCTCTTCAAATGTAACTGATTACTATTTATCTTTGCTGGATTTAGACTTCAGTCAATGCTACTCGCAAAGCAAACACTATTGTACAGCACTAAGAAGCATCATTAATATTCAAACTTAGTACACAAATCCTGTGTGTAAGTGAAGGTGGAGATAACCTTTATAAACCGTCTCTCAAGTACAACCCCATTTCCGAAAAAAGTTGGGACGTTGTGCAAAATGTAAATAAAAAGAAAATGCAATGATGTGCAAATCAGTTCAATCCTATATTTCATTGAAAATGCTTCAAAGCCAACATATAAAATGTTGAAAGTGAGAAATGTTATTGTTTTTTGAAAAATATTTGCCCATTTTGAATTTCATACCAGCAACAGGTTCCAAAAAAGTTGGGACGAGGGCAACAAAAGGCTGGTAAAGTAGTGTAATACTAAAAAAACACCTGGTTGTTTGGCAACAGGTCAGTAACATGATTGGGTATAAAAGAGCATCTCAGAGAGGCTGAGTCTTTCAGAAGTAAAGGTGAGGAGGAGTTCACAACTCTGTGAAAGACTGCACGATCAAATAGTGCAACAATTCAAGAAAAATGTTTCTCAACATAAAATAGCAAAGAACTTTTGCCTTTAATCATTTACGGTACATAATATCATTAAGAGATTCAGAGAATCTAGAGGAATCTCTGTATGTAAGGGACGAGGCACAAAAAGTACAAAATACCTAAAATATACTTAAGCTATCAAAAGTCAAAGTACTGTGAGTTATTGAGTTCTCAAGTTATCAACACTTATCAACTATTATTCTACACTTTTTTGTAACATTTGCATGGTTGCAGTTTTCAAACATGATTTTGATGTTGTTATATTGCTTTGATGAACAAAAAAATGTTTTAAAATTAGCATTAATAGTAAGACATATGTTTTTGCAGGTTATCTGATCGTGCACATGGGCCTATTTGTGTTTGGGATCATCTTTGTGTATGTGGTTATTTATCCGATCAAGACGTGTGGATTTACCATCTGGCTGCGACTTGCACTGATCTTTCTGTAAGTCTGCCATTACATTATACACACAACTCAAACAAAGCATAATTATAATCAATTGCGTATTTTCTTGGTCGTTGATCTGTATGACTCATATGTCTTTGTGACCCAATATCAAGTTACAACAGATTTAACCTGATCCTATAAACCCCATGTGTCAAACACAAGGCCTGTGGGCCAGATCAGGCCCATGACACAGTCCTATCAGGCAGAAATATATACATTTTCTGTTAATATTAGCTCGTTTCACAATGCACTGCACTACAGTCCCTAGCATGCACTGCAACACAGTGTGCTCTGACTCTCCTACCCCAACATCAATCTATGGGACAGTGGTTACAGCTCAATTCTGCACAATTCCACACCAGTCATATCACCAAACAACTAACTACAGTTCAGCCAATATGAACACTTAACGTCAGCTCAGTAGCTCAGAAATCAGTAACCCACCTCTATGAGGCTCCTGAGGCGCAGAACTGAACCCACCCAGGGAACTGGCAAAGAGAGGGGGTGGAAGGACACAAGACAGACAACCTGATTAAGCACTATTAAACACACCAAGAGGAGACTGAACTGGGGAACCAACATGAGACCAGACAGGGTGCATTGAAGAACAGATAGGATTCTGAACAACAGACTGGATGCAAGATGGGACAGGGGACAGAACAGGAGACTGGACTGCAGATAAGACCGGAAACTGGACCTGAGATGGGGCAGCAGATGGAACAGGAGACAAGACAGAAGGTTGAGCTGGAGACTGGACAGGAGATGAAACTGGAGAACCAAACTGGAGAAGACTGAACAAACGACAAGGCTGAATTAGCATTAGCATTAGGGGACAGGGACAGAGACCTTGACAGGAACAGGTACAAAAAGATCAGTAACAGAAACAGGTACAGTAATGGTGACAGGTATGGACACATACACAGTGACCAGGACAAGAATAGAACTCGGGATCATAGACTGGGCAGACACAGGAGGAAACACAGAATTAAGTCTTTCATTCTGGATAGGAAGCAGGAGGTTTTGGGCAGCTAGCTGGGCAGAGAACTGGAAAGGCTGGGTGGCTGGCTGAGCAGGGAACTTGAAAGGTTGGTCATCCAGCACAGGAAAAGGACATGGCACTTGGCGTGGAACAATTAATGAAGCAGGATGCTGAAAGGCCGGTGCTAGAGCGGGATGCTGAGAGGCCAGCGCTGGAGCGGGATGCTGAGAGGCCAGTGTTGGAGTGGGACACTGAGAGGCCAGCGCTGGAGTAGCACAGGAAACCAGGACTGGAGCGTCTGGGGTGCAAGAACTTTGAGGCCCTGGGACCAGGAACTGGGGCAGCACTTGGAGCAGTAGCTGGGAACACAGAGACTAGTGAGTCAGAAAACACTGAGACACGGGCAGGTCTGGAGACACAGAGGCCACAGGCAGGTCTGGAGACTCGGAGGTCTCTTGCATGGCAGGGAACTTGGAGGCCAACTGGTCAGGGAACTCGTGGACTGGCTGGTCTGGGAACTTGGAGGCCTGTTGGTCAGGGAACTTAGAGGCTGGCAGGACAGGACATGCAGAGGCAAGAGCAGACACGGGCTGAGCTGCGCTGAGGTCCTCAGGTGCAGGTAAACCTGCACTGACGTCCTCGGATGCAGTTGGGCCTGCAGCAATGTCCTTGGGCGCAGTTGGGCCTGCAGTGACATCCTTGGAGGCAGGCGGGCCTGCTGCGACATCCTCTGAGGCAGGTGGGCCTACCGGCTTCGTGGAGGCCTCAAGAAGAAGTGTCCTGCATGATACCTGAGGAAACCGTGCTTGCAGCAATTTTAAAAAATCCTACCACAGTCCTTGTTTCTCTGGCTTTTCTCAAGTACAGTATTTGACTAGCTAGAGCTTTGTCTCCGAGAAAAGTCCTTAAAAACAGAACTTTCACAATGTCTGGTGGGGTCGGACATTGTAAATATCCAAGGTAAAGTCTGCACTGCATTATAAATCCTTCACAAGTGCCATTTTCTCCATCATACTCACGAGGGTTAGCTGTCAATGAAGGAAGGAGAAAAGACTTCCCTGACTGGAGAGTGGAAAGTAATTCAAGATATTTCAACTTCTTGGAAGAGAATAAGACTCATGCATCCTTGTTAGGCTTGGCATTCTGTAACGTTGGGAGAGTAGGAGATGAAGCAGGATGCTTTTATTATTTTAAGATTGTAAGATAATTAAGTCATGATCTCAAGATAATAACTTTTTTTATCTTGAGATCACAAGTTATTAAAGACATGAGCCAGAAAATTATAACTACATCATAGCCTCTCTGGACTTCCGTAGATTAGAAAACATTTTAACTTTAAATTTTTTAACTTTTTAAAATTTTTAGCTGTTTTACTCCATCCACCCTCATTCATTGAGGACTTGCTTGCCACCCTCTGGTGTTTTGCAGTCATGTTTTTGATATAATGGGGGAAATGGGAAGAGGCCAGGCTCTGGTGCTGTCACTTTAGTAAATAAATCTTTGCTTTCGCTTTGTGGCACAGCCTGTATTTTGAGGTATTATCGCCCCCTACTGGGCTGGCATGCTCATGCAGGCATTTTTGAGTTGTTTTTGCATTGTTGTGTGGAGGCAGAGATTTTTGAACATGCTGCTGGTAAAAAAAAAAACACTTTTTAAAAATTATCTGGCATGTGTTTCACTCACAAATACATCACAGCATGGAAGCACAATGAGTTATGATTTCACATTCATGCTTACATTAATACAGTGTGTAGTTATTGCCTGTTGTAATTGAACTACTCCAAAATGTACACAAATAAGCATTAATCTCTGCATCTGACTTGGATCCTAATTTTGTTTGTGTCTTGAAAACAGGTCAAGTTTCATCATAGTGTTGGTGTTGGTTGGAGTGCAGGTTCTGCTGGTGAGAATTTTCTTCCTGCAGGACAAACTCTCCCCTGAGGACCTGCAGAAGCCCCTTGCACTCAACAACAGGTAAGAAACCCAACAACGACACTTTCAGAATTGAAGAACAGTTACAGGAATATGACAATCATATTTTTTGTGGTTTCAGTCTTCTTCAGAAATAGATACATCCCCTCCCTTATGACTCAACTTTACAGTTAGAGACAGTATGTGTTCTCTGTTACTGTTACGGTAGTATGTGTTAGTCATCCTCTGGCCCATTGTTAGTGGTCAGTTTGTGACCACAGAGGTGACCTTGGCTGGATATCTTTGGGTGGTGGACCACTTTCTCTGACTGTACATCGATATACTGGACCTATAGGTGTTTGTAATAAAGTGGCCAGTGAGTGGAAGCACAAGGTAGGTGTTTCTCATAAAGTGGCCAGTGAGTGGACGCACAATGTAGGTGTTTCTCATAAAGTGGCCAGTGAGTGGAAGCACTAGGTAGGTGTTTCTAATAAAGTGGCCAGTGAGTGGAAGCACAAGGTAGGTGTTTCTAATAAGGTGGCCAGTGAGTGGACGCACAATGTAGGTGTTTCTCATAAAGTGGCCAGTGAGTGGAAGCACAAGGTAGGTGTTTCTAATAAAGTGGCCAGTGAGTGGAAGCACAAGGTAGGTGTTTCTAATAAAGTGGCCAGTGAGTGGACGCACAATGTAGATGTTTCTAATAAAGTGGCCAGTGAGTGGAAGCACTAGGTTGGTGTTTCTAATAAAGTGGCCAGTGAGTGGAAGCACAAGGTAGGTGTTTCTAATAAGGTGGCCAGTGAGTGGACGCACAATGTAGGTGTTTCTCATAAAGTGGCCAGTGAGTGGAAGCACAAGGTAGGTGTTTCTAATAAAGTGGCCAGTGAGTGTGTATCCTGCCCTTAACTGTTTACAGGCCTTAGCTCTCGTGCATTATTGACATACATTATTTACCTGCTCACTTCAGTTCATAGTAATCCACATTTGGCATTATATGGTAATTATATGGTAATTATATGGTAATTTAGTGGTAAGATGTCATCATGCTACTTATTATCCACTGTAACATTAATATCATCTGACTAAATGCTTTAATCAATATTTCCTCTCCAGGAAAGCCTTCCACAACTTTAATTACTTCTTCTTCTTCTACAACGTGATCTTGGGACTGGGGAAGCTGCGTCTTACGGCTGCTGGCCAGCGCCTATGTCAGTTTGTTGTTGGTGTCGCGCATCAACCGGACCATCATGCCAAAGGGCTATGAGCTGTTCGATATAGGTACAGTATGTCTTGATGGAAATCTTTGACACCCCTAAACCTTATTTATCCTTTTAAATTTGATATTAGAAAAATTCACCTTAACATTTACCAAAAACTGCCTCAGACTTGCTGAATACTCTCAGTTAAAATGTCATCGCACCCAATAGATAGTGTACAAAATTGTAGGCTGTTACCTTAATTAATTTCTGACATATAGAGGATTTTAGAAGAGAATGTGGCCTTAATTATTGCTTATAATATAAACTGCAAGTTTGAAGGTAAATGTGAAAAGGAGGATTTTAGGGAAACAGTTGCTCTAATACAGAGCGGCTTCCCATTGAAAGGTATTGAATTCTAGTAGACAGCACATGCTCGGTGTGTGTGTGTGTGTTAGGTAGTAATTAAAGTGTTGATGGTGATTTGTTAAGATATTGGCCTATTTTATCGCTTCATGAGAAATGATCAAATTGAGATGAACACAATAATTTTTTTTCATGAAAATATGTCAAATTGTCAATTGCCAATTTTGAATTTGATGCCAACAGCACGTTTCAGAAAGGTTGAGACGGTACTAAAATCGCTGCATTAACGTCACACAAGATTCTGTAGTGAGAAACACTGCATGGGCTCAGGAACGCTTCTGAAAACCATTGTCTGTGAGCGCAACTCATTGCTGCATCCACAAATGCAAGGTAAAACTGTAAAATGCAAAGAAGAAACCATATATAAACAAGATCCAGAAACACCGCCGCCTTCTCTGGGCCTGAGCTCATGTAAGATGGACTGAGGTGAAGTGGAAAAGTGTCCTGTGGTCCGACAAATCAAAATTTTAAATTCTTTTTGGAAACCATGGACGGTGCATCCTCTAAAAAAGGAGAGGGACCACTCAGCTTGTTATCAGCACACAGTTCAAGGCCAGTATCTGTGATGGTATGGGGTGCATTAGTGAAAATGGCATTGGCGACTTGCACATCTGTAACGGCAAATTAATGCTGAACAATATATACAGATTTTGGAGTAAACATATGCTGCCATCAAGACGACGTCTTTTTCAAGACAAACTAAAAAACTGCCAAACTGGCCTGCCTGCAGTCCAGATCTGTCACCCACTGAAAACATTATTTATTGACTCACTTATTCTGTGCCTGCAGGCTACCGTACATGGATAGGAATGATAATGACGGATCATTACCATAACAACCCGGTTATGATCTGTTTCTGCCACCTGCTGCTCAAACACACTCTGGAGAGACAGACAGACGTACAGAGAGACAGATGTGCTTACTCGCGCTTAAACAGCTCTTCAGGTAACTGCACACGTACACTTTCGCATATGCAAAGAGCAGAATTATTGCTGAAATTATGAATTATTACTTTAGCTTGATAAAATGTTTTAATGTGTTTTTGTTATTTGAAATTGCTTAAATAATGGAAATATTTGAAAAAATAAATTATTTTGGATTTTTTAAAAATAGATACATTAATAAATCTCAGGCTAATAAAGGGCAAGCTGAACTCTCGTTTAGCCAGAAGCGTCCAGGTTCCCAGAAGCATCTTAAGTGGTAGAGAGAGTGCTCAGTGCGATGCTCACTATCTTTTAAGGGTCATCTTTGTGCTTAGATGCTTTCGGGATGCCCAGAAACCCAGCCCAGAGGAGTTGGTTCAGTACAGTTCAGCCTGGGCTGCTTGTAGAATGAGGCGCAATACAGGGTGGTTCACATACAGTGGTATTGACGAGTTTAGGTGTCCCTGGTCAAATTCCTTGGTTTCTAAGTGAAAATAAGGTAACATGTCTTCTAAAGAGAGTACATTTAATTTTAAGCTTTACTTTTAATTTAATTTTTAATTTCAATTTTAATTTAATTTTTAAAGCACAATTTATATTTATGTGCTGAGTTTAACAGATGAGGTTATAAAGTAGGAGACCGGTCACTGGTTGAAAAAGCTACCACTTAACACGGTATCTGTTTACAGAGAAAGTCCTATGGAGAAAAGGCGGAGAAATTGTGGGGTTTTTTGTGTATTAATTGAGCCCAATGCTACAAACTGCTTTGCCCTTTTTGTCAGATTTTATCATAGATTTCAAATATTTTGCCTTTTTAATTCTAAAGCATAAAGAGAGGTTGGAAAATGGTCATAACAAAACTGTTTTTGGTAGATAAATCCATCTTTCTCTGTTGTGTTTCTTCAGGGAGTCCACTAGAGGTCAGAGTCCGCGCCCGCTGGCTTCTCCTCTACACTCTGCTGAGGAACCCCCAACTCATCCTGCTGAGGAAGCACAAAAACCGCAACAACAACCAGGAACAGCTGGCCGTCGTCTGGGCCACGATGCAGATACAACAGGCAGACGCAGCGGCCGTCGTCCAGTCAACTGACCCTTCACTCATAGTGTAAAACCATGATTTTAAAACAGAGGCCACTATAAAATATGCAGTATATGCACATATTACCACAAACATCAACTGCAAGTTGTATTAATGCATCAAAGGCCCGTTGTGTAGGCAAAGAACCATATTGCTTGGCAACCATAGCCTATTGCAGTGTTTCCCCCAGGATTTCGCCAGACTTTGGTGGGTGGACCTCACTCGGACCCTCTAGGGGGTTCCAGGACATGATTCCCCGGAAGAAAAGTTTGTATATTTTGAAAGTTAAATGCATCAATCTGAAGCACTTTGAAAGCAAACTTAAGAGGTTGGGTCTACGAAAGAACTTTGCGCTCGAAACAAATTTGTGCTGTAGTAATTTAAACACACACTGGTTGTTTGAGTATGAATGGTGATTACACAGCAAAAGGTCACACCCACAAAGCATGGTGGTTCACAAAACCTGAAAACAAACAAAAAAATGATTAGAACATACATTTTAACCAAAGAAATCAAGTCGAAGTGGATAACAAGAGGTCGTTTATGTTATTATGAGAAGTGTAAAAATGAGGGATGCATTGATACAATTTTTTTAGATGGAGCAACATGTTTTTAGTACTTGTATTGGGTAACACCTCTGCCTCCTACGCTGTAGACAGGGGTTCAATGCCCTGCCTGGGCAGCACCCTGCACTATACCAATAAGAGTCCTTGAGCAAGACTCCTAACACAACCTTCACCTACCTGTGTAAAATGATCAAACTGTAAGTCACTCTGTATAAGAGCGTCTGCTAAATGCCATAAATGTAAATGTACTTGCTGATACCGAGTCTGATACCATAACAAATACTGGTAAATCATTCAAATCTAGCTGATTTTAAATGAAGTGCATTAGCTAGCTATGCTACATTAGTTACCTTGGATCGAGTAGCAGGTTTTATTCTACGTAAGAAAAGCGCATCTGTACAGCTGTAACTGAAGTATGTTTTGATGTTCCTCATCAGTTTCTATTACCTGCAGTCAGAGAAAAAGAGAAAACTCATTCTTTGGTGAGTCACTATATACAATGTATGCTTATACACTGATCAGGCATAACATTATGACCACCTCCTTGTTTCTACACTCATTGTCCATTTTATCAGCTCCACTTACTATATAGGTGCACTTTGTAGTTCTACAGTTACAGACTGTAGTCCATCTGTTTCTCTGATACTTTGTTAGCCCCCTTTTACCCTGTTCTTCAGTGGTCAGGACCCCCATGGACCCTCACAGAGCAGGTACTATTTGGGTGGTGGATCATTCTCAGCACTGCAGTAACACTGACGTGGTGGTGGTGTGTTAGTGTGTGTTGTGCTGGTACGAGTGGATCAGACACAGCAGTGCTGCTGGAGTTTTTAAACACTGTGTCCACTCACTGTCCACTCTATTAGACACTCCTACCTTGTCAGTCCACCTTGTAGATGTAAAGTCAGAGATGATAGCTCATCTGCTGCTGCACAGTTTGTGTTGGTCGTCCTCTAGTCCTTCATCAGTGGTCACAGGACGCTGCCCACAGGACGCTGTTGGCTGGATATTTTTGGTTGGTGGACTATTCTCAGTCCAGCAGTGACACTGAGGTGTTTCAAAACTCCAGCAGCACTGCTGTGTCTGATCCACTCAGACCAGCACAACACACACTAACACACCACCACCACCACGTCAGTGTTACTGCAGTGCTGAGAATGATCCACCACCCAAATAGTACCTGCTCTGTGAGGGTCAATGGGGGTCCTGACCACTGAAGAACAGGGTAAAAGGGGGCTAACAAAGTATGCAGAGAAACAGATGGACTACAGTCTGTAACTGTAGAACTACAAAGTGCACCTATATAGTAAGTGGAGCTGATAAAATGGACAAGGAGCGTAGAAACCAGGAGGTGGTCATAACGTTATGCCTGATCGGTGTACACTCAAACTGTACAAAAACGTTCGGTCCAGTTGACCTGCTGCATAGCCTCTACACACAGCTCTGTCCATGAACAGTTTAATTAATAAAGTTGTTTCATTCAAAATGCTGCACCCCAAGTGCTCAACAAACTCACTGAGAAACTGCACAGCGCTGCTAATTCTGTGCACGGAAGCTAAAAGCAGGCGGTGGTGTAAACAGTAGGACAATACGGTCTGTTTACAGCCTAATTTATGCAAAAAAAGTTTTTAAAAGGCTTTTTTTAATGTTTATACGTCGACACAGACAACTTTGGTAGGAAGTTTTTGGTAGGGACTTTGTTAGCCTACGTGTTTCCACCCATACTGGGGAAGTGGTTGTGTGTTCGGGCTAAAATCGCACAGTGAATTCCTGGTGGGAATTTGCCATGGCAGAATGTTTAAAGTGACCGATGGCTTTGTTCATTAGCATGGCAATCAGCGGGTATCAGCAAGTTGGTATCGGTGAATTTTTTGGGGTATGATTAAATGAGCACGGCATCAGGCTGATACCCAATACCAGTATCCGTATCGGTGCGTACCTAGTGAAGATATTTCTGGTTCATTATGAAACTGGCGGGACAAATGAAACTATGATGGGACGCCATAGTCTAGATAATTAAAGGGAAACATTGCTAATGTTAACAGACTACATTGCCTACAGTAATAAGCTGCATTGTGGCCAGTACATTATTCAGATACTGTTTTGCCCAAAGTATTGAAACTAGGGAAACTGTTTTGTGTGGTTGTTTGTCTTTGCTTGTTCTTAAGATGGCGTCATGATGACCGCTTGGAAAGAAATGACATTTGGAAAATAATATGGCCTTATGTGGGTCAGGCTGGGTTGCATGCAACTCAGTTTCTGTGCAACTGGAAAATTACACAAATTTGCATATATATTTTTACATATATTTTTACACATTTTTTAGATTTTTGTATATTTTTCTAGCTGTTCTTTTTGTTTATAGATCTATATCTATACTACAGTTCTTTATTGTGTATTAGAGTTTTTATCTGTCCTGTGTATGTTAAGCCATTAACAGTCAATGACTTAGTAGCATTAGTGGGCTACTTAATGAAGCTGGTTACAGAAACGTTAGCGTTGAGAAACACACATTTGCTGTTCTTGCTCAGAAGACAATGAAAAACAAGTAAACTTTGGCTGTTTTATTCATAAACTGATCAGAACTCTTTGAACAAAGTTAAACCTTTTGGCTTAGCAAAAGTAAAAGCTGGACATCAGATACGTTTTATGACTTTTGGGCATTCCCTTGTTTGAGAACCCCTCTACTCCACTCTTACTCCCAGTACAACTGTGTAAGTAAAGATTGTAGCTTGTGTAACCGTTGTGTAAAGCATAATAGAAGTTCTGCCATAAATATCCACAAGAAATATTTTTATTAACTAGATCATGTACTCAGTGAGTGCGTTTACATGCATTTAATAATCCGGTAACTGCAGAGAATCAGATTTTGTCAGTAATCCGATTAGTGCATTAAGATGCACTTCACTGCTTTGCAACTTAGCAATAAACTCACAGAAGAAGACGTGATGTAAACATAATGGAGAACTCAAACTTCATATTGTGGCTCTGTTTTTTAAAACATCGAGCCGCTTTACCTGAAAATATGAACATTAATCATCAAAAAGATGAAGAACATTTAAATCCTTCGTTTAGTCAAGCATGTGTGTCGCTCCAAAAGTGTTCTGTTGCGTCTCGTTGCAACGCTGCTTGTTTATTTCTGGTACAGCTGTTTCGTGCATGCGCAGACTGAGAAATCCGAAAGAAATCAGAGTAAGAGTACATGCACTGAGAAATCTGATTACTGAGCTAAAATCCAGCTCTCTTTATTGGATTTCAAGACCATACTTGGTATCTGTTTACATGACCATTTGAGTAATCAGATAACTGCAGAAATCCGATTATTATTGAGTGCATGTAAACACACTCACTGCTTATTTTACTCTATACTGTGTGACTTCTTTTTCATTTAAGCATTGTTTAGAGATGGCATAGTGTGAGTAACTTCAGAATTATGTAGTTTTCCTGAAAAATCCTTTCCCTTTTCTTAGTAATCATGTTTCTTTTAGAAGTAGGTTTGTTAGAGGTTTCAAGTAGCTTCATGTAACCACTGTGAGAAACCAAAGTACTTCAAATACAGGGAGATTCACTCGAAAGAGGCCCCGAATATTCTGTTGTAACTCCCGTTAGGATGAAGCAATCGGAACCCAAAAAATACACTTCATACTTTGACGTATGTGTAATCGACTGCATTACACGTGATGCTGGAAATGATCTCCGTTTTCTGCCAGACACATGAAGGGGTACGGGGGTGTGCACCTGGAAGTTGAAAATGGAGGTTAAACGTTGCGACGGCTGTCCGGCGCCTACCTCATCGCTCCGACGCAGGGGCATCCCAGCTTATTCGTAGCTCCATATACTGAGGAGCTCATTGCGCGTTGTTTGGTTCAGATTGCTTCGTCCTAGAGAGAGTTATTACAGAATATTCGGGGCCTCTTTGGTGTGAATCTCCCTGTATAATAGGTTGTATGTTCATTAGTCTCTGTGAATATATACCTTTAAAACAGAACTAATGCCTATACTTATAATGTTCTTTTACTTAACACAGTGCAAACACTCAGAAATCTATCTATGTACTATGTATGAAGTTGTTTTATGATGAATTAGTGCACATAATTAGACAGAGATTGCATATTCATTCAGGAAATTGCTTTTGCTCTGCCCACAAGAGGTCTGTTCATATAACCAGGACAGTCAGAGGAGGAAGACTGAGAGGAGAAACCACATACCATTGCAATTTAAATCTGCAGATTTTGATTTTTGTTTATTTTAGTGTCTCAGGTCGTTGCATCTGTGTTCAGTTTGTTTTTTATTTCCTTCCTCACACAGTAATCCGACAAAGATGTTGTTAATTATTAGACTCACAGTGTCTGCATGTTGAATAACCGAGCTGCGTCGATTCATTTTGATTGGCTGATGGTAGGTCATTATGAAATATGCTAACATTGTCTAAGAATTATGGACAGAAGTCAACAGCGCTGACTGCAAGCCATCACAGAAGTTTGCTTCCAGAGTCTGGCATCCTCACGAGAGGCTGACCGAGCTAGCTAGTAGCCTGCCTTGACCATCCAGGTCCGGTTAGATGCGACGCTCTCACGGTTCACCTCTCCAACTGCATAACCCCTAAAGCCAGGGTTACACTACACGACTTTTACCCCGATTTTAGCCCCAATTCTCAGTCTGGCCAAGTCTGTGCTGGTCGGCTCTGGTCTGCAGATTTTTGGGTCTGTCGGCGTCGACAGTTGGAGAAAGAGTCGAGTCGTGTGTGAGGGGCGCTGAGTTTTTTTGCCTCCCGATCGCGTTTCAGACCAGTCTGAGTTCATCAAACGTTTGATTCTTTCGACCTGACTCTGAGTGTTAATTGGTCAACGACTCGATCTAAACTGACTCCTGCAACAGCCAATGAAAACTGAGAGCAAGAAAGAAGAAAATACAGCAAGCAAACAAAGAAAAATGGCGAAAAGTCACATGTGGAGTGAAGCTTTTAAATGAGCTGTATTTAAGAAACAAGCACAGTTGAGTTTATGGCTATGTAAAACTGATCACATTTTTAAATCCATGAGCTTCACTTAAATGTTTACCTGCTGCTTCTTTACTGTGTCGGCACAAATGGCAGAGAAAACAGCAGCGAGCTGCGCCATGTTTGTTTACTTGCGTCTCCTAGTAATGAGAGAATGCGAGTTCAGTGAGCTCCGTTCGGTTCAGCAGCAGCTGAAAATTTGAATAGTGTGTGATCCCCAATATTTCAGTCACCCAAAAAAGTGTGAGACGTCCAGTCTTTTTATAATTTGTTAGGACTTTAAAAGTCATGTAGTGAACCCAAGTCTTAACCAGGGATCATCCAGTCCACGCGTGCAGGCCTGCAGCTCTCCTTCCGAGGCTTCAGGGCTGTAAGGCGCACTCACTTCTGTAGCTATATGGTTCAGTCTCGGCGCTGTGTTACTCTGTCCCCCTTTTAATCTAAACTTAGTTCGGTCGTTTCGCATTTACCTTCCAATCCTTTTTCCTCAAACACCATAAAATAACTATTTCCGAGTTTCAGCCAACTACAGTATCTTCACCCAGTGAATCTAATGTCCAGTTTCTCTCTGCATACCATTAATCTAGCCTTCAGTGCCTGTACACCTTGTTATTAATAAATAAGCCATTATTAAAGTTGTCACTTGTTTGGTTGTGTGTGTAATTATCACAATCCCATCACTCGATCCCAGGCCACAGGAAACCCTAACCTGGGATGAACTGCAAAGTTGTGTTATGGTGTAAGTGGGAAATAGGTGAATTATATATATATATATATATATATATATATATATATATATTTTGTGCACATTTATGCACAGTTACCTTATCGCTGTTGTCGGAAGAAAACCTTTTACAGGAGAAGGAAAAAACCTACTTTACTTTTAATGTAAGTCAATGGAACCAGACTTTTTTCCAAGTCATTTTGGGCCGTTTCTTTTAGTCCATTCATCATGAAATTTACACACAATGTAAAGAGCAACAAGCATTTTCAAATCAAGTCAAAAACTGAAAAACAACAAAAATGTTTCTTCAGAGTCATTCAGAGTGGTTCGGTGTGAAATGCTCTGCTCTAGAGAAACTTACTGAGTCAGAATTATTCACAGTGGTGGTGACAGGAACCACAGCCACCTCTAAAAGCCCACTGGTGGTCCGAAATGTGAAGGACAAGAGAAAATACATAGGGGAATATGTTTTGCAAAAAAAAAAAAAAATACTAAGTATGAACCATAACTGAGAGGTTTTCTAAGGAGTCTCCTTTGCCTTACAACACACTGCAATGCATCTGCGTTAAAAGAATGTCTATATCAAAACTTTCATAAAACATCGATTTTAGACACCAGGCAGTGTATTCATTACCATTTTATCAGTGGTGGACAGTAACTAAGTAAATGTAATTCGTTATTGTACTTAAGTAGTTTTTTGTGTATCTGTACTTTACTGAAGTTTTTCCATTTTGGGTGACTTTTTACTTTCACTCCACTACATTTCAAAGTCAAATATCTCACTTTTTACTCCACTACATTATGAGAAATCTGTCGTTCCTTTTGGTTTATGTGTGTATAAAAATGCAACATCAAAATGAACGAAGTGTGAAGGAAAAACACCAATCAGGGCACAGCGGTCACTTTGTTTTGAGCTTGTTTTGACCTGTTGGTCATACTGACCCAGTGCAGCACAAGGTTCAACGTCAGAGCAGCAGTGTAAAATTTTGGGAGAGTCTATTCAACATAAATGATGAACTAACCTAACTTTGTGTAAACAGACCACAATATAGAAATATGTACTCATATGCAGTTGTGACTGACGTGTCTTTTTTCTGAATTTATACAAACACATTTCATTTTATAGTAAATTAGTTTAGGCTAGTTTATGAACAGAGACCTACAGATGCAGTTTAGTAAAGGAAACTCATTTGTGAATCTGAGTTTAAAGTTTTTATTAAACTTAAACTTGTAACTAAGTTGCAAATAAATCTTAAACTGAAACTTTGCTTGTTTGTAAAAAGTGATTTCAGAGCCACTCAGTTCTACCTGATGGAAACTGTTTGCCTTCAGTGTTTTGTGCTTATGATAATTTTAATAGACATCAGCGTCACTAATTAATGACATTCTATTAAAAGACTGGTTTACCAAGAGAGACACTGGAGTATTTTCACCTAAAATGAGTTAATTAATTGGAGTCATAATTAATCTTTTAGTACTTTCACTTTTGATACTTAAGTACATTTGAAGGTAAATACTTTTGTACTTTTACTCAAGTGGAGGTCTAAAGGGAGGAACTTCCACTTATACTGGAGTAATATTTTACCTTGGGTATCTCTACTTTAACTCATGTAATAACTTCCTGTGAGGGAGTTTTTAGAGGTGGACGTCTGGTTCCTATCACCACCACTGTGAACAATTCTGACTTGGTAAGTTTCTCTTGAACAAAGTGTTTCACACCAAACCACTCTGAATGACTGTTTCAATTGGGCAGAATAAAAAGGTGAAATCTTTTTCTATAGGAAGCCACAAAAATGTGGCCAAAATATAGGGCTACACTCACTGCAACCAGACTACGATTTATCTTACTATCATAAAATGTAATTTTGTCATTTAACTAAATAAGTATGAAAGTAAACTATGATAGATTGAAAATCTCACCTATAGTTTTGTGCTGGCCAAAGTGCTTTAATGCAGCCAGGATAAAAACATTTTATTTAAATGTTGTTTATTACACAATGTAGAAGTTTAAAGGTTGAAGACTGTACATACTATAAACAAGTTTATGTATTTTTTGGAGCTTTTTGCTCTGTAACTTCTAAAAAAACAATTTTTAGCTACAAGATCTTGTCACCTCTAGGTGGGATTTTGCTAGTGACAGTGTCCACCTACCTCCTGATTGCTGACTTCCTGTGAGGCAAAAAAATGTTAAGATGTTAAGAACAGTTTAAGGCCCAGTCCATTTCACCCCTCACCCCTACCACTCAGCCCTCTGTTCTGCGTGTTCATGTCCAGGGGTAGGGTGTCCCAATTGTGGTTGAGATAGAGGGGTAGGGCGAAGTGTTAAGGCTACATGACCCTCCAAACTGAGGTTTTTCAGACACTCCAAACAGAGAGTTATGAGAAAAAAAGAAAAAACGGCGAGATGGCTGAACAAGAGATCAAAGAAACCCACAAATGTGAGAATTTTCTGTTAAAAATTACGATAATCACTGTTTTATCTTAGTTTAACATCGTTTCAGTGTATTTTGGTTGTTTTCTTCACAACAAGCATAAAAATTCGCTAATAGCATGCTAATGTCTCTGTAGCTAGCTAGCTAACTTTCCTGTTCCACCTTAAATAGTCCAGCAGTTCTGATGCCTGAAGTGCCAGAATGTAACTGCTGCACCATTTAAGGTGGAACCGGAAAATTCGAACAAGAAGCTGGCGAATATCTGACTTCAGCTTCGTATCACTGAAGAATTAGGGGTGGGTGATAATAAATAATTGCCCCCCCCCCTCCCCCCCTCCCTTTGAAAGCATATGATGCCCTAAAATGTAATGGAGTTGACAGGGCTAGTGTTTTGCTAGCGACAATTTTAGACCGCAGACCTCAAAAACACTAGCCAGTACATGACCAGCAGACCCAGCTTTGAACACCTGTAGACACAGAAAATCATAGTATTAAGTTCACTTAATTCCAGAAATTATGTTAATTTTGGGACACAGTCACTTCAAAACAATGGGCTCTAACTTCTCACCATGTGGCCATGAGGGACAGCAGCGAAGTCTCACGTCCTGCTCTTAAATTCAGGGGTGTGGCTGAAATAAGGCTCCGCCTACATACTAAAACTCTGTATTTCGGTAGTGACATGGACGTGTAAAAATGAAACTCGTGACAAATCGAAATCTTTCAGGTTCATTTTAAAATAGAAATTAAAAAAAGGTTTTAAAATTGTAAAAATATTTTAAAAAGCTGTAAGCATTCATTTCACACGTGTAAATTCATGGGTTACGATTTGGGACAGATGCCTCCCAATAGAAAGTACCCTAGAAATGATGATTTTGTATGTATATTTCACTTATTACTATCTCTGCTAAAGCCTTGGGTTTAAATACATCAAAATATAATCCTTGCAAATATCTAAGGTCTGAATGCTTCTTAGTTTATTTATTTATTTATTTATTTTTAACCAATTCAGTAGAATGCTCCATATAAAGTTGAAACCAGCTCAGTGTTTTCTCTGGGCCACTATTATAATTCTCACAGCACGCTATTCCACAATCCCCCACAACATTAATTTGCTATTCTGTATAGAAAATGTACCGTTAAGGCTATACTGTGACTAGCTTGGCTGAAGGACTATAATCTGAATTCTGCACGAATGGATAATTTTGCTAAAATGAGTTAAAGAACATCGATTATGAGGTTTTGAGATGTTTGAGTGGAGACCACCATGGATAAACCGTGCTTGCTCTCCAGATTGGCTCAAGTGCTCTTTTACTGAAATGACCAAACAGCAAAAGTAAACAATCACACTATTTACAGTTCCGGGTAAAAGAAAGATAAAATCCAACAGTCAAAAAGCTCAAACTGTACAGCAATACTGGTACATGGTTAGGGGGGCTGCAACATAAAAGAAGGAATCCCCTCTACATCCTGTCTGGATGCTTACATATTAGAAGCCCCGTCCCTCAATCAGGGTCTGGATTATACCCCTGTGGTTCTAGCGTATAGTCATATTTATAATGTAGCCATATCAACAAAACTTAAATATTCTGACTCATGATTATAATAATTTTACAATGTTTCTCCTTTAATAGGTTACATCAATCACTGTGCACCCCCTCTAATTCCAGGATTCTCATGGATCCACCCAGCTCCTAGAAGAAGATGCTCTCTTTGGTGCTACCATTTCCATAGACACTCAGTTGAGTATACACATTGTTCACATTTTACATTTCAGTATCTTAGCATTTCAGTGTGTAGAGTCGGTAAAAATAACGTATTTCATTTATAATGCATATTTCAATTAAGTAACCTCAACATGCCACGAATTTTAACCTTAATAAAATAATGAAAAACATAACATTCAAGTGAAAAAAGAAAAACACAAAAAAACTCCCACCATAATCTTTGCCCTACCAAAATATTTCCTAGCTTTTCTACATAATAATGCCTTTAGTTTTGGTGTGAAAAGAGCTTTGTGTCTGTGAAAACCTCAAGAATTTAGGTTCTGGGAAGATGAAGAAGATGGCTTGTATTGGAC
This sequence comes from Colossoma macropomum, assembly GCF_904425465.1. Taxonomy (NCBI): domain Eukaryota; kingdom Metazoa; phylum Chordata; class Actinopteri; order Characiformes; family Serrasalmidae; genus Colossoma; species Colossoma macropomum. The sequence continues at coordinate 2,162,398 of NW_023494796.1, read as the reverse complement.
CCAAGAATACCCAGATTGTTTATGTGAGCCTCAAATTGAACTTGACACTCAGATTGGAAGCTGTACTAGAAATAAACATTTCCAGGCCAGAAAGTTTAAGAAATTTTGCTCTTGATGTGTTCCTATCAGAAGACCCAGACCCTTATACATTTTACTTGCACGAAATGCTTCATCCAGGTCTGGATCACCTCCACCCAGGTGTTAAGCTTAGATACAACTAGAGAGAGGTTTGAAGGAACCTACGGTTGTGCATCAGTGAAATTATATGTCAAGCCGGCTGATGATGTATCAAAGGAATGGGTGTAAATAGTAAGAAGAATAGGGCCAAGGACAGATCCCTGTGGTACTCCACAGGACAAGAGTATGTTCAAGACATTTAGCCCCCTAGTGAGACATATTCTATCAGTCAGGTAAGACTGGAACCAGTTCGGAGCAGCCCAAAAGTGCCCCGCAGACACTTGAAAAGAATGTTTTGATTCGCTGTGTCAAATGCAGTCAGATCCAGCAGAATTAATAGGGGGAGAAACTCTGAATCACCTGTCATTAAAAGACTGTCACTCTGAGAAGAACTGTTTCTGTGCTATGTGAGGCACCGTACCCAGACTGGAATTTTTCATAGAGGTGGTTATGAGTCTGGTGCTACTTAAGATGAGCGTCCACTACTTTGAGATTGGCCTGTAGTTAGCCAATATGTTCAGCTCAAGTGTAGATTTCTTGAGGTGGGGATAATACCATTTAGACATTACCTGTCAACTCTCAACTGTATTTACAGCATAGCTATGGTTAGATACTTATAAAAGGAAAGATTCAGGTGTTTAATTCCCTCAAATAGCTAACATATTTTAGACTATGACCGTTTATTGCCCATGGGTCAAACACAAGGCCCAGAGGGCCGGATCTGACACAATCCTCTCCGGCCTGCAAAAGTATTTTAATTTTCTATCGATATTAGCCTGTTTCACAATGAGCTGCACTACAGTCCCCAGCATGCACTGCAACGTTATGTGCACTCCGACTTTCTTACCCCAACAACAATCTATGGGACAGCGGTTCCACCTCAATTCTACGCAATTCCACACCAGTCATATCACCAAACACACTAGCTGTGGTTCAGCTGCAGTTCTATCAATATAAGCACTTAACGTTAACTCAGTAGCTCAGAAACTGAGCCCAAGTCTTGATGAACTTGCAGCAAAGAAAGGATGCCAGGTGTCGAGGTCTAGCAGGTAGGTTTGAAAGACTGGGCTCCTGGGGACATTTAGATCTAGAAGATTTCAAGGTCTACTACAAGTGCCTATATTTTACTGTTGAAGTTTTTGACTAAACAATGGCCAGTTCAGGTTATACACACACACACACATTATCTAAACTGCTTATCCTTCTGGGTCGCAGGCTGGAGCCTATCCCAGCAGTCACTGGGTGGAAGGCAGAAAACACTGACTGCATGTCTTTGGACTGTGGGAGGAAACCCACGCAGACACAGGGAGGTTGCCTGACTGGGGAAATCGAACCCTAGGCCCTTCGGGCTGTGAGGCAACAGCACTACCCACTGCGCCGCCCTGAGATTTTCTTATACTGCCCTTTTACTTGTTGAGTTTGAGATCCCAGGTTTACCCAACTGTCATAATCACGTTCACATATTCACACTAATACTGCGGTAAATAAACAAAAGAGGAACGAAAATGTAAATGATTTATCAAATCCACTTACAAGGTAAGCAGAATGTACACATCATTTTTGATCACATAATCTCACATATCCCCAATCCATACACGAACCAACAACCCCAAACCCAGCATAGAGTGGCTGAGTGAAAGTGGTGTGGACTGTGTGGAGGAGGGTCATTGTGTCAGAGATGCCATAGAAGGACAGAGTTCCTGCCCTGTGATCTACGTAGACCCCTATTCTGGAGGGCACTGGTTCTGGGAGCGCAGTCTGCATGTAGTTGTGCCAGAAAAAGAATCTGTGATTCCCATAAGACTGATGAAACTGCAGACTCCAGGACTGATCGTTGCGTCCAAACTCAGATTCATTCCTAGTTATCCCTTTATATGAGACTGATATGGAAACCCCCTGTCTCCCACTCCATTCAACCTCCCAGTAACAGCGTTCACTCACACTCTCCTTACACAGCACTTGCAAATGAGAGCTAAATCTCTCTGGATGATCGGGGTACTGCTGGGCCCCCCTGTTCCATGTCAATTCTCGGTTGTTATCAGACAGAAGGAGGTTACGATTTACTGTGTTGGGATCCAGAGTCAGCTGATGGTAATCTTTAAAAAAAGAAAAAAAAGGAACATTTTAGGCTTTTATTTACACAATATGGTGCCAGTATTAGAAATGTGTGTGTGTGTTTCCACATACACAGCAGAAAATCTTCTCTTGTCTTTGGCTCTGATGGTAAAAGGATCTGAATTGCTGCATCTGTGGAGAAAGAAAAAGGTCTTGGGAATGTGGTGTCATGTCCTATGGGTGATCCGCCATTGTGGCATGGTTAGTCGGTCCAGGTTGGTTAAGAATAGTTGACGGAAACTGCTTTCCTTGATTTTGGCTGATCTGTAGCTACTCACTGAATACGTTTGCAGAAATGACTAGCATGCGACAAGCAGGATCAAAGATCAGAGCCAATTAAAGGAAAGCAGATAGAAAACAAAGGCTTAATTCAGCAAATTCAGACACAATGCAATGCAAGCAATGTTGGCTGAGACACATGATGTGTACATGACCATCTGCATAATCAGGTAACAGTAGAAACCCTATTATGATCGGCTAATTGAGTGCATGTAAACACACTCAATGATAATAGTGAGTCATACTAGATCACTTCTAGGTTTCGTGTGAGCAAGTAAAGATTTTCATCACTATAGCTACGTTCACATTACAAGCCGCATTTCTCAAATCTGATTTTTTGCTCAAATCCGATCTCTCTGACACGATGGTTCACACTCGTTTAGGCAAGTGACTCAAACCTGTCGTTAATGTGAACGAACCGGCGTCCTGAAATGACCCTCATGAGCACATCCTGCTCAGTAACGTCACGTGAATGAATCACGTGCATCATCAGCACAAACTAACGAGCAGAACGAGCTTCGCTGTGAAGATAATTAACTCTGATCAGCTCTCAGCTTCATTATTAGAGCGAGACGAAGGAGAAAAAGGTGAGATGTGTTGCTTTTCCACCGTTTACAGGCTTTAACTTCTGTTCGGCTTTGTTGCCATGGTAACGCTGAATGATGGCACACGCGCAGTGGAAAAAAAGCACATGAATTCCGATCTGAGTGTCACATTAAGGTCGCATGACCACGAATCGGATACGTATCTGATCTAGGACCACATATGAAAGTGACTCAGGTCGGATTTGAAAAGATCAGATTTGTGTCCACACAGCCCTGAAAACAGATCTGAGTCACATTAGGGCAAAAAATCAGATTTGTGCCACTTCAACCTGGTAATGTGAACATAGCCTATGTCTCACAGTTGGACGCTTGTCTTACCACGAGGAGCAATTTTGCTGAATTCCTCCTTGCAGTATTCCTGAAGATGCTCTTTAAGCTCAGAGAGAGATTTCCTCACTCCATCAAATGAGGGATGTTGATGGACGGCGATGTAGTCCTCAGATCCGGAAAAGTCAGAAAGAGAGTGGAAATTCTGTAGAGAAAAACAAAGGTGTGTCAGAGCAGTGAAAGAATCTCAAACCAAATAAGGTCAACCACACACTTCTGACCTCATAAAGGTGCCAGTATAGAAACGTTCTAATAAACAGGTTCTACTGAACAGGTTACTCTGTAGATGAGCTATTGTTACCTGGAGGAAATGGATGTCATCCTCCGTGTGCGAAAGCAGCTCAAGCTCGGTCTGCCTCCTCTTCAGATCAACAATCTCCTGCTCCAGTTGCTCCAGGAGTTCTTCAGCTCGACCCACTTCGGCCCCCTCCTCGGCTCTGATCTGCTCCGTCATCTGAGAGCGCTTCTCCTCAAGGAAGCTGATCAGCTCAGTAAAGAACCTCTCAGTGTCTTCCACCGCTGTCTGAGCAGAGCACTGTTAGGACACAGACAGACGAGATGCATTTCCATTTAAAGGTCAACTAGCATTTCCTCTATTACTGTCACACTGTATGACTTCTGCCTGGGCAGTACGGTACTCAGAACTATCCGTACCCAAGATGGTCGAGTACCTGTGTCGTTTCCAAATGCATTACAAAACAGAACCGTGAAAGTGGCTGGAGTTCTCTAGCTTTTGCGGTCACATGAATCGAGTGTTAACAGTAAACATGACCAATAGTAGCAACAATTCAAGCTTCAAGCTCTGATTTACAGATTTGGAACACTGCTGTGTATTTGATTGCATTCAGCCACTAGAGCATTAGTGAGGTCAGGTACTGATGTTGGATGATCAGTTCTGGATTACAAATGTCTCATGTGTGGAGTCTGACAAGAAAAACACTTTATTGTTGTTACTAAAAATATATCAAAACTACACCTGTTACAACAGAAAATAAATTGTCAAATTTTCTATTTTAGATTTTAAAATGATTTTGTGGATGTTGCATGGGAAATGCAAGTGCAACTGTGTAACTGAATTAGAAATTTTTCAAATTTAATTTGAATGTCAACTGAATTTTTAAAGTCAAGAAAATGCTGCCATAGTTCCTTTTTCAGTACTTACCTTAAGAGTGTTAACAGCCTGTTTCAGCTTTTGCATTGTCTTCTGATTCTCCTGGATTCGCTCCTGGAATTTAATCTGTATCTCATTTAGCTGACTCTGGGGGGTAAATAAATTTTATTCAGCTGTTTTGTGAATCTTCAAGAAGTTAACATATTAAGTACATTGATTTCTTCCAAACGTTTACATATTAAGTACATTGAAGTACAACTCCAATTCCCAAAAAAGTTGGGACAGTATGTGGAGTGTTAATAAAAACAGAAAGCAGAGATTAGGAAATTGTGTTAGACCCATAATAAATTGAAAACAGTACAGCAACACAACATGCAACGTTTTACCTTATGAACTGAATGCTCATTTCAAATTAATGCCTGCAATACATTCCAAAAGTTATGATGGGAGAACGTTTACCACTGTATTACATCACCTTTCCTTTTAATAACACTTAAAAACATTTGGGGACTGAAGACACAAACTTTTTTTTTTATTTTTTTGTTATTCTACATTATACAGCTGTATAACCATATTCAGCTGTGCAACCATACAGGGCCTTCATTGTTGTATTTTGAGCTGAATAAGACACATTTTCAATGGGAGACAGTTCTAGTCTGCAGACACGCCAATCTAACACTTGCACTCTCGAACTATGCAGCCATGCTGTCGTAACATGCGCAGAATGTTTCTTGTTGTCATGTTGAAATAAACATGAACATCCCTGAAAAAAGATCATAAAGGCAGCACGTTACCCCAAAACGTGTTCAGCGGTAAGTGTGCTTTCACAGATGTGCATGTTGCTCACTAATTCCCTCCTATACCATGGCAGATGCTGGAATTTGAACTTTATGCTGGTAACAATGTGGATGGTCCTTTTCTACTTTTTCCCAGAGAACACAACATCCATCATTTCTATAAAACACTCGACAGACTGCAATACTCGTTTCCACTGTTTATAAGTCCATTTCAGATGAGCTTGAGCCCAGAGAAGTCAGCAGCGTTTCTGGACAGTGTTGACATATGATTTTCACTGTGCATAGCACAGCCTTATCTTTAGGGGTCGAAGATCACAGACATTCACTTGTGGTTTTCAGCCTTTTCCGTTATGCAGATTATTCTGGATTCATTTTGATGATACTATCTGGATTCCTTTTGATGATATATTTGATGATGATATGCACTGTAGAGGGTGAAATACTTAAAGTCCTTGCAATCGTTCACTGAGGAACATTATTTTTTGCTGATGTATTTTTGGCAAAGTGACATGCCTTTCCTGGATGTTTTTTTTTTTTATATCCAATCATCACTGCATAACCTGTTTAAGATGTTTTTTCATCATTTTTTTCGTTATTTCACAATGTTCCTAGTGTTAAATTGCTCCTGCCCCAGCGTTTTTGGAACATGTTGCAGGCATTAATTTCAGAATTTATATTTTAAAAGCAATAAAAAAGTTGATAAGGTAAAAATGACAGGTCTTGTCTTTTTACAGCTTCCATGCAAATACTGGCCAAAGCAGATTTAGAATTCATTGTTTTCTGTTCTTACTTGCATTTTATCTGCTGTCCCAACTCTTTTAGACTTGAGTTTGTACATATTGCTGTCAGGTAGAGTTTAACTTTACTCATGCAGAGCTACTTTTGCAGAGGTTTGACACTTTGATTCTGTATTTGTGCTACAAAGCTGTACAAAGCTTGGAAGGTGTTGGTGGGTTAGAAGTTGTCTAACTCGTCTGACCAGTTTACGGGAAATGCTAAAAACAATCTTCCTCCCTTTACCTTATAAATTCACCACTTGAACAGAGACAATTTGTTCTACGATTTTTTTCTGTTTCTAGAGTAAAAAAAATCCAGGTATTCAAGCTCTTACCTGTTTCCGGGTTCTTCCTGTTGCAGCTGAAACCGTATCATGTCCTTTATGTTCATCCATCGTACACAGATAACAGATGACGCTTTGATCTGTATGACAGTAGATCTCGATCAGTTTGGCATGCTGAGGGCAGATCATCCCCTGTAGTCGTGCAGACGCTTTGACCAGCTTGTGCTTCTTAAACGCAGGAGACTGATAGTGAGGTTTGAGATGAGCTTCACAGTAAGAGGCCAAACACACCAAGCAGGACTCTCTGGCTTTGTGTTTTCTCCCAGTGCAGACGTCACACTCTACATCTCCAGGTCCAGCATAACACTGAGCAGGAGAAGCAGCTCGGCCATCTGCCTTCTTCAGTTTCTCCAACATTTCGGCCATGACGTTGTTTCTGCGTAGAACAGGCCTCGGAGTGAAGGTCTCTCTGCACTGGGGGCAGCTGTAGACGCCCTTCTGATCCTCCTGATTCCAGCAGTCGTTAATGCATACCATACAGAAACTGTGTCCACAGTAAACGGTCACTGGATCCTTCAGGACATCCAGACAGACTGAACAGCTGAACTGGTCCTGATCTTCTGAAATGCAGGCCATTTTCCTGAACTTCCACACTGAGTGAGAGCAGCAGTCTGAGATCGGGTTTGTTTACTGAGTAGGAGTGACTTCCTCCTTCCGCGTTTGTTGAAGCATCATAGAGAGGAGGGGTGGAGAGAGGAAGAGAGAATAAGAGAGAGAGAGAGACAGAGAAGAAGAGGCAGAGAGAAAGAATGGCAATAATAAATGCTACATTTAAAGCTATATATCAAATAAAGCTTGTCTCAAACATGGCTTTGCACCATATTTTCTGCCAATCCTAAAAACCTTGAGTTGGTAAAACTAACCAGTCACAAAACTGCTAACATGAGGGGGAAGGAGAGGCATCCAGGGGCCGCAGGGCTTTATTCGAGATTTCAAAACAGCTATGTAATTTTCCGTTTTCTCTTGTCTTAATTGGCTCATCTGTTGTTTTTGAAGATAATGACAGAAGAAGAGCAGCAATAACAATTTAGTAGAGAAATCTGTAGACTCCAGGGGAAACTGAGCCAATTTGGGCAGCCAGTGGCCACCATAGAAGCCACCGAAGCCAACTGAGGTGCTAATCCTGGGGTTCAAGCCAGGGTGCCAAAATCCTGGGACTACTTTCACAACCAAATGTGAGACAGACTGTATGGAAAAATTGAATTTGCTGTTCCAGCGTACTCCAAACAGATCCCAAAAATCACTTTGAAGAGGGAGGATCTGTCAGCCATGGGTAACCACACTCTGGCAGCTTAATTCGAGAAATGGCATGATCAGTGTTGGTATAGCAGAGAGAGAAATCAAGGCTGGGTACCAGGCTGTAATGGAGAGTTGGGTGGAGTCATTGGGAGCAGATAGATAGATGATAATGCGCTTCTTGCCAGAATATTTGTGAGCGGCTATGCTGATTAAAATGGTAGGTAGAAAAGGGAAGTAAATCCAAAGGGCTAGTCATGAAGCCCTCCAAGACCTGCTTGTCCAACTAGGAAAAGCAAGACGTTTGGTAGAACAGCAAAGCCTACAGAGAAACCAAAGGTAAGGCCATACAGCAAACAAGAGGCAAATGGATGATCAGGGTGGTGGGGAAGGTCAGTGGCCAGAGCAGGGGCATTGACTGAAATGGAGAGATGGAGTAGTCATGTGGCCATGGTGATTCCATGGAAGTTTCAATTGCAGTTTCTAAATGCTGAAGTTCAAATTCAGATTTTTGCATTCAAATACAAATATCTAATCATATGATTCTAATGTAGCGCTCACAGCTATTAGTAGAAACATGCTGCTTTATTTTCCAGCTGTTGTTGGCCACAGCCACTCTGTACATATGTGAAGCTTTTCTCTGTCTAACAGCTCGTTCTCTACCCCAGCTATTTTTCTGCAATTTACACGTCAATAATCTATACATGACTATGAAATATATGAATTAAATTACATAAAGAAAACAAATGCCAAATAAATATTACAGAATATACAATGAAAGTTCCCCAGGAGTCGTGTCACTGGTGTTACTGCGTGACAAAAAACTCTTATTTTGAAATAAAAATCACACTAATGACATCACTCAACTTCGTTTTACCTGTTTTCTGAGGATCTATTAAGAAAAGCACATGGTGAGTCCACTGAGTCTTTCAGTTATCAGAGATTTTCTCATTTAGCTCATGATTTCATATGAAGCTTTTAGCTGAAGTCACTGGTGTGACCGACTTTATTCTGAGGTAACTGTGAAAAAATAGAATACAAATGGATTAAATGACATATTTTAGTGGATATTCCATGATTGACAACATGTGGTTTGATGTTCTGTAGCAGCCGTTTTGTAAAAATGCATTGTTCATTAAAATGTCTCTGGTGTTTCCTCTCTTATGTGTAACACCAGTGAGGATCAGTAACACCAGTGACTCCTATGGAGAGACAGAAAAGTAGACGTCTCTGTAGAATGACCCATATACACACACCAGGGTGGTTCCTAGCCTTGTCCCCTACAATAAGCTGTTGACCACACCATCTCTCTCCGGCACCAACTCCAGGGCCCCAGGCAAGTTGCATGGGTGGGACAGCTGAGTGTGGATGCACAGCTCAGTTGCAGACAGTGCCATGATGAGCTAGTCTCAGATTAGTTCGCTCTGTACAGAAGGTGGCATGTGAGCCCATCTAGCTGAAGTTTCAGTATCGTTAGCTTGGTCGCTTAATGGTTCCCCTGCCTGACTTCAGGAGCTACACAGTTCAGACCAAAGGAGCTTGGGCTGGAAACACTGCCTAAAATACCGCCATAGCTCCCTGACCAATGTACTGTATTCAGATCATTCGCTAGGGTCTAGCAATAGCAGGCAAGCTAATGCATCACTAGTCATCAGCTGCAGGGCTGTCTTTTCATCAGACCACTCGCACGCCTTGACACGTCCCTATGTTCCACTGTGGGCTGTACCAGCGTCACGTTGAAGAGCTACTGTCCAAATTACATGCGCTATATTTGTGTGACCACAGGGGCCTGGGTTTGGCTTCTTTCGTTGCCATCCAGGTAACATCCAGAGGATGTCCTGCTTTAATCCAGGATCTAATGTAACTGGATCCAAATGTTCTGAGGGGGGAACCCATTTTAGTCCACGTACAACAGTGAAGAAAGACTCTGTCCACACGACCTGTTGTGGCTTTGGGCAGTAGTGCTGTTGACGGTGGAAGATCCTCTCTCACATTCCGCAGAAGAGGAAAGATAAGTCAGACTTGCTTGTCACAGTTGTTTGAGTTGTCTTGTGGTGCTTCACGGCCTCGCTAGCTGGTTCATTCAGTAACTTGGCTAAACTGTTTACTTCTTGTTCTCCTACAAAATCTAGGCCTCACTCCCACCTGGCCTAAAGTGTTCGTCAAGGGGTTTGAGCTGATGGACCTAACTTGAGATCGGCAGTGACCGATTCATACAATCAACGGCTGTTGATTTTGCCTCTGTTGGTCAGTTCAACACCTTTAAAGCTTCCACATGACATCTGTTCTTCACCTTTCTTTGTCCTTTGTCCACCTGATGTTTTCATAGCCATCAACACATGAACCGTTTGCTGTATATGGCGATTTGCATCCACAAGCGATGAGTCTCTGCACTGAAGTTTGAGAGACAAGCTTTTCAGTGCATGCAGAACGTTCTTCATTACAGCCAAATCTTCCACAAACCCTGCATTTGTCTTCTTGTAAAGGCCTCCGAATTGTTGCCTTCTAACATCGCTTTGTTTGGCGTTTTTACTGGCTGTTTTAAAATGATAAGGAAGGGCAGCTTTTACTGTAGAGACGCTGATGGACACCCATGGGATTGTAAAAATTTGCCTTTAAGCAGAAACAAAACTGCTGCTGAAGCTCCATGTTCAGTTCCAGACTCAACTTCTTTCATTTCATCGAAGTGACTGTTATTATAACTCCACAGAATATCTGTGCTGGTAATTATAGACACGGTTTTAACTAATTCTGCAGTGTTTATGATCTGCTTATACATTTATTACAGAGAAAGAAATACAGGCGCTTATAGGGATGAAGAGCAGTTCAATATAAATAACACCAGAGGGCGCTGTTTACCAATTTATCATTACTGACTATTTCAAATTATTATGTAAAATATCTGTCTTAGATAACTTATATCAAATTTAGTCATTTCGCAGTGGATGTGCAGTTCTCACTCACTAGTTCAGTAGCAGTTCCACATAAATGACGGATGGAGCTGTTTCCTGCGATGAAAACCAGCACAGACCAGCACAGCAGGTCACCAGCCAAACTAAGCCATGTTGTGGATGCTGATACGCTGGTCAACCAGTATGACCATGTTGGGTGAGTAGCTAAACCAGCATTAGACCAGCATGGAATTCAGAGGCATTCAGTACATTTTATTTAGAATAAAGTCTAAACGAAAACTGCTCTGCATCTGTAAATGAATTACAGTCGTCACTGGATACAAACAAAATATACTTTTTTTTTTTTTTACTTTTAACGAAACATTTTCATTAACAGGTTATAAAACTCTTTCACAGACACGTCTCACAGAGTCTGCTGGACAGAACTGATTTACTGGCCTCAGCACTGAATTAACACCTACAAAGTACATGTGTGCTCGGATTTGCAAGATGACAAAAAATGACTTCAAGTGTTTGTCAGTCTCACAGCTTCAGCACTAAGCCAATGAAGCAAAATCTGGTCACAAACAGTAACTTAACAAGGAAAAAATCTGTTAATGTAACTTACTGTAAAAAAACAACAATAACAATGTCTATAGGTCCATTGTTGTTTTTTTGTAATTTGAAAATAAAAATGAAAATTAAAACAGTATAAGGTTTTCTTAGGATGGATATACTGTACACCGATCAGGCATAACATTATGACTCCAGCAGTACTGCTGTGTCTGATCCACTCAGACAAGCGCAACACACACTAACACACCACCACCACCACGTCAGTGTTACTGCAGTGCTGAGAATGACCCACCACCCAAATAGTACCTGCTCTGTGAGGGTCCATGGGGGTCCTGACCACTGAAGAACAGGGTAAAAGGGGGCTAACAAAGTATGCAGAGAAACAGATGGACTACAGTCTGTAACTGTAGAACTACAAAGTGCACCTATATAGTAAGTGGAGCTGATAAAATGGACAATGAGCGTAGAAACAAGGAGGTGGTCATAATGTTATGCCACTGCATTAAAGTTGAAGTTGATTAGACAATAAAAACTGAATGAGGCTTGGTCATACAAAAATTCTTTAAAATATCAATAAAAATCAGGGTTATAAACAACGTGCTGGACTGTCCTACATATATACAGTATTTTAGTGGAGGTAGCCGAATATCCCTTTGTGTGTTTCTCTGTAAATCAAATGTGGACGAAGAACCTGAGGCTCATGGTTTTACACTAAGAGTGAAGGTTCAGTTGACTTGACGGCGGCCGCTGCATCCGCTTGCTGCATCTGCAATGTGGCCCAGACGACGGCCAGCTGTCCCTGGTTGTCGTTGTTGAGTTTTTTGCGCTTCCTCAGCAGGATGAGTTGGGGGTTCCTCAGCAGAGTGTAGAGGAGAAGCCAGCGGGCGCAGACTCTGACCTCTAGTTGACTCCCTGAAGAAACACAACAGAGGAATATATATATGTGTATATATATATATATATATATCTATACATATATATATATATATAGACACACACACACACACACACACTATATTGCCAAAAGTATTCGCCCTTCACATGCATATGAAATTGAATGACATCCCATTCTTAACCCATAAGGTTTAATATGATGTCGGCCCACCCTTTGCAGCTATAACAGCTTCAACTCTTCTGGGAAGGCTTTCCACAAGGTTTAAGAGTGTTTATGGGAATTTTTGACCATTCTTCCAGAAGCGCATTTGTGAGGTCAGACACTGATGTTGGATGAGAAGGCCTGGCTCGCAGTCTCCACTCTAATTCATCCCAAAGGTGTTCTGTTGGGTTGAGGTCAGGACTCTGTGTAGGTCAGTCAAGTTCTTCTACACCAAACTCGCTCATCCATGTCTTTATGGACCTTGCTTTGTGCACTGGTGCGCAGTCATGTTGGAACAGGAAGGGGCCAAACTCCCCAAACTGTTCCCACAAAGTTGGGAGCATGAAATTGTCAAAAATCTCTTGGTCTGCTGAAGCATTAGGAGTTCCTTTCACTGGAACTAAGGGGCCGAGCCCACCTCCTGAAAAACAACCCCACACCATAATCCCCCCTCCACCAAACTTTACACTTAGCACAATGCAGTCAGACAAGCACCGTTCTCCTGCCAAACCCAGACTCGTCCATCAGATTGCCAGATGGAGAAGCGTGATGCGTCACTCCAGAGAACACGTCTCCACTGCTCTAGTGTCCAGTGGTGGCACTTTACACCACTGCATTTACACCTTTGCATTGCGCTTGGTGATGTAAGGCTTGGATGCAGCTGGTCAGCCATGGACACCCATTCCATGAAGCTCTCTACGCTGTTCTTGAGCTAATCTGAAGGCCACATGAAAGTTGGTGACCTCTCTGCACTATGCGCCTCAGCATCCACTCTGTCATTTTACATGGACTACCACTTCGCGGCTGAGTTGCTGCCGTTCCCAGTCGCTTCCACGTTGTTATAATACCATTGACAGTTGACTGTGGGATATTTAGTAGTGAGGAAATTTCATTACTGGACTTGCACAGGTGGCATCCTATCACGGTACCACGCTGGAATTCACTGAGCTCCTGAGAGCGACCCATTCTTTCACTAATGTGGAATATATATATACACACACACAGTATCTCACAAAACTGAGTAAGCCCCTCACATTTCTGCAAATATTTTGTTATATCTTATCATGGGACAACACTATAGAAATAAAACTTGGATATAGCTTAAAGTAGTCAGTGTGCAGCTTGTATAGCTGTATAGATTTACTGTCCTCTGAAAATAACTCAACACACAGCCATTAATGTCTAAATAGCTGGCAACACAAGTGAGTATCCATTTTTGACGTTTTTCAGTTTTTGACATAATTTGAAAACGTCTGTTGGCCTTTACATTGTCTGTAAATTTCATGATGAAAGGACCACAAGAAACGACCCAAAATTACTTGGAAATAATTCTTGTTCCATTGACTTACATTAAAAGTAAAGTAGGTTTTTTCCTTCTCCAGTAAAGTTACCATTTTGGAGAGGTTTTCTTCCAACAACAGCGAATAACAAAAATAGAAGAAAAAATAGAATAGAAAAGAATAGAACAAAATAAAAGGCAATGCTTCACAATTACGTTATTGGTCGTATAACATTATTAACAGCTGCTTGTTCTGCAAGAGAACCAAAACCCATGACTTTTGCCGGACCATTTCATTTGTTTAATGCGCACCTGAGTACAAGCAGGGCATCCACACCAGTCAAAACTAACCGAACTAAAGAAAAAGTTCTGCACCAAACAAGGTATAAATAAGTTAACACATTGACAAACTTACATATGGTGCACAATTTCTACTCATTTCTATTTATTTACTGAGCTTAACATTTAAAATAAATTTTGCACACACCACAATTTATGTTTTATTTTTTCCAGTTTGTTCAATTCAGAAAATTAACAGTAGTTGTGCATGAAAATGTGCACAAGTGTGTGCTCTGTAATGAGTTAACTTATTTACAATAAAGAATCAATAAAACATGTAATTTGGCCAGGAACACCTAAACTTTTAAATATGACTGTACATGCAGTTAGTTACCTGGGGTCTGGTCTACGCTGGAGTAAGACTTGGCTGCTGTGTGTCTCTCCAGAGTGCGTTTGAGCAGCAGGTGGCAGAAGCAGACCAAAACCAAGTTGCTATGGTAATGATCTGCCATTATCATTCCTATCCATGTACGGTAGCCTGCAGACACAGAATGCACAACAAGTTCTGTTCCTCCATCCAGTAAAATTAGCAAAGTTTTAACTTTCAACAGTTTCTATTTTACATACACTGGGTAGACCTTGAAGGAGAAGAAGTCTAGCCTTTCACTCACAGCAGCACGGACCAGCAGGACATTTAGCAGAGTTTGCTAGCGTTAGCTGTTTTCAGAACTTAAATTATTATTATTGATTTTTAGTGCCGTCAAGTCGACCCCTGGCGAGCATATGGATAAGAGTTTCTCCAGAACATCCTGTCTTCTACTCGGGTCTTTAGGATTCGTAATGACTTGTTCACGATTCCTCTGATTGTCTCCATCCATTTTGTTGCTGGCTGTCCTTCTCCTCTTTTACCTTCAGCTTCTTTTCCAATGAACTGTATTTTTTCTCATAATATGTCCAGAATAAGAGCTTCAGTTTGGTTATCTGGGCTTTGAGTGGGAGATAAGGCTCCATTAGGATTCTTCCATTTTACCATCTAAGGTACAGTACTTTCAGAAGTCTTCACCCACACAAAACGCAGAATGGTTGCACAGCTTAAATGGTTCCCACTTCCCGCTGGGTCGCTAGGTGGTTGCAATGGTATTCAAGGTGGTTGCTAAGGTGTTGCTAGGTGGTTGCTATGGTGTTGCTAGGGGTTTGATATTGTATCCAAGGTGGTTGCCAAGCAGTTGCTGCGGTGTCACTAGGTGGCTGCTAAGGTATCCCAAGAGGTTGCTAAGATGTTGGTAGGCAGTTGCTGTGGTATCCCATGCACCTGCTAAATTATTGCTATGCAGGTGCCATGGTGTACAAGGTGTTTCTTAAGTCATTCATAGAGAGTTGCTAAGTGGCAACTATGTGTTATTGAAAATGAATGGGAGTCTATGAGAAGAAGGAGGGCAAGTAGTTTGGTGTTTGTTGGGCAAAGGAAATAATAAGGCTGGGGTTTCGGTGAAAATGAATGGGACTCTATGAGAAGAAGGAGGGATGAGAAAATGACACATAGAGGAGTTCAGGTCAGTGTGGCTGTGGATTAGAGCTTGAGGACCTGCCCTGAGTGAGTACATGTAGTTTGGTGGCTGTTGGGCAAAGAAGTAATACAGTTTGTGTGGTAGCAAAAATTAATGGGAGTCTATGTGAGAAATGAGGGATGGAAAAAAACACAAACAGACGAGTGCGGGTCAGAACAACATTGAATTTGTGCTCGGGGGCCTGCCCTGAGATATATAGTATATGTGGAACTGTGTCTTTTGGTTGAACAGAAGTAAGTAGATTGTCATGCAATTTTACACCCCATTCATTCCTATTGGAATAACATATATATGGATCCTATGGGGATAACAATATTTGCAATGCGCGAACACAATAAATAAAAACAATACAATAAATTTCAGCATAAAAGCACAAATAAAAGGAAAATTTGAAGAAAATTAAATAAAACGATTGTTAAAAAAAAAGTAATAAGGTAAAATAAAATGAACAGTAATACATTAAGGATCAGGCTGAGTTACAGGCTGTCTGAAGTCAACTAGAGATTAAAAGTTTAAAATGACTTAAAAGTGACACCAGCAAGCTGAGTTTTAGAGTCCATCTCGCTACTGTGCTGTAGCTAAAAGCGGATTTTCCCAGTTCAGTATAAAATTGAAAGGTGATCCAGTCATTAGAGCAAGTCTCATAATTACCATTACCGTTATTTGTAGAGATCATATAAGCTGCCATATGGCTGGAGAGTGATTTCTTCCTGATTTTCTGCTATGAGTGTTGTGTTATCTGCACATCATCTTCCTCCAGTCCTGCTTCTCATATGTTTCATCATACAGGTTGAACAGGTATGGGGATAGTGGGCAGCCTTGTCTTACTCCTTGGGTATAGTGGGCAGCCTTGTCTAACTCCTTGGGGATAGTGGGTAGCCTTGTCTAACTCCTTGGGGATAGAGGGCAGCCTTGTCTAACTCCTTGGGGATAGTGGGCAGCCTTGTCTAACTCCTTGGGGATAGTGGGCAGCCTTGTCTAACTCCTTGAGATAGAGGGCAGCCTTGTCTAATTCCTAGGGGATAGTGGGGAGCCTTGTCTACCTTCTTGGCCAATGTGGAATCAGTTTGCCCACATTCTGCCATGACTGCGGCTTGTTGAGCAATGTAGAGGTTTCTCATTAGACGAATGAGATGCTCTAGTATACTCATTTGCCTGATTCCATAATTTTATATGGTCAGAAAATTGGAAGGCTTTGCTGTAGTCAATGAAACACATGTTGACTTCCATCTTGAATTCCCTGGCTTTTCAATTATCCAGCATACATCAGCAATGATATCTCTTGTTGTTTAAACTATGGAAAGGCCATGAGTTTAAGGACATCTCAGAGGAGATATACCGGCAAAACTACAACTACAAGTCTATTTTGTTACACTACTGTTAACTGAAATGCATAAAATTGTCTCCATAGAATAATATGGAAAAATATATTTGATTGATAAGATTTTGTCATATAGTCCAGTCCTGATTTAAAAAGAAGTTCTCTACTTGCTGTACCTTTATCCAACAGCTCAAAGCCCTTTGGCATGACGGTCCGGTTGATGCGGGACACCAACAACAAACTGACGAAAGCGCTCCTCAGCAGCCGTAAGATGCAGCTCCACAGTCCCAGGATCACGTTGTAGAAAAAGAAGAAGTAGTTAAAGTTGTGGAAGGCTTTCCTGGAGAGGAAATAACATTAAAAGAATCAGTCTGACCATTAGTTAACAGGTTGCTATCAGATTGATTTAACAAGTAAATAATGTCCATCAATCACGTATCAGACTTTCTTAAGAAATATGGTCTGTTTGACCTATAAAGACCAAAAGGTCCTCCAGCCAGAGCTGTGCAAAAGTCAAAAAGGCCATTGCAATGCAAGTTATTCATTTTTCAGTGTCAGGAAAATAGAAGGAAGTCAAACAACAGGACTTTTCGAAACTGAAAATACAGAGAAAATGGGACTCCTGACAACCACCTGCAACACCTGGTGGACCAACAAAAAATGTCCCCATCAGATAAGAAGCACTTAAAGCTTTCTTCTTTGAGAGAGAGGAGAAAATCAAGCTCCACTCTTACATCAGATCTGAAAACATCCACAGCCATCCTTCCACTGTGAGAAGACAACGCAGCACTATGGGTCTAAAAGGATGTGTAGCTGCCAAGGAGCCTCACTGAGAAAAGGAAACAGACAAGAACATCTGCGGTAGAACACCGAAACTGGACATCTGAGATGTGGAGGAAGGATTTATGGACTACTGGGATCTTTGGAAGTAACAGGAGGAGTATGTATACCGCCAAGGCAATGAAAGACTTCTCAACACGTCACCATTGGAAGTTTTGACAGAAGGAATGAGAAATATCTCTCCAGAATTTGAGAGTGAGTCTCCTGAAAAGAATGGAAGCTGTAATAAAAGGTAAAGAGTGACACACTGAGCACTCAAACATCTGGTATTACATTTACAGCCCCAATTCCAAAAAAGTTGGGACGCTGTGTAAAATGTAAATAAATGTAAATCAAAACAGAATGCAATGATTTGCAAATCTCATAAACCCATATTTTATTCACAGTAGAACATAGAACACATATATTAGGTGTTGAAAGTGAGACAGGCAGAAAGTGAGACTCAGGCAGCACTGCAGTAAAAACAGGCATGATTCTGTACTGGAAATCACTGCATGGGCTCAGGAACTCTTCCTCTCACTTCCAACATCTGATTGTAAGTCGCTCTGGATAAGAGCATCTGCCAAATGCCGTAAATGTAAATGTAAATTTATGTTCTATGTTCTACTGTGAATAAAATATGGGTCTATGGGATTTGCAAATCAATGCATTCCGTTTTATTTACATTTATTTACATTTTACACAGCGTCCCAACTTTTTTGGAATTGGGGTTGTGGTTGTTGAGGCTTCTGTGTAATTTTCTGTTAAATATTTATGTATTCTGCTTTTTTACTGACACTGAATAATGAACGCTTGCTAGGTTAGCTTTCGCTCAATGGTTACCCTTCAGAGAGAAGACAATCATAGGGTAGAGACAGTTTTGTCAAAGACGTGTGGGCAGGAAATAGTGCATTAGCCTTGTGATTGCAGAGAATGTTGCTTATTTATCGCTACCCACCATTAGGACCAGCCACTTTACACTGAAAGAGGAAAATGTTGGCAAAATACATTGGCCATTTAGTGGGCACTGGAAAATTATTCACATTGACTTTGTACATGTATATTGTGTACCCACCAGAGCAAGACCTACTTAGAAAGAAAACACAGATTTAGATTCCCTGGGCCTGAATAAACTTCCATGGTACTCAGTCATTTGAGCTAGCTGACCAATTAAAGTCCCTGAGGTAAACCACACCACAGACACGTGCCTGTTCATCTACACTCTCACATCCCTACACACAGTTCAGTTAGCAAGCTCCTGGCTAACTTATGATCGTTTGTAGGTCAGACTGCTTCCTAACACGTACCTGTTGTTGAGCGCGAGGGGCTTCTGCTTATCCTCAGGCGACAGTTTGTCCTGCAGGAAGAAAACCCGAACCAGCAGGACCTGCAGCTTCAGCAGGGCGAGCACGATGAAGAAATTTGCCCTGTTTTTATAATAGCAAACCTTGAATGAGACTCCAAATCATGTGAACCCAGCCCAGCTTTTTCTAAGCTTCACTGTAATGCCAGTGTAACACTAGAATACACCAGGATCAGACATCCATTATAACCTGGTTAGTTGCCTTAAACTACATAACTGGACATACAGATTGGCAGGCTGGTGAATGAATAAGTAACAAAAGAGTGTAGAAATTATGCTCTGTTATGAAATCTGTGTGTAATGGACTGTGGACTTACAGGAAGGTGATCAGATCGATCAGCCAGGAGAGGAATCCTTCTTCACGGATTGGGATGACCACCAGAAACACAAAGACAATCCCAAACACAAACAGGGCAAAATGCACGATCAAATAACCTGAAAAAGCAATACAAAAGTCTTAATCTCTATTTGGATGGGATTGGTTTTACATAGTTAATGAATGACAACAAAAACGATGTACTGCTGACCTGAAAACTCATTTGTTCTAAATTTTAATCGGTGCTGAGGATGAGTGCACTCACCCCATATTGTGTAGGCGATCTGGCAGCCAGGGTACCTCACAAGAGCAACCTGAAATAAGATGAATTAAAATGCTATTTGAAACAGATGGGCCCTGTTTAGAGGCCTGTCTCACAAGGCACATTATACTTTCACATTCACATCACTAAGCAAGACCACAACTATTGGGATTGCAGACCGAGACCAAGTTGAGTCTCTGAGTTGAGTCTGAGTCAAGTCTTGAAAGTCTGAGGTGAGAATCCGAGTTGAGTCTATGAGGTGAGAGGTCAAGTCTGTTTTTCAAGTCTCTAAGGCCTGCTAGGCTGTGTCGAATTTCGTGTCTCTAAGGTGTGAGTCAGAGTTGCTTCTCAAATCTCTGTGATGATTCTGAGTCAAGTCTTGAGTCTCAGGGGTGTGCGTTCAAGTCCAGTCTTGAGTCTCTGAGGTGAGTCTGAGTCGAGTCTTGAGTCTCTGAGATGCAAGTCTGAGTTGAGTCTTGAGTGTCTAAGGTTTGAGTCTGAGTCAAATCTTAAATCTCTGAGATTCAAGTCTGAGTTGAGTCTCGAGTGTCTGAAGTCTGAGACCGAGTTGAGTCTGAGTCATGTCATGAGTGTCTGAAGTAAGAATCCAAGTTGTCTCGAGTCTCTAAGGTGAGAATCTAGAGTTGAGTCTAGAGTATCTGAGTTGAGTCTAGAGTCTCTGAGGTGATAATCTGAGTCATGTCTTGAGTCTCTGAGGTGAGAATCCAAGTTGAGTCTAGAGTCTCTGAGGTGAGAATCCGAGTTGAGTCTTGAGTCTCTGAGGTGAGAATCCGAGTTGAGTCTATAGTCTCTGAGGTGAGAATCCGAGTTGAGTCTAGAGTCTCTGAGATGAGAATCCAAGTTGAGTCTAGAGTCTTTGAGGTGAGAATCCAAGTTGAGTCTAGTTGAGTCTCTGAGATGAGAATCCGAGTTGAGTCTAGAGTCTCTGAGGTGAGAATCCGAGTTGAGTCTAGAGTCTCTGAGGTTAGAATCTGAGTCATGTCTCAAGTCTCTGAGGTGCTTTAGTAGATAATTGTGTCACTGCAGAGACACAAGCATCTGCATCTTTGTTACATTCGATTATAAGTTATGTCAGAAGTCCATGCGTTCTAAAGACGTGTCACAGCTGCTTACATTTACACAAACAAGGACGCATGGTCCATTTTCGTTTGATAACAAATGCAGACAGAGACTGATGTAATAAATGTGGGCAGCACTCTGTGACTCCAGTCAAGAAATCCTATCACAAGTTATCAATGGAAATGCATTTGACATGTAAATGGTTATACACTACACGGCTCTACAGCTACACCCTTACCATGCTAACGGCAGAGTCTGGCGTTCGGAACCTCACTGGCAAGAAGCTTTTTTCACCTGCCCGCAGCTTTTTCATGTGCTTCCTGCGACGTTAAAAGGCAAATGAATTAAATCATTGTAAGAGAAAGACATCTCATTGACTTTGTTCGCACAGCAGGTAAAAGTGCCCCAAATCCAATCTTTTTCTTCAAATGTGAAACAGATGTGTTCCTTGTGTGTCAGTGTGAACAGCAAAAAACACATTAAATCTCACATTTTCAATTTCGATTTGAGATGCTTTCATATGTGGTACTGAAACCTGATACGTATCCAGTATGCAGTGACTCAGTCTGAACAGCCAGATCGGAATTCATGCGACTTTTACGTCAATCCAACTCAACATTTGTCATAATTTTGTGCTGCTGAGACATTTAGGCTGATATTTCTGAACTAAAAAAATTAAAAGGAGACTTTGAAGACATTTCGAAAGTAATGACCGAACGTGACAGTGGGAGAGCGAGGCTGCAGCGTCAAAGAATAGTTAAAAGTCTGAAAGCATAGTTTAAAGAATCCAAGGACGCAAACCAAAGAAGTGACCGTGCACTGTTTATGGTGAGTTTGAACACACTGTGGGTGATGAGCCCAGTTGTGAGTCAGTGAAGCTTCATGATGGCCCCTGTGATGGTGGCGAAGATGAAAATGAAAGCTCCGGGACCGACTGGCGTTCGCTGGCAGTCATGATTGTTTACCTCTGGATGAGCCACTTGAAGCACTGTTCATTTGCGCATGTGGGTCAGTTTATGACCTTGAACTGTTCAAACTAATATCATATCAGTCACATTTAAAAGAACAACAAAAAATTTCTGAGAAAATCAGATTTGGGCCACTTTTACCTGCTGTGTGAACATAGCCATTACGCTTTTCTGGATATTCCAAAACAGTGGACATATGTTCTTTGTGGTATCAAAGACAAAACTGCAAAAGTCCATATGCTATGGATATTAATTTAGAGGCCCTCTTACTTAAACAATGTCTTCAAAGTGTAATTCCATTTAGTGCTCACACATACCTGTAACATATCAGTACATGACCAACGTGAGCCACAGATGACAGTGTGGCTAAGGCTGTTGAGACATACCAGGCATCTAGAAATCAAATAAAAAATAGCTTTATGCAATATCTAGAACAACTCCACATTGTTACTGTAACATTGTAACACTCTAAATGATGTTACATACAGTATCATGACGATATATGAAGTAATAAATTATTAGAATAGTGACTGGCATAAAAGCAAAAAGGAGCCAAAATGTTGCAATAGTCTAATAACAAAAAATTAGTTATTTTTGATGATGTGACACAGGAAGTGTTGTCTTTCCAGACATCCTTTGTGACCTCTGCAATGGAGCAACAAACCAGGGCTCAAACCAGAGCTATTTTGGAAATTGCTTGACCATAAAATTTCAAATTCAAAAATTTTTATTCCGATTGACCAAGGACATAAACTAAGGATGGTTGGGCTTTGGTCACCTGAGGCTTAAGCAGTTCCATCTCCTTTATTAGTGGAATGAAGGGGTGAAAAAAACAGATTGAATTCATGAATGAATGAAAAGAAAAAGTGATCTCACATGCAGCGTAATCCAGGTATTCGGTCCAAAAACTGGGTCTCTCTACTAGAGTGTATAGCTCCTTGATGCCCAACGAAGACAAAACTAGCTCACTTGAAATGAACTACGAGGAAACCAAGAAACACATAGACACACATATTATTGTACAGATTACTGATTACCTGTATCTGTAATCTGAAACCTAATCCAAAGGATTACTGTATTAAAGTAATGTAATCTGATTGCTTTCTGTTTTCAGATTATCTGTAAACCACATACTTACATAAAGAAAAGCTAAAACAAGCTTCAGTGAGACTTAAAAGCAGAAAAACTGCAGTTTAACGAAAAAAATAATTGTCTATTATGTTGTCCCTGTCTTCCATAACATTTTGTATGAGTATCTGAAACCATTTGCGACAAACATGCAAAAACAGAGGAAAGCAGGAGGGGCAAATGCTTTTTCATGACACTGTGCCTGTAATCTAATTACTCTCTTTTTCTGTAACTGTGATGGGACAGTTTCCTTTTTTGGTATCCTAAGTATGTAACATAGTCACATGTATTCCATTACTACACAAACATGTTCATCTCACAATAACACATTAATATATAGATTATCATGTGCATTCATGCACAAATGCACACGTACCATGTAGAGTCCGACGAGAGAGATAACCGCAGTGGCGATCATTCTGCTGGGGAATTTAAAATAAGGATCCGAGTCGTACACCTTCCTTCTGAACCAGCTCTTCTCCAACGACCTGGAGTGGAGAATATGAGGGTCAGAGTTTGTGTGAGTGTCTATGTGTCTGGGTGAGTGTGTTCATGTGTTTATTAGACTGTGTATGTGAGAGAGTATCTTCCTCAGGGAGTCGCCACCTAGTCATGGCAGAGAAGCTTGTGTGCACCTACAATCCTGAGAATAAGGCCATCTGTAGATGCGCTCCTACAGATTGGTCAAGCAATGCAGTGAGACAAAGAGAAGCTTTTTGACAAAGTAAGGTCCGCAGACATAAGGCCTCAGCAGTGGCATAAGCACAGCAGTGAAATCCTTTCAGGGCCAGCAGCTTTGCTCTTTTTTCATCTTCAAGGTTATGTGACCTGTGAAATTAAGTTGATCTTTCAGGATAACTCCAAAGTTTTGAGCCCTGTATGATGAATTTATGATAGAGGAGTCGAAAACTTGACAGATCCACCTAATGTATATGTAGTCAGAGGTGCTGTCTTGAAGATGTAAAACAACAAAGCCGTTGGCCCTTTTGAGATTCGAGTAGGCAATCTCATGGTGGCCGAAAATTACCTCCTGGCAGCACATCCCTGCCTTCATCCTGGAGATCTGGAAGAGGACATACCCAAAGATTTCAGTGATCAAGTTGCGGACCTAAACTATTATTTACCTAACTACACCAAGCTATGATGGAGCTCTCGGCATTTAGACCCTAGAGTCTTGTTTCTCTGGGTACACTAGGCACGTATTGGTTTGGATATTAAGAAATAAATCAATCTGAGGTTTCTTCAACACCAAGAAGGCTGTCTGTGGGCCCGTCGATGAAACTCTCCATGTCCTAAACATGTGCAAAGGCTTCTCTCTGAAGTGACTGCCTAGTTAATTGTAAAAGAACTGCTGATATAGTATTTCATGACAAGATCCCCCGGCACCACAAATGTCTTGAAGATGTAAAACAACAAAGCTGTTGGCCCTATTGAGATTCGAGTAGGCATTCCCATGGTAGCCGAAAAGTACCTCCTGGCAGCACATCACTGCCTTCATCCTGAAGATCTGGCAGAGGACAAACCCAAAGATCTCCATGATTACCTGATAACTACCATCTTTAAAAAGGGGACAATGCAGACTGTGGGAACTCAGAAGATGGTAGCTTCCTGCTGTGCATCACTTAGAAAACAACTGTGCACGTTCTCTCCAACCGCTTCCCTTGTCTGAAGAATTCCTCCAAGAATCTCAGTGTGGCACAGAGGTACAACTGACACAAACTTATCAAAGACCACCACTATACATAGTCTTCATGGATCTCACCAAGGAATTCGACTCTGTGAACCAGGAGGCTCTGTCAAAATCTCGGGTGCCCTGAGAAATACATTACAATGCCAAGCCTTCTCCCTGACCACATCACTTCAGTATAGAGGGTTCTGTGGTCAAACATGGATGCACCTTTGATCCCACCTTGTTTAAAATCTTCAAAAACCTGACAACTGGTACCTGAACTCTGTACAGAATGGATGGCAGGCTCTTCTAGCTTAACAGATTCAAGTACAAGATAAAAGTTTCCTCCATGTCCATCATCAGCTTTAGCAGCTCAACCACAGATCAGATGAACTGGCCATATGGTGCAAATGTCTCATGTCTCCCCAAGCAGAATATTGTACTTGCAACTACCTGTTGGCCAGCAGCCCCCAGGAGGTGGGAAGAAGCAATATAAGGACAACATCTGGATCAATCTACATTGAGCTGGGAGAACGTAGAACAGGATAGAACGCAAAGTGAAACCATGCACCGTCTACCATTCTTCACAAAGGACACTTAATAAAGCCCACACTGCAGTTAAGTCTGCGGCTCCAGGATTCTCCTTCCCCGCCAGGAGATACTCCTCCAGAGGACCATCATTCCCAAACTTGAGTCCATGCGCATGCATGCAATGTGAACATTTGTCTGCATGTGCGTGTGTTAATGGACATATGACTAAACGTACTGTTCAGGAGGCCGTCTCAGTAGTGTTTGTACATATTTGTACTGATGGGACTGAAGAACCGCATCTTCTTCTGCCTGAAGGAACAAACATCATGATCTAATTTATTTAACAAAGTAGTTATTACCACAGTAGTTACAGTAGTATTGTTATTATCTAAGAATAGCAGACTTTCAAATCACCTTTGGAAACTCTGAGTTTCTGAACAAATAAAACACAGGACCACTATTTGACCTGCAGGTTCTGATGCTGTAGGCACATCAACACAGTGGTGCCACTGTTGTTTGTTTCTTTTTAGCTACTGTTCCATCCAAAGGCTTTTTGTGCATAACGTACCACTTCAAAACATTTATTGATGTAGGCTATAGAAATGGAAAACATCAGGAATATACACAATCAGGCATAGCATTATGACCACTGAAGAACAGGGTAAAAGGGGGCTAACAAAGTATGCAGAGAAACAGATGGACTACAGTCTGTAACTGTAGAACTACAAAGTGCACCTATATAGTAAGTGGAACTGATAAAATGGACAATGAGCGCAGAAACAAGGAGGTGCTCATAATGTTATGCCTCATCTGTGTATTATGAATGTCGACAACTTTTTTTTGTGTTCAACTTTAGCGGAAATATTTTTATTGATACCTAAATTGCTGTGGAAACATAAATGGAATGGTTTATTTAGAGAAAAATAAAATAAATTTAATGACAGATTTCCCTCTTGGTACCTCTAACATGAGACACAAACAAACTCAAACAGCATGGTGGAGGTAGTGCTGGACTGAGATTGAGCAGGAGACACTGGGCACAAAAAGTGAAAAGAAACAGTGATTGTCTGTATACACATAGAAGTGCACATTGATCTTAGGTGGAAAATGTACAGATCGCTACAAGGACAAGTGCTTTGATTTTACTTTCAATAAAGTAAAAAGATCAAATTTACTCTCTTAGGTCAGTGTCCTATTTAATCTGATAAAGTTATGGGGGAAATAATGTTTTATTTGATCACATTAATTCAAAATATCTGAGTCAATTTCCATTCTGTCTGCGGAATGGCCGTATGGGTTAGGCTTCTGTTCACTCGGCAGCCATCTTTACAGCGCCACAGGGCAGTTATTTCCAGCTATACAAGAGCAGACTTCTACCTTTTTGAATAAGGGGAGATGTAAAAACTCAAAAGATTTTTCAAAAACATGTTAGAAATCACCAGTAAAATCCAATCCACCAGTAATGTGACCTTTTGACTTGACTTGTTCTGGCTACCGCTATGGGGCACAATATCGTCAACCCTCCTCTGCTTGTGGTGTAACCACCAAGAAGTCTGGCTCTTTTTCATGAGGGATGTTACTTTCTTTGCAAACAGATGCCATGTTGAGCATTATGTGCTTTCCCACTCATATTTCAACCAGATCGGTCTCCTCCTTTATAATGTCTCTGGTTAGGCGCAGGTTTATGTTGGGGTTTAGAATTTGTGAAGCGTCACTTATAGACAAATGTAGGTGCTGTTGCAAAATGCTGAGTGTGTGCATTTGACCTGCTTGTTGCGTTTTTGCAGGCAATTCTTCACTTCAGTTGCCAATATGAAGCCAAAGCGACAGAGGAGGAACCCCAGGCACAGCAAATATGGCCACTGCAATAACTAGACAGATGAGCACACATTATCAACGGCTTCATGCATAAAAACAGTCAACAGTCAGCAGTTTGTGACACTCATACAAAATGAAAACAACAATTAAAAAAGCAGCGTTCTGGCTCAAATTTTGAAAATCTTGATAACTTTTGGTTCTTTTAAGCAGTGGTGGACGAAGTACACAAATCATGTGCTTGAGTTAAAGTAGAGATACCCAAGGTAAAATATTACTCCAGTAAAAGTAGAAGTTCCTCCCTTTAGACCTCCACTTGAGTAAAACTATCAAAGTATTTGATTTTGAATGTCCTTAAGTATCGAAAGTAAAAGTACTAAAAGATTAATTACGACTTTAATGTCCTATTACCGTTTTTGTAAGAAGACTCCTAAACTGCTTCATTAACTCATTTTAGGTGAAAATACTCCAGTGTCTCTCTTGGTAAACCAGTCTTTTAATAGAATGTCATTAATTAGTGACGCTGATGTCTATTAAAATTATCATAAGCACAAAACACTGAAGGCAAACAATTTCCTTTAGATAGAACCGAGTGGCTCTGAAATAACTGGGTCGGTATGACCAACAGGTCAAAACAAGCTCAAGACAAAGTGCGTGCTGTGCCCTGATTGGTGTTCTTCCTTCACGCTTCTTTCATTTTGACGTTACATTTTTATGCACACTTTGAAATGTAGTGGAGTGAAAGTAAAAAGTCGCCCAAAATGGAAAGTTGTGCAGATACACGAAAAAACTACTTAAGTACAGCAACGAATTACATTTACTTAGTTACTGTCCACCACTGCTTTTAAATCTGTTCTGAAGTACATGCATGAAACAAAGTGGTAATGACTGTCAGTATGCCATGTGTTTGGAATGTGAAAGCAGTCAAGAAATTCCACAATTGGTAAAACAGGAAATCTAGTCTACGTAATTAACGTAATTAATGTTACTTGACGATTGTGTTTGTGGTTGAAAATTTACTTCCAGTGAGCTCAGATTAAACACAATAAATTAACACGTTAGCCAATGCGACTCAAATGGACAGCAAAGACTTACACTGAGTTAACCAGCCTTCTAATATCAGTTCTTCATTGAGAACATGGCAGGAATCTAATTAGATCTAATTATAAACGTGTCTAAGGTAAAAAGTAACTGGATGTTTTTGAAAGTCTATATTTCATCATGAAAGAGGTAACTTGTCTGACATTTTGTGTCTCTGTGTTGTTGAAAAGCTTGTTTAGATTTCTGCATGTTCATGGTAGTTTTAGTGGAAGAGCCATTAACCTTTAGGAGATGTTTTCACATGGTGCTGTTAGGTTATTATTATTTTTTTCCATAAAAAGTACGAGTTGTCAGTTTACAGACATGTTATTGGTCAATTCGCATGGGATAAGACATTTCGGTTTGAATTACAGAGACGGCAGTGACCACTTTACAAACTGCTCTGGAAATAGAAAATATGCCAAAACATATTGTTGCGATCCACTACTGGCTGGTGCTGGCCTGTAGACACTCATGAGGCATGGCCATGCTGAAGGCCACGCCAGGAGGATCATGGGCAGTGCACACCCTCTAAAACTATTGTGTTGATTATGTTGTTGTTTGTCCATTAACCTCTTAAAATCCCAGGCTTATTACATACTATGGCTTATTATTCAGTAAGTACAGGGGCTTCGATGCAAACTAGCTGAGCTATTCTTAGGCTATGGAAGAGTGCAGTAACACTCTGGGCCTGCTGGGAGGCCCAGGCCATGTAAGGGGTTAAAGGTATGTGGTATGTGTTTATTACATTGTTCTATGTTGGGGAGTGGGTTTAGTTTGTGTGGGTTGGGGGTCACCATAAGGGTAAAGTCTACGCCCTTAGTGTTTAATAAAGAGTAATTCTCATGGTGGAATCTGTGTCTTACTCTGCACCGACACCACAATATAATTTAACAGCTTTTTAGTCTACCTTCAACGTCTTAAGTGAATGTGTTATTAGCACTGTCATTAGCTTGGGCATTCACAGCAAACAGGCAAAATTAAATATTCACATAAAATCAAACTTTTTTCTGTATTTTTACATATTTTTTTTGGCGTACACTTGAGGCAGGCCAGTAATTATCACATTGATTTCAGCCACAGAGAACACAAGTAAATGCTTCTTCGAGCCTTCATTCTTAAGAAACTCCTTTTCCACAGAATAAGAGCATTTTTACCGACATGTTGATTCACAGTCTGTAAAAATTATTGACATGGCGCTTTCGGATGGAATTAAATCATTGAGAAACATCAGTAATAATTACATTATCCTACCTACTCATGTAAAACTAATCATATCTGAATAGTGCTTTAGAGTATGAACCAATTTAGTGAAGGTTTCAGTTGAAATTAAACTATTAAACTATTTGCAACAATCAGTCAAAAACACTGTTGTCAACATGCAGAATTGAAGAGTTTTGTGATGTAAGCATGAAGTTAAGCTTTACAACCTTTCAGCTCTTGGAATGTTATGTTGTTCTTAAATGCAGGAAATGCACCAGATCTGTCAAGAGTAATGTAATTTAAGCATATTTCAATGTAAAAATGTTCCAGACACAGGCATTTTAGGATGTGTATTCAATTAAAAAACCGTGGCCATTTTCACCCCTGGTCCCAGCCCTGCCTAACAACGCTTGTAAACAAACGCCCGAGAAATCCTCAGCAAATTCTATGACTAAACATATTTAACTTGAGGGCGTTTGGCGGACAGTAGCCACGTTTACATGCAACCAAATAATTCTTTAATAATCCGACTAATAGCTCAATCAGAATAGAATACGTCCATGTAAACACCTCAATCGGAATAGTCTAGTCTGATCGACGTCATTCAGAATACAATTTCTAACCGACTGATCGAGGTGGGTAATCCTGCAAATAATCCGTTAAATAGAAGAATAATATCCGTGTAAACGCCTGTATCTGATTACATTCCCTATCGGAAAGTTTAAGTCCGTTCTGATCATGTTTGTCGCGTCATAGTGAAAGTTTATACCGTTCAACATGGCGGAGCAGAAACTGGTCTGCAGAGGAGACGAAGTTTATGCTCTGATCTTTAAAAGACGGCGGTGGGACGGACGTCCAGCTTATATGTCTCAGAACACGAAGTCTTCCTCTCGGCCTTCTTTAATAAGGACATGTGAAGGACGTTTTCCTGAGTCTGACATCATTTTAAAGCAATTAAAAACACAAGCGTGACAACTGAAACTCGGACTGGACCTCACATGATGTTCGCTGTCATGGTAACGTTTACTCTAAGTGGTGCTCCAGGCACGTGCATCATTTTGCATTGGATTACTTGTAATGCACATGTAAACAAAGATTTTCTATCGGATTGTTGAATAGAGTGAGCATATAAACACATCAGTCTGAATCTGTAATCGGATTGTATTCAATCGGATTGGCAAAAATCTTTGCATGTAAACACAGCCAGTGAAAGGAAGGAAACATGAATGGAGTGACTCTTTAGTGGTTGTAAAGTGGGAGATGGCAGCACACTCACCTCATCATAACACATCAAACTACCAGTAAAAGTACTTTCATCACAGAACTTGTGCGCACACTGGACATTCCACACTGCCACATACAACCTGGAGAAAAACACACAGAGAAAAGCAACAACTACAGCAGAAACCATCACAATGACCGCAGTTCCACTGCTGAGGTTGAACAGCTACAGAGCTGATGGCGGCTAATCTCACCGTGCTAGTTGTTAAAGCTGAACTATGTAAGGTTTGTGGATTTGGAGACCTCTCTGGTGGAAATGTGTAACTGCATGCAATGTGCGGAAGAACCCTTCCCATTCTAACGTAAACTTTCTAGCACCACTGTGTGTGTGTGTGTGTGTGTGTGTGTGTGTGTGTATGTGTGTGCGTATATATGTGTGTTGTGTGTGTCTGTATGTACCAGACAAGTGTGTATAACAGGCCTAAAGCTCCTCCCACTGCTCTGTGTGGTGTTGACAGACAGATGAAAAAGGGCAGATTAGCCAAGGCCACTTCAAACGCAGCCACCAGATACATGAGAGCTGAAAGAAAAACAGACACAAACACTCCACTATTACTCTATACTACATCTCTGTTCCATATTATCCTTCTGTTCTATACTGTACTTCCATTCCATACATCTAATTCATATTATACTTCTATATTTCTATTCTATACTGCACTTCAACACTAATTTCTATACTACTATTCTATACATCTTATATTATACCTCTATCCTATATTTTTATTCTATACTGCACTTCTACTATCATTCTTTTCTATATAAAATGTATATTCTATATTATAATTCTATTGTATACATCTAATATATATTACTGCTTCTATATTTCCATACTAAACTGCACTTCTGCACTACACTTTTATTCTATACATATATACGATAATTCTAGAATTCCATTGTATGCTCTACTTCAATTCCATAGATCTAATTCATATTATACTTCTATTCTATACATCTAATATATATATATAATGGTTTTATTCTATATTTCTATTCTATACTGCACTTCTACACTACACTTATTTTATACTTTTATACTACACTTGTGTTATACTTCTATTTTCATATTCTACATTATAATTTTATTCTATACATCTAATCATATTATGCTTCTATACTGCACTTCTACTATAATTCTATTTTATAATACATTTATATTCTATATTATAATTCTACTCTATACATCTAACATATTCTACACTACACTTTTTTCTACACTTCTATATTATAATTCTATTCTATATTTCTATTCTATACTTCCATTGTACACTCTATGTCAATGCCATACATCTAATATATATTATACTTCTATATTTTTATTCTATACTGCACTTCTACTATACTTCTATTTTACAGAATTATACATTTATGTTCTATATTATACTTCAACACTTCTCTACAATTCTATTCTTCTATATTACACTTCTATATTTATATGTTTCTATTCTATTCTGTAATCATTCTATACAATATTTCTATACTTCTGTAGTTTACTATACTTGTACCCTCTACTATGCTTCTATACTATTTCTAGTTTTTTTTCTGAAAGCCAGCATAGGCTCTATAAATCAGCTTAGGCTGATGATTATGATGTTAAAAGCTGAAATAAAGCACTGCATGCAAGAGGAAACATTCAAACTAAAACCCTGACACAGCATGAATGCTACACACTGAGCGCACATGGCTGTAATTTATTTACAACTAACTCAGCTATTATTCTAATTTAGGCCAATAAGTTAGTTAAAGCAACACTATGTAGGGTTTGGGGATTTGGAGACCTCTCTGGTGGAAATATGTAATTGCATGCAACATGCGGAAGAACATTTTGTAAAGTAAGTTGTGCTTCGGACCCCCACAAGCAGTTTCCACACTCATTGTCCATTTTATCAGCTCCACTTACTATATAGGTGCACTTTGTAGTTCTACAGTTACAGACTGTAGTCCATCTGTTTCTCTGTGTACTTTGTTAGCCCCCTTTTACCCTGTTCTTCAGTGGTCAGGACCCCCATGGAGCCTCACAGAGCAGGTACTATTTGGGTGGTGGATCATTCTCAGCACTGCAGTAACACTGGCATGGTGGTGGTGTGTTAGTGTGTGTTGTGCTGGTACGAGTGGATCAGACACAGCAGTGCTGCTGGAGTTTTTAAACACCTCAGTGTCGCTGCTGGACTGAGAATAGTCCACCAACCAAAAATATCCAGCCAACAGCGTCTGGGGCGCGTCCGTGGGCAGCGTCCTGTGACCACTGATGAAGGACTAGAGGATGACCAACACAAACTGTGCAGCAGCAGATGAGCTATCGTCTCTGACTTCACATCTACAAGGTGGACTGACAAGGTAGGGAGTGTCTAATAGAGTGGACAGTGAGTGGACACAGTGTTTAAAAACTCCAGCAGCACTGCTGTGTCTGATCCACTCGTACCAGCACATCACACACTAACACACCACCACCACCACGTCAGTGTTACTGCAGTGCTGAGAATGATCCAGCACCCAAATAGTACCTGCTCTGTGAGGGTCCATGGGGGTCCTGACCACTGAAGAACAGGGTAAAAGGGGGCTAACAAAGTATCAGAGAAACAGATGGACTACAGTCTGTAACTGTAGAACTACAAAGTGCACCTATATAGTAAGTGGAGCTGATAAAATGGACAATGAGCGTAGAAACAAGGACATAATGTTATGCCTGATCGGTGCAGAACTCATGGTTCTAAATAGAACCATTGCCTGTACTAAAGAACCCTTGAAGAACCATCTTTTTTTAAGTGTGTACTGTAGTATAATACTAATTGAATGTACCTATAAGCCATTTTGGCACGTTAAATGGTACAATGATCCCCAAGATCAGTTCGATCATTTGTGGAGCTGCCACTATGAAGGCAAACGTGTACGACCATCGGTTCCTCAGTGTTCCAGTGAAGTCCAGCGGCCTAGCAACAGCAAACACAAAGAACAGGTTTTAAATACACAAATCACACAGGAAAAAGAACTCCTAACTAACCTTGTGAGTCATATGGCTCCCTGGTGGTCACATGGAGTGGAGTCTCATCAATATTGTGCTTGTGTTTCTCGCTTATTATCATGATTCATTTTGAACGGCTTCTTGATCAGCTACACATCCTTTCAGACCCACAGCGCTGAGTCGTCTTCTCACAGTGGAAGGATGGACAGAAACACCTGTGGATGTTTTCAGATCTGAAGCAGCTTGATTTTCTCCTCTCTCTCAAAGATGAAAGCTTTAAGTGCTGTTTATCTGATGGGGGCAGTTTTGGTGTCGACCAGGTCTTCCAGGTGGTTGTTAGGAGTCAATCATTCAATAATTTGAACTTTTGCAAACTCATTTTCCTTTCAATTCCTCCTTCCTTATGCAAATGGATTATCTTCTATCTAATCTCTGTCTCTTCTATCTAATCTCTAATCTCCTAAATATCTCCTGAAAATTAATAACTTGTACTAAGTGGCTGTTTTGACTGGATATGAATAAATAAAGGTTGTTCTTTGAGTTTTGTGCAGTACTGAGTGTGAAAGCTCAATGGGTAGAACAGATTAGGCATGTTTATTTTTTGTATAATCAAGCGAAATGTTAGCATTGAGGCACATTTGTTGTTATTATGTCCATTTGTTGTCCATGTTATTGTGTTCAGTTAGCTACAACAACAGTCCAAGCTAGAAGCACAGCATTTAAACTGTGGTTCCCAAAGGGAAAATGTGGACGATCTGGGGGGCAAACATTCTTGGATGGGCACACAGTTTTGGAAGGTCACCGCTGTTTGGCAGAGTAACACGACCACAAGAGAGAATGTCTCACTTACACAACGATGCCGAATCGGCCGCGGAGGTACGGGAAACGCTCCTCAAAGGAGTAAACCTTGCCTCTGCGCTCCAAGAATGACATCAGCACAATGATGCACATCTACAACCAAAAAAACACAACAAAATCACATTTATTCACACACAAAGAGATATATGACAGGTAAGAGGGCAGGATTTTGATGATATTTAGGCCCAATCCCACCCTAACTCCGTTCCAAGGGGTAGTGGTTGAAATCTTGCCCTACGAAATGGGACAAACCTCAAATAAAAAGAACGCTGCTTCATTAACAGCTACTACTACTAACAGACTAGTACTACCAGAGTTTGGTAGTACAGACATGTCCAGGGCTTGTTGTTTTCAGTGATTAGCCAATGATGTCTAACAGGGCTCGAACTCTTCACCTTTTCAGATCCTAATTATGTTCCAGGATCTTGCTCTGTTTTTACTAATAAAGGCAGCCATAAATGATCACCATTAAGGTAGAAATTTGAAGTGGTCAGTGAGTGGAATTACAAGGTAGGGGTTTCTAATAAAGTGGTCAGTGAGTGGAATTACAAGGTAGGGGTTTCTAATAAAGTGGCCAGTGAGTGGAAGCACAATGTAGGTGTTTTTAATAAAGTGGCCAGTGAGCGAAAGTACAAGGTCGTTTCTAATGAAATGGACAGTGAATGCAAAATCAATGGATGTTCGACTGTTGAGTGATCAGCAGTTGAAGAGTAACTCACAGAAGGCAGAAGACAGACGTGCAGCAAATTTTCGGTAGAAACTTCACATGCTTCCTCTTCTTGTGTTGCATTTCTGAGAGGAAAATGAGAGAATTCTTTCAGTACTTTAAACACCTCAGTGTCACTGCTGGACTGAGAATAGTCCACCAACCAAAATTAGCCAGCCAACAGCGTCCTGTGGGCAGCGTCCTGTGACCACTGATGAAGGACTAGAGGATGACCAACACAAACTGTGCAGCAGCAGATGAGCTATTGGCTCTGACTTTACATCTACAAGGTGGACTGACAAGGTAGGAGTGTCCATTAGAGTGGACAGTGAGTGGACACAGTGTTTAAAAACTCCAGCAGCACTGCTGTGTCTGATCCACTCAGACCAGCGCAACACACACTAACACACCACCACCACGTCAGTGTCACTGCAGTGCTGAGAATGATCCACCACCCAAACAGTACCTGCTCTGTGAGGGTCCATGGGAGTCCTGACCACTGAAGAACAGGGTAAAAGGGGGCTAACAAAGTATGCAGAGAAACAGATGGACTACAGTCTGTAACTGTAGAACTACAAAGTGCACCTATATAGTAAGTGGAGCTGATAAAATGGACAATGAGTGTAGAAACAAGGAGGTGGTCATAATGTTATGCCTGATCGGTGTAAATATTGACTGTGCATTACAATCGTGCAGAAATGTGTTCCCCGTAGAAACATGGAATTTGACCAGAGGTGCACAAACTGTACTGCACAGTGAAATAGTCTAAAAAAGGCCTCGAATGAACATTAAACTCACTAAAAGAGTAGCTCAGGAATCTACCAGGCAACAGAGCTTCAGCTTCAGCCTCAGGTCAGTCACTGATTGCTGAATTAAAGCAACTTCCAGTCAAAGTCTTTTGAAAAAGGGCGTAAAGATTGGGTAACGGAATAGTGTGCAGAACGGGATCGTTACGTGAAGCGCTACATGTTTTGTGTAAAGTGTTCAAGAATTTGCTTACACTTTATTATAGGTTACTGATGCTAATGTAGCTAAAAAGATTAGCATGATGCTAACCGCATGCCGAAATCAAAGACAAACTGGTGCGCTGGCTTGATAAGGCTGATGGTATGCCACTGCTGGTCTAACCTCAGATCACCCAGTTTACTGTCCTGCACACAAAATCTAAGATTTTTATTGTCCGCAAACAGACTTTTATTTTGAAAAATACTTACAACCACTTACAAACAACTGAGAGCAAAAAGCAGCATTTTGTCGAACACGCTATTGGGCCACCAGCTTTGCTGTATCCTCTTACCATCTACTCATCTCAAAGCATGTGGAGCTGTTCAGTATCTCTAATAGACTTGATTATGGCTTCTGACACTGTATGACTCTAATGACCATTTTTCTAACGATTAATCTATCGACTATTTTTCCGATTAGTCGATTAATCGAAACAAATCACGCTTCTTCATCTGCCAATCCGATGGAAAGTCTGGGTTTGGCGGTTGCCAGGAGAACAGTACTTGTCTGACTGCATTGTGCCAAGTGTAAAGTTTGGTGGAGGGGGGGTCATGGTGTGGGGTTGTTTTTCAGGAGTTGGGCTCGGCCCCTTAGTTCCAGGGAAAGGAACTCTTAATGCTTTAGCACCGAGAGATTTTGGACAATTTCATGCTCCCAACTTTGTGGGAACAGTTTGGGGAGTTTGGCCCCTTCCTGTTCCAACATGACTGCGCACCAGTGCCCAAAGCAGCTCCATAAAGACATGGATGAGCGAGTTTGGTGTGGAAGAACTTGACTGGCCTGCACAGAGTCCTGACCTCAACCCAACAGAACATCTTAGGGGTGAATTAGAGTGGAGACTGCGAGCCGGGCCTTCTCGTCCAACATCAGTGTCTGACCTCACAAATGCGCTTCTGGAAGAATGGTCAAAAATTCCCATAAACACTCCTAAACCTTGTGGAAAGCCTTCCCAGAAGAGTGGAAGCTGTTGTAGCTGCAAAGGGTTGGGCCGACATCATATTAAACCCTATGGGTTAAGAATGGGATGTCATATGCGTGTGAAGGCAGACAAGCGAATACTTTTGGCAATATAGTGTAAGTAAAAATAAAATATTTGAAATATGACTACTGAAAGCAACAGAAACCGTTTTGGAGTTCACCGGTTTAACCCCATTGAAGAAGTCTGGTGTTTGACTCAGTGACGTAAAGAAGCTTCGTTGGCGGTTATTACGTGACTCCAGCGTTTGAAGCGAGGCACCGAATCATTGTATCGACACAACTTGCAGCACGAAGGGTCGACACTGATTCGATGTTCTGGTATCAAGCGTAACATCTCTACTGATTCAGCTCACCTGTTAAACTCACTATATAGTTTGTTTGCACTTTGTGAAGTATTGCCTTTGTTCCACAGAGCCTTACTGGGCCTTCCAGTCTGTTAGTTTGCTTTTCCATGTAGGACCATTGCTTTGTTTTCGACCTCGTCTTCAGCCTAGCCCTCTTTGTACTCTTGGTATTTCTAGTTTGACCGTCTTTTCTCGATTTTGCCAATTCGGCTTCTGACATTTGACTCGCTGACCCTAATTTTGGATTCTCCGATTGCTAATAAACGTATTTTACTTCAGTTTGCGGTCAGCTTAAATTACTGTAATCTTCTCAAATAATTGCTATTGTGGCAAACAGGAGTGAAATTAAGTACATTTGTTTTTTCACAAAACGTTTCTGTCACAGTTGTTACTCACGTTTGGTTCGCTGCAGGGAACGAAGTATTGTAGTCCTGATAGATGTCCTGATCGAAGTTCTGAGAAGAGAAAAGGCTTTTAGAGAGGTACATGGCAGGTAAACGTCATGTCTGTCTGTCTGCATTAAAATATTAAAATGTAATCAACAGGGATGCACAATGATATCGGTATTGGCTCAAATTACTTTTAAAACATTAAGGGGTCATCAATACTGATAGTAAGATTTTACTGACATTGGGAATATGTAGATGCATGTGATTGGTTTGGGAATATGTGGATGTATGTGTTTGACTTGGGAATATGTAGATGCATGTGATTGGTTTGGGAATATGTAGATGCATGTGTTCGGTTTGGGAATATGTATGTATGTGATTGGTTTGGAAATACATAGAGGTATGTGATTGGTTTGGGAATATGTAGATGTATGTGATTGGTTTGGGAATATGTAAATGTATGTGTTTAGTTTGGGAATATGTAGATGTATGTGTTTGGTTTGGGAATATGTAGATGTATGTGATTGGTTTGGGAATACATAGAGGTATGTGATTGGTTTGGGAATATGTAGATGTATGTGATTGGTTTGGGAATACATAGAGGTATGTGATTGGTTTGGGAATATGTAGATGTATGTGTTTGGCTTGGGAATATGTAGATGTATGTGTTTGGCTTGGGAATATGTAGATGCATGTGATTGGTTTGGGAATATGTAGATGTATGTATTCGATTTGGGAATTTGTAGATGTGTGTGTTCAGTTTGGGAATATTTAGATGTATGTGTTTGGCTTGGGAATATGTAAATGTATTATGGGTGCGGGAAAAACTCGATTCTTAGATGCATCGCGATGCGGACGTGAACGATTCTGAATCGATTCACAAGTGTCAAAAATCGATTTTCTAAATATTTAATTTATAACATAATGTTGACGGAACGCAAATGGTGGAACATGGAAGTGCGGAAGTGCAGCGCCCGGACAGTCTGTGGCGGCACATAATAAAAAAAACAACTGGATGAGCGAGAAATCCGACTGGCTCCCTCTGCATTTAAAGCCAGGTTAGGTCAGCAGTCACAACACAAATTATAAGAAGAGCCATTTTGTCCTTTCAACAGAGCCACAACATTTAATGTCCTGTATGTCTCAGTGTGTGATAATGTCCTAGTTTAGACTAAACAATATAAACGAAGCGCAGACTTACTTTGCTCTGCTTTAAGCTTTAACTAGTTATAGCCGCTTTCCTCCTTCCTGGTAGTTTGGGAATACATAGATGTATGTGTTTGGTTTGGGAATATGTAGATGTATGTGTTTGGTTTGGGAATATGTAGATGTATGTGTTTGGTTTGGGAATATGTAGATGTATGTAATTGGTTTGGGAATATGTAGATGTATGTAATTGGTTTGGGAATATGTAGATGTATGTGTTCGGATTGGGAATATGTAGATGTATGTAATTGGTTTGGGAATATGTAGATGTATGTAATTGGTTTGGGAATATGTAGATGTATGTAGATATGGATTGGTTTGGGAATATGTAGATGTATGTGTTTGGTTTGGGAATATGTAGATGTATGTAATTGGTTTGGGAATATGCAGATGTATGTAATTGGTTTGGGAATATGTAGATGTATGTGTTCGGATTGGGAATATGTAGATGTATGTGATTGGTTTGGGAATATGTAGATGTTTGTAATTGGTTTGGGAATATGTAGATGTATGTGTTCGGATGGGAATGTAGAGTATGTAATTGGTTTGGGAATATGTAGATGTATGTGTTCGGATTGGGAATATGTAGATGTATGTGATTGACTGCTGTGACCATTGTTATATATTTTGTGCAAAAAATCAGGATCTTAGGTTTTTGTGTGATACTTACAAATAACTCCCAGTTAAAGTTTTAGGCAGATAAATAACATTCAATAACATTAACTCTGAAATTGCATATATTCATTGTTACTGCTGTTTTGTTGCTTTTACTAATGCTATTATTGTGTTTATCACACTTACTGTTCCTCCTATAAACTGATTCATGCAATTATTTAAAACATACAAGTTAAAACAGAAATAGAAAAACCTACAGTGTAAAAAATGATGTGACGTTTTAACCTGGTTGCCTTCAAATTTTGAGTTCACTGAACTTCAAATAAAGTTAACAGAATATAAAACTCCAATTTTTGTTGCGTTAACTTATTATTTGAAGTTCAATTAACTCTTAACTACTTTTTAAAGTTAAAACACTGAACATCTTTTACAATGTGGACTATTTTTACTGCAATACATGAAGCTTGACATGAGGATTCACTAAAACTTAAAAACGTTTGTGCATCAGTTTGGTTTGAAAAATAATAGAAATTTTCCACATTTCAAAAGGACTATGTGGCTACTTCCTACAACTGACCGCAATATGGAGACGATTGTAACAAATGGCTGCTCTTATTGTGGAAAATATTAAATATTTACAAATGTTTTTGACTCTGGATTTGCTAGCATACCAATAAAAGCAACACGTGGAGAAAAATCAGATGTTTGTGTGGTAGTGCAGGAAACAAAAAAAAACAGTATAATAGATCCTTTTTCTAACTAATAATCAATTAATCGGCTTAAATGTGAACTGTAAATGTGAAAAGCTGTAAAAATAAAATGCATAATTTAGAATATTTATTTAGAATTACAGTGAGTAATAAGCAGATTATTATTATTATTAGTTTATTGTAAGCTAATTAACCCCCTTGCAATCTTATTACATAAGAGTCTTATTACACACTAAGGCTTATTATTCAGTAACTACAGGGACTACAGGAAGACTAGCTAATGCATTCAATGCTGTGACAAGACGAGCTGCTGAATATTCAGTCTTAAGGCTGTTACTCACCCAATGCAACGTGAAAAACCGACACGAAAATGCAGAACTTATAGACGTGAAAACGTTCATTCGAATTAACCAAATTAATCGAGAAAATCGCCCAGCACTAATTAGAAGTTAAGCACATTTCCTTTTTATCTCCTCCTATAAAATGACCATTCTGTAGATTTGAGCTTTATTCCAACAGTGACGATATATAAAAAACTACAAGCACATTTTTTGCCTTCTGTAAAACTGCCATTCCAGAGATTCTTCAGGAGATGAAAGGTTTTGTTCCGAGCACTAAGAGAACTGCATTAAACTGGTTTTAATCCTATTCAAGCGACCATTCATTTTCAGCTAGGTCTGGAAATTTCTCTTCCTCTACAGCATCCATTTACCTGTGGGGTACCACAAGGCTCTATTTTAGGCCCAATTTTATCCTCTCTATAGATGCTCAAATTAGGTTTTGTTTTTCAAAAATATAACATATCTTACCAATTTTCACGATACACAGCTGCACCTCCTACTGATCCCTGTTTGGTTTCATTAGGCACTTAAAAGTCAATTAACGTCCTCCAATTAAGCGAGCGCAAGTCATTTTATTTGGCTCCTTTGGCTCAATCGAAGGTGTTTGGGTCACTGGTCCACAAAGTTGCACAATAATGTAGCAATAATCTTCAGATTATCTTTCATTCAGCCCTAACATTCGGTAGAATAACTGATCCAGCAGAAAGAGCATGTTTAACCATTTTTTTCTAGACTATTGTGAGTGTCTCTACTTGGGACTCCATTTCATGTCAACAAATGATCATTTTTATATAATTTTTTATATAACAGTGAAGGCTTCTTTTATTCGTTTGTTTTTTTTGTTTACATTTTTTTCTGTCGTGATTTATGACCCTCTGACATACACCTGTAGTATTCCTTCAAGAAACGAACAAGAATGCGGAGACTGAAAATAGAGGCCACTAAGAGAGGGGGTGGGCGTCCAGCGCCGCACTGCGCACGCGCACGGCTGCTCTTATGCTGGATGCTTTAAGTGTGCACCGTCGTGGACACCGAGGGTTTCAAGCAGAGAAACACCAAAAAGACAGCGAAAAAGTCATGTTTACATGTCGTGCTTTGGTCTTAAGGCAGCCAGAAAACTTTACACACGTGATGTTTCAGTGTTTCCGATCTAAATATCGAATATTTCAGCTGTGAAAGTTTTAGAAAAGCGTTTTTTCGGCGAACTACAGCTTCGATCCAAGTGTTCAAACACTGAACGTGTGAATCTGAAACGGCTGCGAGCTGCAAACAACAGATATCGAGGCTTAAGTTCGCTACTTTATCGAATTATCCGCTCCACCTTAAACGGTGCGGCACTTAACGCTACATTCTGGCGCCTGAGGCCATTTAAGGTGGAACGGGGAATTCAATTAAGAAGCCAACAGGTCAAAATAGTGAGGTTAAACTTACAGTATCGTTTCTGTTCATCGCGCCTCTGAAGGAAAACGCTGTGAAACGCGTCGCTCGTGCTGTGCATTGATGTGCAGCGAGGCAGGCAGTGGGCGTGTACAGAGCGGAAAGAGGGCGTGGTCTTCTCATATGTCCTCTGCAGCCCAGTGAACGTCATGACCACAGCAAAGACCCCAGCATGACTGGTCAGTGAAGTCAAAGAGGGGAAATAAAGGGGAGTAAAAACTAACCTGCATGTTTACAGAGACAACTGAAGAATCAGTTTAACGCAATGTAATTTTCTCGAACAT
This sequence comes from Colossoma macropomum, assembly GCF_904425465.1. NCBI lineage: Eukaryota > Metazoa > Chordata > Actinopteri > Characiformes > Serrasalmidae > Colossoma > Colossoma macropomum. Next base: position 2,120,271 of record NW_023494796.1, on the reverse strand, counting down.
TTTCATCGGCTTACATCCCAAAAAAACAGTCCTAATTCATTTTTACGTAACCATTTTCCAGCCTCTCTTCATTCCCTAGAATTAAACATCATGTTTTTGTGATGTCGCCAGAGCCGGTTTATGAGGAGCCTGGCCTCTTCCTATTTCCCACATTATATCAAAAATAGGACTGCTAAACAGCAGAGGGCGCTCGCGAGTGAGTCCTCAATGAATGGGAGTGAATGGAGCTCAACTGCTAAAAACAAAAAGCTAAAATAGTTTCTAATCACTGAACCAGAACGTTTCTTTAATTTTAGACAGTAGAAGGATGGATTTCACTAAAAAAAACAAAGAAAACTCGCCTGTATGTTTCCTTTTTTGAAATGTTTTATGCTGTTCTGTGTTCAGGAAATGATCGCATTCTTTTACATTAAAAATGCTTAAACATTTATAAACTATGATTTTGCTCCAATGCTCCATATCAACCCATTCAGTTTGGACTCGCTCGGGAGCGCCCCCTAGCGTTTGAGAAACCCGGAAGACATTAGAGAGTGGTAATTCTCCTCTCTACCAGTTCTGATGTCACCTTCGAGGCTGATCTAAGCAAATGACCTCTCTTCTGATTGGCTGAAACACTCTATTTACATGCCCAACTAGCCATGAAATGCTGGCCCACTTCTGGCCCAAATCTGGATGCCAGATCTGTGCAGATGCTGCTACAACTGAACCAGAAACACCCTTATGAATAAATAAATAATAAATAAATTTTATCATATAGAATTGATTTATTGGACTCACTATTGAATTAACATCTACTGCGTACATTTGTTTTTCAGACGGATTATTATAGCTTTTTTTATCACTGTAAAAGCAAATTAAACACTGCTGGTGTTAATCTATTACGTGGACACTTATCAATGTGGTTTGGGACACAGCCCGACTTACTGTGAGCTATAAAAATGAACAAATCTTCACTGTGTAGCTGAACACAGCATGCATGTGGATCATGAAGGCATATGGACACTATATTGACTTCAAAAACCCAAGACTAGCAGTTCTTCATAAAAAAGAACAACCAAAATCATGAACAGTCTGTAGCGGAGTGGGACTTTGACACAGCACCTGTTGTCTAGAGAGGCTGCCGGCGTGTCCAGCTTCATTTGTATGGCTCACTGCAAGCCATTCTGTACCCACATCTACAAGACTCATCGACTGGACTGAAAGAAGCTTTGTGGACGTATTTACTGAAAAGATTTGGGTGACTATTGACGTCTAGTGTTTGTTAGCCTTGTAGCTCCTAAAGAAGCAAAACTGGAACACTAAACATGTCTTGGCATCTGGGGCAACATCTGGGGTCAGTGGAGAATGGAACCATCAGTGACACAGAAATGTTCTCAAGTGGTTTAATCCCAATGAGGTTCTATTAAGCAAAACATTCCGTCAATAATAAACATAAACGTATCCATTACAGACATCAGATACGGAGCACACACTGAAATTCACACACAAAGCAAACTGACCAGTAAAAAAAACACAGCAATCAAATTATAGACACGAAAAATTAGGTGATGCTTGTAGAGCGGAAATGTTTTTACAGCATGTCAGTGATCTGTAACTAAATATCTGCTAACTAATAACAACACTAATACAGCAGTATTGAAACAATAAGTACTCTGGCAAAGAAAATATATATATAATATATATATAATATAATATATATATAACACACACACACATACACATAAGGTAAAAAACAACAAATTATAATACCCTTCTCAAAATAATATTAATACTTAGAGAAAATATATAAAAATAGTACTGAAAAATCTTGCTTAAAAAACAATTCAATCATACACTTTCTTACGAGAATGAATCGCTACGAGGAAGGAATATAACAATAAAAAATAAAACTATTATATATATATATATATATATATATATATATATATATATATCATTGTTGTCGGAAGAAAACCTCGTATCTCCAAAATGGTAACTTTACAGGAGAAGGAAAAAACCAACTTTACTTTTAATGTAAGTCAATGGAACCAGAGTTTTTTCTAAGTCATTTTGGGCCGTTTCTTTTGGTCCATTCATCATGCAATTTACACACAATGTAAAGGGCAAAAGACATTTTCAAATTATGTTAAAAACTGAAAAACGACAAAAATGGAGATATGAGGTTTTCATCCGACATTATATATAATATATATATATATATATATATATATATATAGAATGACTGAAAACTCTGAATATATCCAATGCAACTTGAGAATATGGAATGAAATCTTACATCATCAAGGCATTTGCGTATTTGTCAGTTTGGAAACGCAAAACTTATTTTTCAGTAGCGACATGCAGAATTAGTCCCAAAATGAAAAGCAAAACCTCCACTACAGTGGTTTCATGTTGCTTGACCTCTTTCTTGTACATTTAGCGAATTTACCTAATTGAAATGCAACCAGAACAGTATAATGCAGTGCACACAGGTTTTTTTCATTGACATGCCGATTTAATGTTTTTTTAAAGTACTGCACAGTGGAAAACCTCATCTTAAAAACAAAAACATAAACAAACACTAACAGGTTTTGATGTGTCAGTTAAACTGGTGACAGAACCAGCTGCCGCTACCTGAAGGCTGCTAATTTTGACCTTGATATTAAAACCACTGAGCTTCTTTTAAAGCTGATTAGACAATATAAACTGAACGAGGCTTCGTCCTACAAAAAATGTCAAAAAATGTCAATTAAATCAGAGCATATAAACAACGTGCTGGACTGTCCTACATATTTACAGTATTTTAGTGGAGGTAGCCGAAGTATCGCTTTGTATGTTTCTCTGTAAATCAAATGTGGACGAAGAACCTGAGGCTCATGGTTTTACACTAAGAGTGAAGGTTCAGTTGACTTGACGACGGCCGCTGCGTCCACTTGCTGCATCTGCATCGTGGCCCAGACGACGGCCAGCTGTCCCTGGTTGTCGTTGTTGAGTTTTTTGCGCTTCCTCAGCAGGATGAGTTGGGGGTTCCTCAGCAGAGTGTAGAGGAGAAGCCAGCGGGCGCGGACTCTGACGTCTAGTGGGCTCGCTAAGGAAACAACAGAGGAAGATTTAGGGTGTAGGCTGTTCTGATTGGCTGGCTGTCTAATGCGTTATTCAAAAAGCAATCTGGGCTGAAATGTGGAACAAACGGGTAAAAGGAACGTGGAAAAATAAACTTCAGACGCTCCTTTCGGACGTGTGGATCCTTTTGAAGACTGTAATGATCCATTTCCTCCCAGACGGACAGAAACAGAACCACATTTAATCATTAAATTGTGTTGTAAGCTGAATGGGCGTGGCCAAACTGCTTCATGCGGAATGGGTGGAGCTAAACTGTTGTAGGCTGAAAGGTTGAGCTAAACTGGTGTTGGTCTGAAAGGGTGGAGCTAAACTGCTGTAAGCTGAATGGGTGGGGCTTAAACTGCTGTAGGATGAATGGGTGGAGCTAAACTGGTGTTGGTCTGAAAGGGTGGAGCTAAACTGCTGTAAGCTGAATGGGTGGGGCTAAACTGCTGTAGGCTGAATGGGTGGAGCTAAACTGGTGTTGGTCTGAAAGGGTGGAGCTAAACTCCTGCAAGCTGAATGGGTGGGGCTAAACTGCTGTAGGCTGAATGAGTGGGCTTAAACCGTTGTAGGCTGAATGGGTGGGCTTAAACCGTTGTAGGCTGAATGGGTGGGCTTAAACTGCTGTAGGATGGATGGGTGGGCTTAAACTGCTGTAGGATGGATGGGTGGGCTTAAACTGCTGTAGGATGGATGGTGGGGCTAAACTGTTGTAGGCCGAATGGGTGGAGCTAAACTGCTGTAGGCTGAATGGGTGGAGCTAAACTGGTGTTGGTCTGAAAGGGTGGAGCTAAACTGCTGTAAGCTGAATGAGTGGGCTTAAACTGTTGTAGGCTGAATGGGTGGGCTTAAACCGTTGTAGGCTGAATGGGTGGGCTTAAACCGCTGTAGGATGGATGGGTGGGCTTAAAGCACTGTAGGATGGATGGGTGGGCTTAAAGCACTGTAGGATGGATGGGTGGGCTTAAACTGCTGTAGGATGGATGGGTGTGGCCGAACAGCTGCACGCTAAATGGTCGGCACTAAACTGTTGTAGGCTAAACAGGCGGGGCTAAACTGTTGTAGGCTGAGTGGGCGGGGCTAAACTGCTATATTCTGAATGGGTGATAAACTTATCTTAACTCCACTCCCTCACAGAATGGGATGTTATACATTTAAAAATATACCCACCTTCTTTCCTTGTATATTGTTTCTGTAATTTAGCTTTCAGCCCACCACAAACACTTTGGCCCCCCAAAACAAAAAGTTTGGGCACCCCTGTTTTCTAGCGTTGATTCCAGACATTTGAACTGAAACGTATGTAAGAATGTGTGACCTACCTGAGGCGTTGTTCAAGCGTGAGTAAACATTGATGGCTGGCTGTCTCTCCACAGTGCGTTTGAGCAGCAGGTGGCAGAAACAGACCATAACCGGGTTGTTATGGTAATGATCCGCCATGATCATTCCGATCCACATACGGTAGCCTGCAGACACAGAAAGAACGAACGAATGAACAAACACATCAACAGTGTCATTGATTTGAAATACTTGCTGCTCCTCTTTTACTACTAAAATTCAAAATATCAATTCATTTCTGATTCAGCTCACTGGGGAGAAGTTTGGGTTCACTGCGTTTTTTCAGGGGGCTGGTTCAGGGCTTTTCACTTACGCCAGACATAGGCTACGTTCACACAGCAGGTGAAAGTGGCCCAAATCCGATCTTTTTCCTCATATGTGACACAGATGTGTGTCTGTGTGTCAATGTGAACAGATAAACACACTGAATCTGACATTTGGGACGCTTTCATATGTGGTACTGAAATCCGATACGTATCCGATCTGCGGCAATGGGACTCAGTCTGAACAGCCAGATGGGAATTTATGCGACTTTTACGTCAATCCAACTGAACATTCGTCATAATTTCGCGCCGCTGAGACTCAAAAACATCTAGTCTGATGTTTCTGTACTGAAACATTAGAAGAGGCTCATCAAACCGCTCCGTGTTCAAACGAACCCGAGGCTGCAGCGTCAGAGAACAGTTTAAAGAATCCGAGGACACGAACCAAAGAAGTGGCCGAGCCCTTTTTCAGCAAACTCGAGCACACTGTGGGTGATGAGTCCAGCTGTCAACCACTGGAACTTCACAATCTCTCCTGTGATGCTGGCAAAGACGAAACTGAAGCTCCGTGAGCGACTGGCGTTCGCTGGCCGTCATGACTGTTTACCTCTGGACGAGCCACGCTATAACCTCAGCGTTTAGTGTATCGACCTGGTCAGTGTTTACTAGCTCAGATGACCCAGGGGAGATCTGTATGTCATGTTCCACTGCTAAAGTTACTACAAAAGAAGTCTGAAGGAGTCGAGACTAACCATGATAGCTGAAGTTAGAAAGGATATTTCCACATCATTCACACAGTGTAGAAGACGACGACTGACCGTCATCTGACGGTAAACTGACTGGGTTGTGATTTACACAGCGGCTAAACGATTTCCCTCCATTTTTGAATGGAACTGTATTAGCAGTGTGCAGTATGGGCAATTCATATCACAGTATAATTAAGATTACGAACAGTTTCGGTATGTATCAACAGTATTGTGCATTTATTTATTTCTTTTTTTCTACTACTTTGGATGCCCCTTCACTTTTATTAACAACCATATTTAACAACTGAAGTAAATCTAAAATATTTTTATTGGATAAAATAATAAAAACAGAACTGCTACACAACTATTTTTGTTACGGGTGAAACACATTTCTCTAATTGAGCTCTAAGACTTGCACTTTATTCACCTTTCACAAGCCACATTTAAGCGCTTTCTCTTTAAATTTTACGTTTTGTTTCTGTATTCTGTTTTTATGTGCTTCCTTTTAATGATTAGGTTTTGTACTTTGTATCTATTTAATGCTTTATTATTCTATTGCATTTCTTTTTACTCTGTCTTCTGTTTGCTTTCCACTCTTAAGCCCTTTGCCTTCATTTTTATTTATGTACAGCACATTGAATTGCCTTTGAGTATACATATAAAACTTGCCTTGCCCTGAATGCAGCGTTCAGCCACTTCAGACAATGCTGTTGGGCCAAAATTTGACTCCCTTTCATGTGCACGCACATCATTCAGGTATATGGACTCTAGATTGCATTTGCGATTTGTGCTGCTTATATTTAAAACATGTATGTTTAGTCTGAAAATTCAAGATTAAGAGTTATTTATAAAAAGAAACAACACAAACCATAAACATGATCTGTAGCATTCATAAGCATGTGTGACGTGCATGTACATGAAAGGGAGCTGGGATGTTTATGGCTATGTTTACGTTGGCTATGTTTTTGTTTGTTTTTTCCCTTGTTTTTCTTGTTATGTCCTTCCCTGATCTTAATTAGGTATACGTTCATACACTCTTACAGATACCCATAACAGTGAGATGTCTTGCAAAGAATCTTCAGCCTGCTAAACACGAGTGAGTGAGTGAGTGAGTGAGTGAGTGTCATCTAATAACTGGGAAAAGTGCCTTGATCCATAAAAATGCACACCATATACACCGATCAGGCACAACATTATGACATGTCCTTGTTTCTACGCTCATTGTCCATTTTATCAGCTCCACTTACTATATAGGTGCACTTTGTAGTTCTACAGTTACAGACTGTAGTCCATCTGTTTCTCTGCATACTTTGTTAGCCCCCTTTTACCCTGTTCTTCAGTGGTCAGGACCCCCATGGACCCTCACAGAGCAGGTACTATTTGGGTGGTGGCAGAAGAGTAAGTAAAGTTTAGTAAAGTTTATTTATATAGCGCTTTTTACAACAGGTGTTGTCACAAAGCAGCTTTACAAGGAAATGAGCATTACAAAAAGAAGTCCGGGTCCGAGCCCCCATGAGCAAGCCAGTGGCGACAGTGGCAAGGAAAAACTCCCTAAGAGAAACAGGAAGAAACCTTGAGAGGAATCAGGACTCAGAAGGGGAACCCATCCTCCTCTGGTCGACACCGGATAGTAAACATTGTTAGTATAAAGTATTATAGTACAAAAAACAGGGTAAAACGTGAAGGAAACAATTAATTTGAATAGTTCAGTTCATGCAGCAGAAGCAGCAGAAGCAGCAGCATCAGTGGGGTCAGGTTGTGAGGGTGAGGTTTGCACGGTGAGCAGTGGCACCCGATCAAGGCAGCAGAGGCAGCAGCATCAGCAGCAGGATGGGCAGCTGTTCAACTCGGCAAAAGAAAGAGAGGAAAAACACAGTCAATGGGTGATTGATTAATTTGAATTAGTTTGAATGATTGATTGGTTCAAGTGAATAATTTTGAATAGTTCATGCAGCAACAGCAGTAGTATCAGTGGGGTCAGGTTGTGAGGGTGAGGTTTGCACGGCGTTGAACAGCAGGAGGCTCAATGTTGGTAACCCGGTCCAGAGGGCTGGCGAGCAGTGGCACCCGATCGAGGCAGAAAAGGCAGCAGCATCAGAACGCACAGGACGGGCAGCTGTTCAACTCGGTGAAGAAAAGAAAGGAAAACACACAGAGAGGAAAACACACAGAGTTAGTTCTGTAATGGGTGACCGATCACAAATTACAGTGTTAGCAGAGACTCTGGCAGGTATAGAACTAACAGGGAAAACTAATTACCAAAGGCTTGAATATACAAGTAGGTTTTTAGCCTAGACTTAAAGACTGAGGCTGTGTCTGAGTCCCGAACATTAACAGGAAGACTATTCCAAAGCTGGGGGGCTTTGTATGAGAAAGCTCTCCCCCCTGACGTAACTTTATTAATTCTGGGTACTAATAGTAGGCCAGCACCTTGTGATCTAAGTAGGCGGGATGGTTCATAGTGAGAGAGAAGTTCACTCAGGTACAGCGGGGCGAGTCCGTTTAGTGCTTTATAAGTCAGCAAGAGAATTTTATAATCAATCCGAAATTTTACTGGCAACCAGTGTAAGGCTGATAAAACTGGGCTGATATGGTCAAACTTTCTGGTTCTAGTAAGAACTCTGGCTGCAGCGTTCTGGACTAGCTGAAGCTTGTTAATGCTTTTGCTGGGACATCCAGCCAGCAGGGCATTACAGTAATCTAGCCTTGAAGTAATAAATGCATGAACTAACTTTTCTGCATCCTGTAGAGATAATGCATTTCTCAATTTAGCAATATTGCGAAGATGCAGGAAGGCTGTTCTAGTAATATTAGTTATATGTGTGTCGAAGGACAGATCAGGGTCTATAATGACACCAAGGTTTTTTACATATGAGCTTGATGCAACTGAGAAATTGTTAAGTTTAAGTGTTAGATTAGACAGTTTGTTGACAGTTTGTTGTTGAAGAGGATGCTTCTTCAGGTTCTTCAGTCCCATCAGTATATACATATATACATACATAAATATATATATATATATATATATATATAAATATATATATATATATATATATATATATATATATATAAACAAATATAATGTTATGCCTTTATGCCTGATCGGTGTACACTCTTCTCAGTTATTTACAGAAGATGACATGGCTCCACCAGCCACCAGCTCATATACTAACCTTAACCATGAGTGATAAAATGATAGCTACTGAAAATTAAAATTTTTTTTTCATTGCTAATGTGTCTTTGAGGTAATTCCCGAAAAAAAAATAATAATGAAGTTCTGTTCCTCAATCATACTTTAGCAGTCAAGGCTCGAACACAGATTCCTGCCCGATGTACCTTTATCCAACAGCTCGAAGCCCTTTGGCATGATGGTCCGATGGATGCGCGACACCAACAACAAACTGACGAAGACGCTACTCATTAGTCGTAAGACGCAGCTCCCCAGTCCCAAGATCACGTTGTAGAAGAAGAAGAAGTAATTGAAGTTGTGGAAGGCTTTCCTGGAGAGGCAATATTGATAATGTTAAAGGAATCAGTCAAACAAGAACCACAAAAAAACACGGTACAAGTGCCCACCTGTTTATCTAGCACTTTCACGTTCCTATACATTCTGAGATTAGGGAGCTCTTAGTCTTGCAAACCAGACTTCTGCTTATCATCAGAGGGTCTGGGGCATTTTGTCTCTTAACGTGACCAAGAACCACCTGCTTTGGCAGGAAAGGGCCGTTTGAACGACGTGTGTCCACAAACTGCTAATTTACCATGAGGTGTAGAAATGTACAAATTATGATCTGCAAAAAACTTTCCAGTGTCCACTAACTGAGGTATTTTGCCAACATTCTTCTATCACAACGTAAACTATCTGCTCCTGACCGAGTTCCTCTACGATCATTGTGCGATCAAGTTGGCGAACCTTACCTCGAGAAAGCTAACCACCAAGCGAAAGCTAACCAAGCAAACATAACTGGGCTATCAACTGGGCTGTCTGTCCATTCGTTCAACCAGCCTCACCAGCGTTCCCTGGATGCAGATCCAGTAGTAAAGAGAATAAGAACCTTCTTTAAGTCGTCTCCATTTAAAATCTGGATAATGTTTTTAGTGAGTGGACACAGCGGAGTCTACAACACCACCTGTGTGGTATATGTAGAGCATACTGCACTCTTTTTCCATGCTGTTGTGTTTGGTTCTGGTTCTGTGGAGGTAGGAAGTGTTGGATGCACCCACCCTCATTAGAATATTAGGCCACACCCAGACAGTTCTCAGATAGGTCTAAAAGATTTTAATCCACTATAATAATTAGATTATATGTCTATCTGGGCAACTGCTTGCAATCGTGTTTTCCGTCAGTGTTAACAACTGTACGACAGCAGAATGCAGCTGACAAACCCTGGTAGTTGTGGCTAACTTAACGTGCAAAACACATCAGATGGTCTGTTTTTACATTTGGGCGGAGACTGATTCTAACATCTCTTGGTGAACCTACAAAAAGCAACATGGGCAATTCTCCTTCATAAGTCAGGCTGCTTCCTAACACGTACCTGTGGTTGAGCGCGAGGGGCTTCTGCTTGTCCTGAGGCGACAGTTTGTCCTGCAGGAAGAAAAACCGAACCAGCAGGACCTGCAGCTTCAGCAGGGCGAGCACGATGAAGAAATTCGCCCTGTTTTTGTAACACATAAACCCAGAATCAGACTCCAATTCATATGAAAATTTTAAAGTGACAGTGAAGAATTTTGATTTATCATGTGTTTTTTTTAAATAAAAAAAAAAACTGAAAAAATGCTGTCGCATGTTTTCATGTCACTAAAGAAAATCAAAGGGAAAGATTCATAAACTTGGGCTTTAACAGCGCCATGGCATGTAAAATGTGTGGCGTGGTAAATACAAGTTATTCAAGTCACCATGGCAGATATAAGCCCACCGGTTTCCCTTTAACGCTGAGGTATTCCCCTGGTGTCTCAGGCAAGAGCCAATCAGAATCCACATGTAAGAGAGTTCATACATATAAAGACCCACACCAAGAAATCAAAACAAAGAAAAAGAGAAAGCCAAAGTCCTCTAATTATAACATTCCACTTTTACCTGTAGGACTTGTACATTAGCATGTTAGATTTCACTGTATGAATTCAAGCATTTTTCCAATTCATTGAAGTAATAATTTTTACAACATTTTTACCTTTTTTGTGTACCTTACATTGGTTGCCAGTTAAATTCCGCATTGAGTACAAGATTCTTCTACTGACATGTAAAGCTCTGAATGGCCTTGCTCCTCAGTAACCTTATTTCCTATTATCAACCGACACGCCCACTTAGATCACAAGGTGCTGCTCATTATTAGTACCTAGAATTAATAAAGTTACGTCAGGGGGAGGAGCCTTTTCATCCAAGCCCCCCAGCTTTGGAATAGCCTACCAGTCTGTGTTCGGGACTCAGACACAGCCTCCATCTTTAAGTCTAGGCTAAAAACTTACCTGTTTAGTCGAGCCTTTGGTTAATTTGTTTTCCTAACTATGTCCCTCTTATCCCCCCTCCCCCCTACCCCTCCCCCTTTCCCCCTGCCCCTCTCTTTCCCTGAGCTGAGCGGCTGCCTGTCCTAAGAGGGTCTGACCTGAGATGCGGCTGGTGCACTGCACAGTGGTGTTAAACTGTATCCACTTATACTGTTTTGTGTCTGTCCTCTTATCCGGTGTCGACCAGAGGAGGATGGGTTCACCTTTTGAGTCTGGTTCCTCTCAAGGTTTCTTCCTCCTGTTGAGGGAGTTTTTCCTTGCCACTGTCGCCAAGGCTTGCTCACTGGGGGACCCGGATTCTCTGTAAAGCTGCTTTTACAACATCTGTTGTAAAAGGCACTATATAAATAAATTTGACTTGACTTTTAACATTAGGGGTGTAATGATACGAGTCATGATGCGATACAAACTGCCGTGTTTGCTTCACACTGTGATACAATATAATTGCGATACAGAGCTAGAAGAGAAATGATAAATTTTTTGGGTGTTTTTTTCCAAGATTTTTTTTCACATTTGAGAAATGGAGTTATAATAACCAGCTGCTGTGACTCGGGTTCTCTCCTCAGTCTAACCAAGATATCTGGGTGATGTCTTTACTAATGAGTTGAGGTATCAGCATGTGTATTTGACACACACACACACACACACACACACACACACACACACACACACAACATCGATCAGTCCACCAGTTTTTGACTGTCATTACGGTCAAACATTCACATTTGTTAACACTGCTTCTTTGAACATGACTCAGCAAGAAGAGGCTGTTTAAAAGTACAGTGTCAGATAAAAGCGACTGGAATCTGTTAATAATCTCTTCCTATGGAACGTCTACATTTGCGTTTCTGTGTTTTTGCCTCGCATTAATAGGAAATATTATTTAAACAACATCGCCACCTCACCAGGGAAGTTACCCCCAGAATTGTTCAGGTGTTGTTGTTTGTTAGATTGTGTCGTGTTACGAATCCCAGCATACGTAAAGGAAACAGTAGTGCGACGATGCCTCACATTGCGCGAACACGGAAAAACAAATCTGGTAATCCTTGTTTGTGGTACGAGTAAACAGGTTCCTGCTGTGCTATTTGCTCTTAATGTCAGCCAATCGGGCGGCGTGTTTTATGAATCTGGCCCAAAGAGTTTGAGTCTGTAGGCGGAGCCTTATTTGAGCCATGCACCTGCGTTTTAGAGCAGGAAGTGAGGCTGCATCCCTGTCCCTCATGGCCACAGTTAGATCCCGTTGTTTTAAAGTAAGTGTGTCCCAGAGTTTGAGAATCAGTGCGGAACATTCAGTACTGTCACTACCGAAACACGCATTTTCTGCAATTAAGCAACTTTTGTGTCTTAATGAATGACAAATGATGATTTTATGTGTCTACAGCTGTTCAAAGCTGTGTTTGCTAGTTATGTACTGGCTTTTTGAATTCTGCTCAAAATGAATAAAAATAGTCACTATCGAAACAGTCACTACTGAAACGTTTGTTAAAGTCATTCTGGTAGTGACAAAATGGAATGTTTATTTTATTAAAACTAAGGATTGAGGCCCCCGAGTGGCGCAACCGTCTAAGCGTTGGCCCTGTCATCAGGAGATCGCGAGTTCGATCCCTGGTGATGATACAGCCGTCCGTAGCCGGGAGTCCAAGAGAGCACAATTGGCCTCGCTCTCTCTGGGTGGGTGGGATGGCCCCTCCTTCTCCCCCCATCACTCAACACGATGCTAGTCAGCGCAGGCGTCTGTTAGCTGACGTAACAGATCTGGCGGTTGGCGCTTTCCTCCGAGCGCGTTCGGCTGTCCAGTGACGTTGCGTGAGCGGCAGTTCGAAAAGAAGCGGTGGCTGGTTTCACAGGTCTCGGAGGAAGCCTGTGTTAGCCTTCACCCTCCTAGCGTTGATAGCATCGTGTGATTGGGGCGAGTCCTAACTAGCGGGTGGAATTGGAGACGACTAAATTGGGGAAAAAAAAAAAAACCTAATGATTAATCATAATTAAAGTAGAGGGTCACCTAAAGCAAAATGATCTTAGTCTAAGGTCCTAATCAGTTAAAAGTCCCAAAATGTGTTCTCAACTCTGACTTTGATCCCAATTCAGTAGAACAATCCATGTAATCGGACAAACAGATGGGTGAAAAGGAAAGCAAGAGTGAAGCGACCCTGATCTGTTATGTGTGTAACGGACTGTGGACGTACAGAAAGATGGTCACATCAATCAGCCAGGTGAAGAATCCTTGTTTCCGGATTGGGATGACCACCAGATGCACAAATACCATCCCAAACACAAAGAGGGCGAGGTGCACCATCACGTAACCTAAAACAAATACAAACACAAAAACACCAAAAGCAAATACATTTTTTAAACTGCTTTAACTCTACTTTGACTGTAGTGTAACACCAGCTTGCAGGGTGAAAGATACGTGCTAACAGGGAAATTTGAACATTTCTCCGCTATTCGTTCATTAAGATGTTAAAGTGTTTCAGAGTGGTTTGGTGCAAAATGCTCTATTTTAGAGAAATTCACAGATTTCTGAATTTCTGAAAGTTTTTGAGGGATTTGGCCCAAAATTTCACATATTATAGTTTGACAGGTTACAGTAGAATTCCAAATCGCACCTCTTTTCAATGTACATGAAAGTTCAAGACACTACGTTTGTTTGTGATAGGGGAGTTCGACTGGCCACGAGTCGGGGACTTTGTGCTGTGATAGGGGAGTTCGACTGGCCACGAGTCGGGGACTTTGCGCTGTGATAGGAAGAAATATGTTAAAACCAGCAAGAAGATGAACAACAGCAGAAAAGCATCCCCTGCAATGAGCAGTCATTCAAACCAAATCTGATCATACTCACCCCACAACGTGAAGGCGATCTGGCAGCCAGGGTACCTTAGGAAGGCAGCCTGCAGGCGGATTTTAAATCTGGTTGTTATTCATTATTATAAGCATTTCACAATGAGACAGCAAATGAGTCTATAAGGCAAATGTAGGGTAATAATAGTAATATTTATATTTATATTGCACACTTTTATAGCAGAGCATCTAAAGGTGTTTCATAATCATGAGTAAACGCATGAATGCACTAAACTCCGTAGTGCAAGTGGATCGCAACCTGGACACAGTCGCTCTTACCACGCTAACAGCAGGGTTCGCTGTGTGGTACTTCTCTGGCAAGAAGCTTCTCTTTCCTGCCCACAACCTCTTAATGTGCTTCCTGTGAAATAAACGAGAGCGATAAGACATCTGCTGGGCTGTTCTAGATTCCAAAGCAGAGCCGATATCTCTGAGGTGCTTTGTGACTTCAAATGATTTGAATGGATAAATGGATTAGTGAAAGGCCATGAGAACTGGACCTTCATTTGGTTCTCCACGACAGTAAATGAGACTCTCTTATTTAAAACCACAACAAGTCACTTCCAATTTAGTGTAATTCCGTTCAGCGCTCACACATACCTGTAACACACCAGTACGTGACCAACGTGGGCTGCAGACGACAGTACGGCTAAGGCTGTTGTGACATACCAGGTATCTGGAAATCAAATGAAAATAGCTTTATTTAATATTTAGAGCACCACATCATTACCGCAACTCTGACTCCTCTAACCATGCTTCGATTAGCCACAGGTGACCAGCGGGACGCTTCAGAGCATGGGCATCAACCAGTGTGACTCGGACTCGCACCCCAGAACCTCCACTTGGACTCTCACAGCACAGAAACTAGAGACGCAACTCGGACTTGTACCCCAGAACCTCGACTTTGACTCACACTACACAGGAACTAGAGACTCGACTCTGACTTGTACCCCAGAACCTCGACTTGGACTCACACTACACAGAAACTAGAGACTCGACTCTGACTTGTACCCCAGAACCTCGACTTTGACTCACACTACACAGGAACTAGAGACTCGACTCTGACTTGTACCCCAGAACCTCGACTTGGACTCACACTACACAGAAACTAGAGACTCGACTCTGACTTGTACCCCAGAACCTCGACATGGACTCACACTACACAGAAACTAGAGACTCGACTCTGACTTGTACCCCAGAACCTCAACATGGACTCACACTACACAGAAACTAGAGACTCGACTCTGACTTGTACCCCAGAACCTCGACTTGGACTAACACTACACAGAAACTAGAGACTCGACTCTGACTTGTACCCCAGAACCTCGACTTGGACTCACACTACACAGAAACTAGAGACTCGACTCTGACTTGTACCCCAGAACCTCGACTTGGACTCACACTACACAGAAACTAGAGACTCGACTCTGACTTGTACCCCAGAACCTCGACATGGACTCACACTACACAGAAACTAGAGACTCGACTCTGACTTGTACCCCAGAACCTCGACTTGGACTAACACTACACAGAAACTAGAGACTCGACTCTGACTTGTACCCCAGAACCTCGACTTGGACTCACACTACACAGAAACTAGAGACTCGACTCTGACTTGTACCCCAGAACCTCGACTTGGACTCACAACACAAAAACTAAAGACTTGACTCAGATTCACACAACACAGAAACTAGAGACTGGCTTGGACTCACACCCCAGAACCTTGACTTAGACTCACACAACACAAAAAAGTAGAGACTTGACTCGGAGACTCACACCCCAGAAACTAAAGACTCGATTCGGACTCGCACAACACTGAAACTAAAGACTCAACCCTGACTCGCACACCAGAAACTAGAGACTTGATTTGGACTCGCATGACACAGAAACCAGAGACTCGGCTCGGACTTGCACCCCAGAAGCTAGAAACTTGACTCAGACTCACACGCCAGAAAACAGAGAACTGCCTCGGACTCCCTCCCCAGAAACTAGAGACTCGACTCAGACTCACACCCCAGAAACTAGAGACTCGACTCAGACTCACACGCCAGAAAACAGAGAACTGCCTCGGACTCCCTCCCCAGAAACTAGAGACTCGACTCAAAAAATCAACTTAGACTCCATTAATAGAGACTCGACTCTGACTCATAGATTTTTTTTGGTGTTTACTTACTATCAGAAATAATTTTAAAAGCAGCTCAGTTAAATCAACAAATCTTATTTTTTCATAGTGTACAAATGTGAGAAAGTACTCAGCCCACAATTCAATTATCATATTTTTGCATAACTGTATCACAATGGTACAATGCATTGTTACACTCCTAGTCAGAAGCTGTCCCTAATTGGTCAGGAGCTCACCCTGGTTGGTCCAATAGCTGTTTATGATCCAAAATCCTGCCCTAGAGCAGGTTAGGCATGCAGTATCAGTTGCCATGGTAATGCATCTTGATAAAAAGTGATCAAGGAGCACGAAAAAAGAATTAAGCCTAAAGTTAGCAAGATAAGAAATCGTCTTTTGGAAGACGAGCCCCAGGTAACTAACTTAAGAGTTAAATCAGGTGTTTTGAGCAAGGAATCGACTAAATTGCGCTGGAATCCAACCCTAACTAGACCAGAGTTTGACGTGTTTCTTTACTTTCTTGAATGAGAAACCAGGCGTTCCTCAAAAACTCAAATTAACTTGATATATCGGACTGGTTTTACCCATTTTCAAATGACTTGATTCTGTCAAACCAAGGAGACAATAGGTCACTTATAGTCTTCATAACTTCAGAACGGTTTAAGCTACAGACATGATCCACATATCAGGCCATTCAGCAGACGCCCCCCTAACTAGTTATGTGACGTCATCGAGCTGTGATGTCAGCATCAGTGAGTAATTCGGCTCGGAAAATCACCCAAAATCCTGATATTATTGCTCTGCTGTTTGCCCTTCATATTCCAACAAAGGGTTAAAACAGCGACATGATTCACACATCAGATCACTCATCAGACTCCGCCTCACCATCCAGAGTGATTTCATCCACCTGTGAGCATCCATCAACCAGCAATCCAACCAGAAAAGGCAATAAAATGGCGAAAAAAAGGCGATAAAACTGCAGTGTCCCATTCAACACTTTCCCTCTTTCCCTCACAATCACACAAACAGGCCCTAAAACACATTTTGACATAACAAATATGACAAATATATGATTATAAAATGAATAATATTCAGTTCTGTCTTTCAGTCTACAATGATTTTAAGTATTAAAAATATCTTATATTAAATATGCAGCTCAATTTGTAATTAAAAGTAAAGCCTGTCTTGCTGTCTATCAGAGTTTTAGCACTGAGCCTGAATCCAAGACAACAGAAAATCAATAAAAAAAACATGTCCGCCTTATGTTAATTGTTTATTTTTACTAATAATAACTAATAGAATTAATCACCATCAAAATTATTGCACTCCAGACACTCACAGACACTCCAGACTAACAATTTCTGAAAAGATTCACAAATTCATAAAGATATCAAATCTCTGTTAGCATTTATATGTCAAACAATGGCATTTCTGAGCAGCCCAGGGTCTCCTGAAAATAACAACATATGGCATGTGTGACTGTCACATGTGAATATTTTATAATTGCAATTGTAACTGACCCAAAAAATACCAAATAAATTCCCAAACATTTTAGGGTTCTAAGGGTTAAACTGTAGTTTTAGACCAAGAATGTGCCTTTAACTAAGGCTATAAACTTAAGCAGGACGTCATGCAAGGTTAAGTCCCAGTTCCAAAGGTTCCAGCTCCATTAAGAACGGAGAGAAGAGAAAAAAGACAAAGTAGGCCGAATGTATGGGTGAATGAATGAAAAGGAAAAGTGATCTCACTTGTGGCGTAATCCAGATGTTCAGTCCAAATACTGGGTCTTTGAAATAGAGAGTTGATAAACCTGATGACCAATGAAGTCAAAACTTGCTCAGATGAAATGAGCTACAGAGAAAACAAAGGCAAATGAAATCAAACACACACCCTCATTAATATCACTACAACACATCACATGATCTACAAATACAAACACAGAACATACCAGGTAGAGTCCGATGAGGGAGATAATAGTGGTGGCGATCATTCGGTTGGGGAATTTAAAATAAGGATCCCAGTCGTACACATTCCTCTGGAACCAGCTCTTCTCCAGTGACCTGGAGTGGAACACGAGGGTCAGGCTGTGCAAAAGTCAGAGACCACCCTTCGTTACTTTAACTTATAAAACGACCATTAAGTACAAGCTATTCTTTTTCCATCCGGGATCCCCTTGCAGAAAGGCAAAGTCAAAGGAAAACAGGTCACAAAACAGGAGCTTCGAAAACCGATTAAAAGCTACAGAGAAAATGGGCCTCCTAACAACCACCTGGAAGACCTGGAAGACCCCAAAACTGTCCCCATCAGATAAACAGCACTTAAAGCTTTCATCTCTGAGAGAGAGGAGAAAATCAAGCTGCTTCAGATCTGAAAACATCCACAGGTGTTTCTGTCCATCCTTCCACTGTGAGAAGACGACTCAGCGCTGTGGGTCTGAAAGGATGTGTAGCTGTCAAGAAGAACCTCACTGAGAAAAGGAGACGCATCAGGAGATCGCGAGTTCGATCCCTGGTGATGCTACAGCCGTCTGTAGCCGGGAGTCCGAGAGAGCACAATTGGCCTCGCTCTCTCTGGGTGGGTAGGATGGCCCCTCCTTCTCCCCCCATCACTCAGCGCGATGCTAGTCAGCGCAGGCGTCTGTTAGCTGACGTAACAGATCTGGCGGTTGGCGCTTTCCTCCGAGCGCGTTCAGCTGTCCAGTGACGTTGCGTGAGCGGCAGTTCGAAAAGAAGCGGTGGTTGGCTTCACAGGTCTCAGAGGAAGCCTGTGTTAGCCTTCACCCTCCTAGCGTTGATAGCATCGTGTGACTGGGGGAGTCCTAACTAGCGGGTGGAATTGGAGACGACTAAATTGGGGAGAAAATCGGGTAAAACAATCAAAAAAATAAATAAATAAAAAAAAATAAAAAAAGAAAAGGAGACGGACACATCAAACAAAGAAGCTGAACAATGGACTGACCACCCCAGAGTCCAGACCTCAACACCACTGAATGAGTTTGATTACTTCAGAAAATGATCAACCAGCTTCTAAGCCTGAAATTTAGAGTTGTTTAAATATATCCCTTCCGATTTCTTTGAAAGTTACAATAGTGGAAAGTGAATTTTGGAAACCTGTAAAGATTATTCTCCTGAGGATGTTCGATGCCAGAGTTGGTCAAGACAGGCAATACTGGGAAGAAGGTGGTTTGTTAAATGTGCCTGAACATAATCATTTCATCACTGGGACCCTTGTTCAGCCAGAAAAAAACAAGTTCAAGACAAAAACCTGGAACTTAATAGGGCTTTTTACTGATTCAAAAACACCAAATCAGCTGCTGTAGTGAGGCCTTTGCTTGACTCAGGAGCACAATCTCTGAAGACCAGTAGAAGAAATCAGCAACACCAGCCTCTTTAAAAACTGCCACCACTATGATTTGTGTCTCCCAAAGCAGATCCTCTACTTGCAGCTATTTGTGGGCCACCAGAGCCTGGGTGATCAGAAAAGTAATACAGGAATAACATCAGAATCACTGGGAAGACGCAGCACAAGGTAGAGCCGTATGGAAGAAAAGCGCTTTCGAAAAAGCTACACTCTAAGAAAAAGACCTCCAGAAAGCTATTAAAGGCAAGTAAATATGAAGCTAGAAGAAACTGGCATTCAAGAAGGTTAGCAATGCCCACACGGCAGCAGAGTCAGTGGCTCCAGGATGGTTCTTTTCAGCCAGACGAAGACCCACAGAAAAGACCCCTCAGGAGGACCATCGTACCTGGCCTCGACAATTGAAGATGACGATGCTGGTGTGTGTGTGTGTGTACCTTATAGGAGGCCGTCTCAGTAGTGTTTGAACATATCTGTACTGATGGGACTGAACAACCTCATCCTCTTCCACCTGAAGAGACAAACACACAGAGAGACAACACAGCAATTTGTAACATTTGTCACTTAAGGTGGTAAAAACAGCAGAATTGCAAAGCGCCACCTTAAAGGAGTCCGTATCTCTGAGAGTCTTATGTACTGAGCAAATGCCAGGCAAACGCAAAAGGCAGTTCTCTTCTCATACAAATACATTTGAGGGATGATTCTGCGCAAAAAGGTGGGTGGAGATATGACACAATGTCTGATTTACTGGCTTGATGTACTAAAGTCACAGTCTTCCAGTCACAGTCTGGAACTGAGGAAGTTCTTTTCCCAGTAGCTAGAGGGCAGTGTCGACCCTAGTTTTCTGTTTAAGAGCAATAAGGGCTCCAGAAACATGTTCCTTTAAACCTCTGTAGGGGAATTTTACACTGATCTCCTTGTTTCTACACTCATTGTCCATTTTATCAGCTCCACTTACTATATAGGTGCATCCACTCAGACCGGCACAACACACACTAACACACCTCTCCACATGAACCAGGAGTGTTGGTGAGTTTACGTGTTTGTGTGCGAACGTCTGACCTGCGTGGCGTCTTTCTTCAGGCGGTTGTGCACATCTTTCGCCAACATCGAGCCAAACTGGAGCAAGAGGAACCCCAGACACAGGAAATGTGGCCACCACGTTAACTGCACACATCAGCAGAGACATGCTTGGCTTGCTTTTCCACCAAGGCTAATGTTGCCAGCAAGTAACGGCACATGACCAATTAGCATTGTGCTAACCGTATGACCGAATCATCACACTCGCCTCCAACTGTGTATTTTTTTAATGAATTTGTGCAGAAAGTGGATGGAAACACAGCTACTGACTCGACGTTGTTAACAAATCTAAAACTCTGGGAAATGCACACAAAATTCATAGTAAAAAAAAATAATAAAAAAAAAAAATTAAAAAAAAAAGGGGTTTTGTCTTTAGAAGATCTGGCAACGCACTCACCCATTGGTAGCACATAACATTACCAAGGAAATGACTTTCATCACATAATTCATGAACACAGCGGGCCTTCCATACTGCCACTATCAACCTGGAGAATCACACAGACACACAGACTCAAATCATTACTATGAACAAAAAGGTTGTGTGTATGAACCAACCTTAAATCCCACAGGTTGGGACGGCGTGTGAAACGCTAATAAAAACAGAAACCTTGTTGCCGTTTGATCTGTATTTAACTGAAAGCAGTGCAAAAGCATTTTACTTGATGTTTAACCTCACTTAATGATTTTCATGTATTTTGAGTTTTTGTAAATATATGCTACGTTACAGATATGACGTGGATGTTCACCACTTTGTTGCACCTTTCTTATAATCATTTGGGGACCGAAAACACCAATTAATTCAGCTTTGAAAGCAGCATTTTTTGCTATTGTTCCATTGTACAAATCTTCAGCTTGGATTTTGAACTTTACGCTGGTAACAATCTGGATGTTGGCTTTTCTTCGTTGACCCAGGGAACACAACCTCCATTATTTCCATAAACAATCTGACTCATCAGACAACAATACACGTTTCCAATGCGCATTAGTCCATTTCAGATGAGCTCAAGTCCAGAGAGGTCAGTAGCGTTTCTGGACATTGCTGACTTATGGCTTTGACAGCTTTGCCGTTAATACACAGATTTCTCCAGAATCCCTGAATCTGTGAATATTATTATGCACTGTGGAGGCTGAAATACCTGGAATCCTTGCAGTGTCTTGAAAACTGAATCTGAATGTGTCCATTAACATCTCCTATTATCATATGCAGATAGGAGAAATTGGTGTTATATGAATATGGTGTGACACCAGTGACGGTGACTCCAGTGACATTCTGGTTAAAACTGAGGATTTTGTAAATTTTCATTGGTGGTCAGGTGACCTTAAAATCAGTAATATAAATGATTATTGGCCTTATTTTAATTACCCAGCCATTAAAGCACATAACACGGGCGACACATAGAAGTTATGAGCTGCCTGATGAACAAAATTATTAATAAATTAATGAGCGAGTGTGACTCGCCTTCTCATGCCTTGAGATGCTTCCTCTCTGATCAGCCTCAACCCAAAGAAGCAGTTTAATACAGTTTAAAATACTGTGTTAAAATGTAATAAGAGTCCTGCTAACAAGAGTGACCAAAATCTCTGCTACAAATGAATTTTTAAAATAAAACACGTTTTTCAAATGTAGTATAACGTTAATGACAAAATATACAAATTCTTAAGTTAAAATATTGTCTTATATTCAAAATGGTTCTGCAAATGTTGAAAGTCAGTTTTGTGATGAGCTGTTTCACAGATGCAGAGCGACGATGAAACGGGATAAAAAAAGAAACATCAGAGAATCATAAGGAAAATTATTATTGAATATTAGGTCAACTGTGTAAATGTACATTCCGACTTTTGCCTACTATTTTAAGCATCTTTTTAAGCCCTGCCACCTTTGTGACATGGTTTCCCCTCCAACTGGAGAACGACCCATATATTTACAGAATACAATGAAGTTGCTAAGATAAAACATTACATGGTAGATTTACAAATCACTGCTTTCTGTTGTTATTTACGTTTCGCATAGTGTCACAACTTTTCTGGAACTGAGGCTTTAAATGTTTCTTATGTATATACAGGTAAATGTGGGCGTTTGTGTATGAGTACCAGACAAGTGTGTATAACAGGCCCACAGCTCCTCCCACGGCTCTGTGTGTTGTTGACAGACAGGTGAAAAAGGGCAGATTAGCCAAAGCCACCTCAAACGCGGCCAACAGATACACAAGAGCTGAAAGAAAGACAGATAAACAGTCCAACTGTGAGCCAAGGCAGGATTTTACACTGTATCATAGAAATAACGTGGTATAAATGATTAACTTGTCTTTATAAAATATAAAACTTTATAAAAACTAACGCATTTTTTGTTTAGAAAGTAAATTCACACATAAGGATCAACACCATCTACTAACGTTTGTCTTAGAAATAAGCATTTAAGCACCGGTCAGGCATAACATTATGACCACCTCCTTGTTTCTACGCTCATTGTCCATTTTATCAGCTCCACTTACTATATAGGTGCACTTTGTAGCTCTACAGTTACAGACTGTAGTCCATCTGTTTCTCTGATACTTTGTTAGCACCCTTTTACCCTGTTCTTCAGTGGTCAGGACCCCCATGGACCCTCACAGAGCAGGTACTATTTGGGTGGATCATTCTCAGCACTGCAGTAACACTGACGTGGTGGTGGTATGTTAGAGTGTGTTGCGCTGGTCTGAGTGGATCAGACACAGCAGTGCTGCTGGAGTTTTTAAAACACCTCAGTGTCACTGCTGGACTGAGAATAGTCCACCAACAAAAAATATCCAGTCAACAGCGTCCTGTGGGCAGCGTCCTGTGACCACTGATGAAG
The DNA here is from genome assembly GCF_904425465.1 of Colossoma macropomum. Classification (NCBI taxonomy): domain Eukaryota; kingdom Metazoa; phylum Chordata; class Actinopteri; order Characiformes; family Serrasalmidae; genus Colossoma; species Colossoma macropomum. The sequence continues at coordinate 2,097,111 of NW_023494796.1, read as the reverse complement.
GACTAGAGGATGACCAACACAAACTGTGCAGCAGCAGATGAGCTATCGTCTCTGACTTCACATCTACAAGGTGGACTGACAAGGTAGGAGTGTCTAATAGAGTGGACAGTGAGTGGACACAGTGTTTAAAAACTCCAGCAGCACTGCTGTGTCTGATCCACTCATACCAGCACAACACACACTAACACACCACCACCACGTCAGTGTTACTGCAGTGCTGAGAATGATCCACCACCCAAATAGTACCTGCTCTGTGAGGGTCCATGGGGGTCCTGACCACTGAAGAACAGGGTAAAAGGGGGCTAACAAAGTATCAGAGAAACAGATGGACTACAGTCTGTAACTGTAGAACTACAAAGTGCATCTATATAGTAAGTGGAGCTGATAAAATGGACAATGAGTGTAGAAACAAGGAGGTGGTCATAATGATATGCCTGATTGGTGTATTTTGCAAGTTTTGTGATTGAATTAATGTCATTTTAATGGTAATTACTAAACATCTGGCCAAAAAGAAAGGAAAGCAAGAATTAATTTCCTTTACTTATGAGCCATTTTGGCACTTTAATTGGTACGATCTCGCCAGAGAAGAGGGAAATCATTTGTGGAGCTGCTGCTCCGATGGCGAAAGCGTATGACCATCGATTCCTCAGTGATCCAGTGAAGTCCAGCGGCCTGACAACAGCAAACACAAAGAACAGGTGTTAGATATACAGGTAAGTAGGAAAATGTACTTCAACAATTTTCTTCAACATGAGTATTATAGCTCCCTGGTGGTCATATGGTGTGAACACACTGACTCACATCACTATTGGGGTCAATAATATTGGTTTTTGCTCATCTCTCTTATTATTGTGATGCATTTTAAAAGGGAAATCCATTGATTATGTTTGAAAAAAGCATAATAAGCTCACAATAAGCTTTTCTGAGCATATTGTGGATATCGTCAGTACTTAAAGAACATTGACTGACTACAAAGTGTACTTTCATTACAAAGTGAGCACAATTAAGCCTTTTTAACCTTTTCAACTCCTTGAGACCACCAGTGGTTCCAAAACTCACTTCGTCATATTCTTCATAACTTTCATATTTCATAAGCTACATTCTAAAGGTGGGGGTCGTATGAGAGCTGTAACTGTCTTCTTTCCAGTCAAATAGATGGGTGATGTAATTTTAAACGCTTATAATAAAAGAAGCTGAACTCTATTTTTTTTTTCTACTGAAAATCGACCCATTTTTCCACAAATCTGGGCTATAAACTATAAACAGATGGCGTCTCTTCAGTGATAAACTCTGTAAAAATCATTTTTATAAAATAATACAAAGATTTTTGGCTTTCAGCAGTAAATTGTAAGCATATAGCAATATGTGTGATCATAAAACACATGTTCTGTTAACTTTTACAAAAAAAAAATATAAATAAAATAAAAATTTACATTTATTTCATGCAGTTACTGAATAATCTGCCTTATGATTTGGTCATGAAAATTCAGATGAAACAACCAAAATATACCCTGGTCAATAAGAGGTTAACTGGATTTAGTGCAGCACAGTTTGTAAAACATGAATAAAAGTCATTTTAATTGTAAGATTATTATTATTATTGTTATTATTATTATTATTATTATTATTACTGTATATGTTGTACTACATGTTCTATTTTGTTTGTTCCAACTTATTAAATCCCAGAAAAACTAAAAATCATGCACGATTAAAATGTCTTAAAGAATTGTGACATAATATTTTTGCCCACCCCTTATTAGTAGATACATTTCTCATCAATGAACCATTTTTCTTCAAAGCTCTGCATGCACTGACTTATTTCTCAACAAGCAAATTATGCTGAATTTTGAAAAACTGGACTTTCAATTAACAGAGAATTTTAGATTTCTAAAATTTTAACTTTAAACAATGTCTGTATAAGTATGAGCCATAGCCAATCATATCTTCTACATAAAAACTAACCTATCCATGCTCCATCTGCAAAATGCATGATTTTGTAGCTGGGTCATTCTACAGAAACGTCCATGTTTGTGTCCCTAGGATTTACAGATATATTACACTTCCAAAACATATTAGGGTTACAATTTATTTACATTTGAAAATGAAACAATAAGTTATTTTAACAGTTACACCTTCTTGATTCATCACTTCAGGTTTTTAAATCAATTATCTAGAATTCCAAGCACCACAGAAGAGCTCGTCCTCACAGTCATGTGTGAAGGCTGAGGCCATATTTTGAAGGAAAAAAACATGTTTTTCAGCAATTTTAACTACAATAATCTATACATTACTGTGGAATACATGGTTTAAATGACATAAAGAAAACAAATGCCAATTAAATATTATAAAATATATAATGAAAGTTCCCCAGGAGTCGTGTCACTGGTGTTACTGTGTAACAAAAAAACTCTTATTTTGAAATAAAAATCACACTGATGACATCACTTGACTTCCTTTTACCTGTTTTCTGAGGATCTATTAAGAAAAGCTCATGGTGAGTCCACTGTGTCTTTCAGTTATCAGAGATTTTCTCATTTAGCTCATGATTTCATATGAGGCTTTTAGCTGAAGTCACTGGTGTGACCGACTTTATTCTGAGGTAATTGTGAAAAAATAGAACACAAATGGATTAAATTCCATATTTTAGTGGATATTCCATGACCGACAACATGTGGTTTGATGCTCTGTAGCAGCCGTTTTGTAAAATGTAAAATGCATTGTTCATTAAAAATGTCTCTGGTGTTCCTTTATTATGCGTAACACCAATGAGGATCGGTAACACCAGTGACACCTATGGAGAGACAGAAAAGTGGACATTTCTGTTGTTAAGACCTCTCGAGTTTCGGTTAGCTAGAACAACAGCTTGGCAGTGTAGTATTTTGAACTGGAAACCAATAACATAGCAACTCAACAAAGATTGGTACAGCAGCTGGCATGTATCCCCTCTAGAACAAACAAGGCAGCTCCATCTTTTTGAACGTGACCACTGATTAGCAGAGCAGCACTTACACCACCACGCCGAATCGGCCGCGGAGGTACGGGAAACGGTCCTCGAAGGAGAAGATCTTCTGGCGGCGCTCGAAAAATGACAAAAGCGCGATGATACACAACTACAACCGACAAAACACAGAATACAGACGACTCGTCAGGACAAATGAACGCAAATGTAAACGTGTACAGTAGATTTAAACATGCATTTAAAAAACACATACATCTATAATCACCGAGTGCCAGGGTTATTATAGTTTTGATATTTTTATGAGTTTTTATTTGTGTTGTGCTTTGATTCCAGTTTAGTTTCAGTTTATTGGTGCATTAATAGTTTAAGTGGGTTTTATTATCCGAATAGTTTTAGTTTAGCTTTTATTTAGTTTCAGTTTTAGTTTTAGATTGTAGTGCTATGACGAACGCTGTGATAGCAGGTATTCAATAAGAGTAGATTAAAAAAACAGTAGATTAAGGAAAGCTGGAGCCGAGCTGAGCTCAAAGACCAAGAAGAGTTCCAAACTCTTATTCACTGAAAAAAAAAAGTTTTCTACTCAAAATTTCTACTTTGTTTTAATTTTTTTGAAAACTATAGTTTTGATTTAGCACATTTTTTCACTGCTATTTTTCGTTTTAGTGAACTATAATAACCCCAGCTGGCGCTGAGAGATAGACCATCTGTACTGGTATCCCGGTTATCGTGCTGACAGAAATGAAAAATAAATGTAGCAGTGCTTGATAATTATTTTGCTGCAAATCCAATAAAGATTATTTACTGATCCAATAAAGTGGCCAGTTAGTGGAAGAACAAGGTAGGTGTTTCCAATAAAGTGGCCAGGTAGTTAAAGCACATTGTAAATGTTTCCAATAAAGTGGCCAGGTAGTTAAAGCACATTGCAAATGTTTCCAATAAAGTGGCCAGGTAGTTAAAGCACATTGTAAATGTTTCCAATAAAGTGGCCAGTTAGCGGAAGTACATGGTAGGTGTTTCCAATAAAGTGGCCAGTTAATGGAAGAACAAGGAAGGTAGGCGTTTCTAATAAAGTGGCCAGTGTTATGATTTCCCATTTACACTGATCTTCAGAGCTCAAGAGTAACTCACAGAAGGCAGCAGACACGCATGCAGAAAGACTTCGTTATTAAGATCACACCGCGTCGCCATTGAAGCCCTAGGTGGAAAAACAGAGAATAAGTTCAGTTATTTCAATATTTCAAACTCATCAACCGTCTTCATGCACAGAAGACAATTAAAAACATGGTTTCACATAAAATATCTTTGTGTTGGAATTACAAATAACAAAAAAAAAAGAAAATGTAAGCATTTAGGAGTGGACCTTGAGAATAACTTTACAATTATGGAAAAATGTTTCAATTCAGGGGGTTCGAACTTTTGATAGATTAAAAGTTTTCGTTCAGATTTTGATACCATATATTTTTATTTGCACCCAACAAACATTCACAACGGCCACAAAATGAGCTGTCCAACATTTGTTGATTACAATGTGTGGGGTGTGGGAAGGTCTGTAGCTCAGCAAAACAAAGTGGAACCAAAAATCCTGGAAGGGTACTCAGGAAAACACACACACACACACCCACCCACACACACACACACACACCCACACACACACATCTCTAAGCCGCTTATCCTTCCTGGTCGCAGGGGATGCTGGAGCCTATCCAAGTAGTCAATGGGCGGAAGGCTGCTTAGGAAAACATGAAGAAAAAAAAAATACACACTCACTCACACACACATACATACCGTCTACCACACACTGGTCAGGCATAACATTATGACCACCTCCTTGTTTCTATGCTCATTGTCCATTTTATCAGCTCCACTTACTATATAGGTGCACTTTGTAGTTCTACAGTTACAGACTGTAGTCCATCTGTTTCTCTGTATACTTTATTAGCCCCCTTTTACCCTGTTCTTCAGTGCTCAGGACCCCCATGGACCCTCACAGAGCAGGTACTGTTTGGGTGCTGGATCATTCTCAGCACTGCAGTAACACTGACACTGTGGTGGTGTGTTGGTGTGTGTTGTGCTGGTCTAAGTGGATCAGACACAGCAGTGCTGCTAGAGTTTTTAAACACTGTGTCCACTCACTGTCCACTCTATTAGACACTCCTACCTCGTCAGTCCACCTTGTAGATGTAAAGTCAGAGACGATAGCTCATCTGCTGCTGCACAGTTTGTGTTGGTCATCCTCTAGTCCTTCATCAGTGGTCACAGGACGCTGCCCACAGGACGCTGTTGGCTGGATGGTTTTGGTTGGTGGACTATTCTCAGTCCAGCAGTGACACTGAGGTGTTTAAAAACTCTAGCAGCACTGCTGTGTCTGATCCACTCAGACCAGCACAACACACATTAACACCACCACCACGTCAGTGTTACTGCAGTGCTGAGAATGATCCACCACCCAAATAGTACCTGCTCTGTGAGGGTCCATGGGGGTCCTGACCACTGAAGAACAGGGTAAAAGGGGGCTAACAAAGTATCAGAGAAACAGATGGACTACAGTCTGTAACTGTAGAACTACAAAGTGCACCTATATAGTAAGTGGAGCTGATAAAATGGACAACGAGTGTAGAAACAAGGAGGTGGTCATAATGTTATGCCTGATCGGTGTATATAATACTAGATATAATATTATATAACATAACAGTGTCAAATCGTGTAGGCAAACCTACTGGACACAACTGTGCAATTCTAAATAGTTTCCGGCAAGTCTGTCATGACAGATTGTCAGATTCACTATCCATGGAGCTCTAGTGTAAAACAGGGCAAACTCATCGACTACATTTGTGGTAAAGAGGGAAACTAAGCAAACACATCGTTAGCCAAACTGTCAGTTTAACATGTTACTCACATTGGGTCTGCATGGGAGAGTGAATGGTAGTTGGACTCAACGTCTTGGTAGTAGCCCTGAAAGGAGACAAAACTGTGAGACAGGTCCTTGGCAGTCAAATCTGCTCTTTCATTCAGGATCTGACTAATGCCGGCCCACAGTACAGGATGCCGGAGACGACTCCGAGGCCAATTCTCCCGCCCGTCAATCGTAAAGGTGTCCTGATTTCTGGCTGGTCTGAAACGCTGATGTTCCCAGATTGTCCTGCGGTGTGGAGTTTTACTGATTTACTCACGATCCAGTCAAGACCATCCCGATTTAGAACATTAAAGATGTTCAACGTTTAACTCATCGTTTAGAGTGGGGTGAGCTGAATGTAGAGCTGGGAGGATAACATTTGATTCATCCACATTCCAAGTGAACACATTATTACATTTTTATTAAAAAAGAAGCTCATTACATTCTTCTCAGTGTCAGTAACAATAACGTGCTGCAGCATGCACACATAACTACACATAACATCTCATCGAAGTCCAACACGTTTTGTTCAGGCTGGTTGGGTTTGTGAACATAAACTGAAAGTGTGTGGTGTTTCATTTTGGCTGTGTAGTGTGTGGTATATGTTGGGCATATAGTGTGATGTATTTTGAGCCTGTAGTGGGTGGTGGTTTTTGATCGTGTAGTGTGTGGTGTATTTATGGTGTATAGTGTATGCTATATTTTTACTGTGTAGTGTGTGGTGTTTTTTGACTGTGTAGTGTGTGGTGTTTTTGAACGGTAGTGTGTGGTGTATTTTGGACGGGAAGTGTGTGGTGTATTTTGGACAGGTAGTGTGTGGTGTATTTTGACTGTGTAGTGTGTGGTGTTTTTGGACGGTAGTGTGTGGTGTATTTTGGACGGTAGTGTGTGGTGTATTTATGGTGTATAGTGTATGCTATATTTTTACTGTGTAGTGTGTGGTGTTTTTGGACAGGTAGTGTGTGGTGTATTTATGGTGTATAGTGTATGCTATATTTTTACTGTGTAGTGTGTGGTGTTTTTGGACAGGTAGTGTGTGGTGTATTTTGACTGTGTAGTGTGTGGTGTTTTTGGACGGTAGTGTGTGGTGTATTTTGGACGTGTAGTGTGGTGGTTTTTGACTGTGTAGTGTGTGGTGTTTTTGGACGGTAGTGTGTGGTGTATTTTGGACGGGTAGTGTGGTGTTTTTGGACAGGCAGTGTGTGGTGTATTTTGGACGGTAGTGTGGTGTTTTTTGACTGTGTAGTGTGTAGTGTTTTTGGACGGTAGTGTGTGGTGTATTTTGGACGGTAGTGTGGTGTTTTTTGACTGTGTAGTGTGTGGTGTTTTTTGACTGTGTAGTGTGTGGTGTATTTTGGACGGGTAGTGTGTGGTGTATTTATGGTGTATAGTGTATGCTATATTTTGACTGTGTAGTGTGTAGTGTTTTTTGACTGTGTAGTGTGTGGTGTTTTTGGACGGTAGTGTGTGGTGTATTTTGGACAGGTACTGTGGTGTTTTTTGACTGTGTAGTGTGTGGTGTTTTTGGACGGTAGTGTGTGGTGTTTTTGGACAGGCAGGGTGTGGTGTATTTTGACTGTGTAGTGTGTGGTGTTTTTTGACTGTGTAGTGTGTGGTGTTTTTGGACGATAGTGTGTGGTGTATTTTGGACGGGTAGTGTGTGGTGTATTTATGGTGTATAGTGTATGCTATATTTTTACTGTGTAGTGTGTGGTGTTTTTGGACAGGTAGTGTGTGGTGTATTTTGACTGTGTAGTGTGTGGTGTTTTTTGACTATGTAGTGTGTGGTGTTTTTGGACAGGTAGTGTGGTGTATTTTGACTGTGTAGTGTGTGGTGTTTTTGGATGGTAGTGTGTGGTGTATTTTGGACAGGTACTGTGGTGTTTTTTGACTGTGTAGTGTGTGGTGTTTTTTGACTGTGTAGTGTGTGGTGTATTTTGGACGGGTAGTGTGTGGTGTATTTTGGACGGGTAGTGTGTGGTGTATTTTGAGCATGCAGCGTGTGGTGTATTTTGGGCGCATAGTGTGTGGTGTATTTGTGGTGTACAGTGTATGGTGTATTTTGACAGTGTAGTGTGTTGTGTTTTTTGGGCCTGTAGTGTATGATGTATTTTAAGTGAGTAGTGAGTGGCATATTTTGACTGTGTAGTGTGTAGTTTATTTTGGGTGTGTACTGTGTGGTGTATTTTGGCCATGTTGTGTATAGTGTATTTTTGACCGTGTAGTGTGTAGTGGTGTATTTTTGGAATGTAGTGTGTAGTGTACAGTGTATTTTGAAGGTGTGTTGTATACAGTGTATTTTGAAGGTGTGTAGTGTATAGTGTATTTTGACCATGTAGTGTGTGGTGTATAGTGTATTTTGACCGTGTAGTGTGTAGTGGTGTATTTTTGGCATGTAGTGTATAGCGTATTTCGAAGAAGTTGTGTTGTGTATAGTGTATTTTGACAGTGTAGTGTGTAGTGGTGTATTTTGATTGTGTGATGTATAGTGTATTTTGACCATGTAGTGGTGTATTTTTGGAATGTAGTGTGTAGTGTACAGTGTATTTTGAAGGTGTGTAATGTACAGTGTATTTTGAAGGTGTGTAGTGTACAGTGTATTTTGAAGGTGTGTAGTGTATAGTGTATTTTGACCATGTAGTGTGTGGTGTATAGTGTATTTTGACCGTGTAGTGTGTAGTGGTGTATTTTTGGCATGTAGTGTATAGCGTATTTCGAAGAAGTTGTGTTGTGTATAGTGTATTTTGACAGTGTAGTGTGTAGTGGTGTATTTTGATTGTGTGATGTATAGTGTATTTTGACCATGTAGTGGTGTATTTTTGGAATGTAGTGTGTAGTGTACAGTGTATTTTGAAGGTGTGTAATGTACAGTGTATTTTGGAATGTAGTGTGTAGTGTACAGTGTATTTTGAAGTTGTGTAGTGTACAGTGTATTTTGAAGGTGTGTAGTGTATAGTGTATTTTGACCATGTAGTGTGTGATGTATAGTGTATTTTGAAGGTGTGTTGTATACAGTGTATTTTAAAGGTGTGTAGTGTACAGTGTATTTTGAAGGTGTGTAGTGTATAGTGTATTTTGACCATGTAGTTTGTGGTGTATAGTGTATTTTGACCGTGTAGTGTGTAGTGGTGTATTTTGATTGTGTAGTGTATAGTGTATTTTGACCATGTAGTGGTGTATTTTTGGAATGTAGTGTGTAGTGTACAGTGTATTTTGAAGGTGTGTAATGTACAGTGTATTTTGAAGGTGTGTAGTGTATAGTGTATTTTGACCATGTAGTGTGTGGTGTATAGTGTATTTTGACAGTGTAGTATTCAGTCGTGTATTTTCGGGCATTTACTGTGTTGCGGTGTATTTTAGACTTGTTGTGTGTAGTGTACTTTGGGCGTGTAGTGTATTTGGAGCATGTAGTGTGTAGTGTATTGTAGCATTCCGATATTGGTTTGTTTGGCCATAGACAGTGTACCCTACTAGGAAAGCGCCGGACTTGCAGTGAGAGAGACTTATTTGTAAATTGTTGTTGATATGAACATTATTATGTACATTTGGTGTCAGAAGTGGGATCGCCCCCAGTGGACTGGAGAAGAATGGTGACCACGAACTCAAAAATGATCAAGGAAAAAGAACCAAAAAGAGTCCAGCTGAAGACTGCAGAGAAGGGTGCAGCACAGCGAGGACTCGACGGCTGATGAGGATGACAGCGGCATGAGGACCGGCAGCAGAGTCTGGCAAAGGACAATGAAAGAGACAGCAGCATAGAGTCCTGGACAAGGGCCTGCAAGGTATGCTGGGTGGCGGCTGACCACAAGGACCTGCCAGCAGAGCAGCGTGGTAGTGTTGACCACGGCTCTTTGTTGACACTTTGAACTGAGTTTGTCAGGCATCTCCGGTGCTTGGGACGGCAGAGGGGCTGGGCTGACACATGCATCTCGCCGCATCGACTGACCTTCAAGCCATCAGAGCCAAGTCAAGGAGCGCCACCATGTGCGAGTGGAGGACGCAGCACTCTATGATCTGGCGCCCCAGGGAGGAGGACGTGGCCCTGAGGGAGGACTGGCAGTACATGTAGCCGAGAGCGCGCAGTCCACAGTATGTGTGTTTGCTCGGACTCTGGCCAAACTCTTTGTAGGTCCCCAAGAGAGTTTGGACCTTTGAATGGGGGGCTGTGTAGCGTTCCGCTATTGGATCGTTCAGCCATGGATGCATGGAGTGTCCTGGGAATGTGCCGGACTCAGATTAAGAGAGACCTTAATTTGTAATTAGTTGTTGTTATGGACATTCTTACTGTATGTACAGTACTGTGAAAAAATATATGCCCCCTTCCCAACCTCTGTTTTTTGCATATTTGTCAAACTTGAATGTTTCAGACCATCAAAGTGCTGTTAATATTAGACAAAGATAATGCAAGTAAACACAAAATGTTTTTTTAATTTTTTCAAGAAAAAATGCTGTTCAGTCCCATCTGGCCCTATGTGAAAAAATAATTGCCCCCTTAGCTATTAAATCAACCAGTTACCCAAATTCAACTGACTTTCACTAACCACACCCAGACTTGTTGGAGCTAAACATCTCGATGACTCCCAAAACTTTTGCGATAATAGTTTGTGGACTGATGAGTTAAACGTGGAACTTTTTGGAAGACATGGGTCCCGTTACATCTGGCGTAAAGCTAACATTGTATTCCACCATAGCAGCATCATACCGACAGTGAAACATGGTGGTGGTAGTGTGATGGTCTGGGGCTGCTTTGCTTCTGCAGGACCTGGACAACCATGAATTCTGCTCTCTATCAGAAAATCCTGCCTGTGACCTAAAGCTCATGCGCAGATGGGTTATGCAGCAGGACAGTGATCCAAAGCACAAAAGCAAGTCCATCCCTAAAAGGTTTTGGAGTCAAACTCCTGATTAAAATTACATTGTGATGCTGTGGCAAGACCTTAAACGGGCAGTTCTTGCTCGAAACCCTTCAATGTAGCCAAATTAAAACAATTCTGCAAAGAAGAGTGGACCAAAACTCCTTCACAGCCATGCAATAAATGTAAAAGACTCGTTGCAAGTTATCGCAAACATTTGATTGCAGTTGCAAAACCAGTTATTAGGTTTTCACACTGGTGATAAAGATTTATTCAATATAATTTTTAAGCTGCGTTTTGTGTTTAATCATGTTGCCTTTATCGTGTATTAAATTTAGATGATCCAAAACATTTAAATGTGACAAATTTGCATAAACAGAAGACGTGGGTGAGGGGCAAATATTTGTCACATTGCTGTACATGTTGTGTGTGGTATTCTGTGCCAGAAGTGGGGGCTTTGTGCACCTACCGTCATGTGGTGTGGTTGGCAGCCTACTCTGCTTCTTGGCTGCTCGGCCAGCGCTGAGCAGTGGTGCTTCACTGCTTACGGTTCACTCAGAAGCCTTTCCTGAAAGCGCTCTGTTTCCCACAACTCCTTCTTTGGCAGACATTACAGTGTTTTGGGCGTGTAGCGTGTTGCGCATGTTGGGTGTCTCAACGGTTTTACTACTGATAAAATCAGCTTTTCGAAGGACCAAACTGAGCAGGCAATGAATACAAACATCATACAAATACAAATCTACCATTTTTAATTAGATTTTACACAATATATATATTCTCTCTCTCTCTTTCTCTCTCTTCCTTCTCCCTGTTCCTCTGTATATTTATCTGCCTTTCTGCTCACATATATATACATATATATATATATATATATATATAAATATATATATATATATATATATGTGAGCAGAAAGGCAGAGAAATATACAGAGGAACAGGGAGAAGGAGAAATAAAGTGAGAAAGAGACGCAGAGAGAAATAAAAAAGAAAAAGAAAGAGAGGGAGAGTTAGAGAAAGAAAGACAGATGGCTAAGAGACAGAGAACGACATTTTTTACTTCTTTCAGTCTGACTTTATCTCTCTTTTTTTTCGAGCTCAACAGTCTGCAGGGTTTCACAGGAAAACGCAACAGGACCCTCGGCGCAGCACTGCGCATGCGCGCTACAGTTTGACGCTTCAGGTGGGACCAAGTCTGTTCAGATTTCACGACATTAAACAGACCGAGAGACACAAAAATGACCATTTAACCCTCAGTGCAGCGTCAAAACTTGCCCAATGTTCGCCACACAGGTGCCCCACGAGCCCCTTAGTGCGTTAAACCTCACTTTATATCAATAATTCTGCCACAAAATCAACTTTTTGGACAAACTACAGCTTCGTTATTCGACATCCCACAATGCCAAACATAAATACACGACTAGCAAAGCCGTAAATGACGAGGCTGAAGTTAGCTTCTTATTCGAATTCTCCGTTCCACCTTAAATGTTCCATTCCACCCATTCAATATTGCACCATTTAAGGTGGAACGGAGAGTTTGACCTCGGCTTCATTAAAACATGCAGCAGCGGGCTGCCCGGGTTCAGACACACCCGTAAACAGCTCAGGGGTACACATGGGGTCTTCACGAGCCAAAAAGGGGGGAGAAAACTTACAGTTCTGGGGTCGTCCATCCTGCTGCTGAAGGAAACTGTCCCTTGCGCAGTGAACGCGCCACTCACTGAAGTCTAAGAGACACCAGGCGGTTTTATTACTCACCGCGCTGCCACCAGATGGCGCTGTTTAGCCGTGCAAAATGCACGGCTTTTTTTGTATGAAAAGCCATGTAACTGGATACTGAGCGCTTATTTACTCCTAAAAATCAGACTATTAGAATAAATACAACATGAATACAGCAAGTATTGGTTTTTTATGCATGTCAGTGTGCTCGCTTAACCATTTCCAGTCCTCTCCAGTTTGTAGTTACCTGGCTTGGTTAATCTATACGTCATTAAATCAAACTGTGGAGGTTGTGAACAGACCCATTTAATGGCCGGGGGGCAGAAATCTGGGAGCGAACTTTGCTTTTCCAACCAGCTCAACCACTGAGAAAAAAAAAAAAACAAGTCTGGGCGAAAGTGTTTCGTGTTCAAGTGAGAGTAAGTGAACACATCCTCTACACAGAACACACTTGTGCACATTTTAATGCACAGCTACTGTTTTTTTGCTGAATTTAACACACCAGGAGGACAGAATGAGCCAGAAAATGTGGCCTGTGCAGAAATTATGGCACATTTTGTATTATATTTACATTTTTCTCTGATATGTTTTTTGTGTTTTTGAACTATACTGTTAATTAATAACTACAGAACATTCATAGACCCCCACCAAGAGGTGAATACACACCAAACCGCATCCTGCCACTCATCACTCACGGCGACCAGAAACGAAACCGTTCCTGACGCCTCTAAGTTTCGTTTTAGACTCAGCACCTCTTCATCTCTCACTGAAGTGACTGTTAGATAAACGTATATGTGCTGGAAACTTTTAAATGTGCTTTATTTATTCCTTCTAACCGATTCTGCTGTGAACTTCAGAGAAAGTTTAGTTCTGAGAAACACAGGCGCTGATAAGGAGGAACAGCAGTTCAATATAAGCGACACCAGAGGATGTATCATTACCGACTGTTTCAAAGGATTTCTCTTATAGTCAAAGTTAAAAACCATTGCTTTTATCAAGGTTTGTGTTTTGAGGGCTTCCCTAAGTAAAATAGCTCTTCTGGTTTTTTTAAAACGTTTAAGAGTCATTTTACAGAGGCTGTGCGTTCATTACTCCCAGTAGCAGTTCCACACAAACGACACCAGAGGGCGCATTTTATCATAGTTCTACAGTTACAGACTGTAGTCCATCTGTTTCTCTGCGTACTTTGTTGGACCCTCACAGAGCAGGTACTATTTGGGTGGTGGATCATTCTCAGCACTGCAGTAACACTGACGTGGTGGTGGTGTGTTAGTGTGTGTTGCGCTGGTCTGAGTGGATCAGACACAGCAGTGCTGCTGGAGTTTTTAAACACCTCAGTGTCACTGCTGGACTGAGAATAGTCCACCAACCAAAAATATCCAGCCAACAGCGTCCTGTGAGCAGCGTCCTGTGACCACTGATGAAGGACTAGAGGATGACCAACACAAACTGTGCAGCAGCAGATGAGCTATCGTCTCTGACTTTACATCTACAAGGTGGACTGACAAGGTAGGAGTGTCTAATAGAGTGGACAGTGAGTGGACACAGTGTTTAAAAACTCCAGCAGCACTGCTGTGTCTGATCCACTCAGACCAGCACAACACACACTAACACACCACCACCACGTCAGTGTTACTGCAGTGCTGAGAATGATCCACCACCCAAATAGTACCTGCTGTGTGAGGGTCCGCGGGGGTCCTGACCACTGAAGAACAGGGTAAAAGGGGGCTAACAAAGTATCAGAGAAACAGATGGACTACAGTCTGTAACTGTAGAACTACAAAGTGCACCTATATAGTAAGTGGAGCTGATAAAATGGACAATGAGTGTAGAAACAAGGAGGTGGTCATAATGTTATGCCTGATCGGTGTATATATATATATATATATATATATATATATATATATATATATATATATGTACGTGTGTGTTTATTTATCATTATGGACACACATGATTCTAACTGACTTTTTTAGGAGAAAAGAAAGCAAACAAGTTATTAAAACTCTGCCCTAACCCTTCACCTCTCGTTAAAGTGATCAGGACTTCAATAAGTACATTTGTTTTTTTCATTCTCAATCTGCCTGTCTGGCTACATCAAAACAATAAAAGCTTTTAACAATAAAATAACCAGCCTGTATATTTACAAACTGAAGTCCTAATTAAAGGCCTCCCATACATAAAATATATGTGCTGTTTATTATTATTATTTTTTTTACACATTTTAGAAACTCTCTCAAGTGTGTGAGACATTTTGTAATTCCTTACTCATAAAGCAGTACCAGTTACACATAAGTGACACAAGAGGGCGCAGTTTACTAATTTTGTATTACAAAAATCACATTTTTGACTGACTTAGACTAACATTATTTTATAATGGTTGGATTTGCACATTTGTATTTTATGTAAATGTTTTGTAAATTTTTGTAGCAAATTAATAACTAAATAAATAAATAAATAAATTATTAGAGGATGTAAAATTAAACACCTACAGTTCTGGATTAACATCTACAGTGCTGGAGTAAGAGTAACACCTATAATTTTGGATTAACACCTACAGTGCTGGATTAACAGCTACAGTGCTAGATTAACACTTACAGTTCTTGATTAACACATACAGTTTTGCATTAACATTTATAGTGCTGGATTAAGACCTACAGTGCTAGATTAACACTTACATCTTTGGATTAACATCTACAGTATTGGATTAAGACCTACAGTGCTAGATTAACACTTACAGTTCTGAATTAACATCTAGAGTATTGGATTAAGACGTACAGTGCTAGATTAACACTTACAGTTCTGAATTAACCTTTACTGTTCTAGATTAACATCTACAGCGCTGAAGTAAAACATACAGTTCTTGATTAACACCTACAGTGCTGGAATAACAACTACAGTTCTGGATTAACACCTACACTGCTGGATTAACATCTACAGTGCTAAATTAATACTTACAGTTCTGGATTAACCGCTACAGTTCTGGATTAACCGCTACAGTTCTGGATTATCACCTCTGGTGCTGGATTAACACCTACATTGCTGGAGTAACACCTATACTTCTGAATTAACACCAGCGCTGGATCAACGTCTACACTGCTGCATTAACACCTACAATTCTGGATTAACCCCTATAGTGCTAGATTAAAATTGACAGTTCCGGATTAACAGCTACAGTGCTGGATTAACACATACAGTGTATTCCTATAGGTAATCTAAGAGTTCTAAGAGTAAATCTTATCCGTTAAAGAGTTAATCTAAGAGTTCTAAGAGTAAATCTAATCCTTTAAAGAGTAAATCTAAGAGTTCTAAGAGTTAATCTAGAGTTAATCTCACTTTGTAAAAAAATATTTGAATAGTTAATCTAACTCTATAGAGTTAAACTAAAAGTTAATCTCAGTTAAATAAATTCTAGAGTTAATCTGAATGTTAATCTCACTTTCTAATAGTCTAATAGAGTTACTCTAATTTGAAAGAATTAGTCTGAGTTAATTAACTCTGCAGAGTTAATCTAAGTGCTAATCTCACTTTTTATATCGTTAATCAGGAAGTTAATCTAACTCT
This sequence comes from Colossoma macropomum, assembly GCF_904425465.1. Lineage (NCBI taxonomy): Eukaryota > Metazoa > Chordata > Actinopteri > Characiformes > Serrasalmidae > Colossoma > Colossoma macropomum. The sequence continues at coordinate 2,081,126 of NW_023494796.1, read as the reverse complement.
ATGTAGTTAATCTGAGTGTTAATCTCACTTTTTATATCGTTAATCAGAAAGTTAATCTAACTCTATGTAGTTAATCTGAGTGTTAATCTCACTCTATAGTTAATCTGAGAGTTAATCTAACTCGTTAGAATTCATCTGAGATTGTTAATCTCACTTTATAGAGTTAATCTGAGTGTTAATCTAACTCTGTAGAGATAATCTGAGTGTTAATCTCACTTTATAGATTGAATCTGAATGTCAGTGTAACTTTATGGAGTTAATCTAAGTGTCAATCTCACTTTATATCGTTAATCAGAGAGTTTATCTAACTCAATATAGTTAATCTAAGTGTTAATCTCACTCTATAGTTAATCTGACAGTTAATGTAAATCTTTCGAATTGATCTGAGATTGTTAATCTCACTTTATAGAGTTAATCCGAAAATTAATCTCATTTCATAGCATCAGTCTGAGTGTTAATCTAACTGTATAGAGATAATCCGAGAGTTAATCTCACTTAACACTTGCCACACTTCAGCTGTTAATCCAACACTGCGGATGGTCACTCTAATTTATGGTTTACTTTAATTTACGCCCTCCTGTGGTTTCGACACGCACTCACCCCAACCCACCTACCCACACTCTCACACTCACACACACACACACCCACACCCACACAAACACACACTCCACCCCTCAACATGCACATGACAGTTGGAAGAGCGTCTCGTGCTCACTTGTACCCACGGCAGCGGCGCGCGATGGAGCGCGAGAGGGACTCAGCCTTATTAACTCAGCAGAACTAACAGGTAGTTTTTGGGAGTTTTGTGTAGTTTCGTTTTTGTTTTTCCTCTCCGCGCGCCCCCGGAAGTGTGCCGATGGAGCCTCGCGCGAACTTCTCTCTTCTCCACAAAGCCTGTGCTGTGCTCGTGGCTCTGTGCACGCTCCACATCTCCGTCACGCTGCTCTTCTACCTGAGGGACACGGGCAACGAGAACGAGCACGCGCGCCCCTGGCCCGGCAATGGCACGCTCAGGAGCATCAGCAACGGGACGAGCACGAGCACGATGACGAGCACAGCAGTCCCTACGACTAAAGCGCTGGAGAAGTGCCCGGAAACTTCCCCCCTCTTAGGTAAGACTGGGGGTCCCTGCACTTCATTAAAGCGGTAGTTCGGCCAAATCTTAACTTTAGAGTTTTAACACACATGGTCGGTCAGCTGAGACATGTTTGGTGTCCCTGCTGACAAAAATCACCACTAAAAGTTTCTGTTGGTTCCTGGTGGGGTCCAGCGGTCACTAATGGTATTTAGTGCTTTCCTGATGGATTGATATCACAGTGTAAAGGGACTGATTCCAGATGATGGTTTCCTAATGGGATTCCCCACCAAATAGCACCCATATGTCAAACAGAAGGCCCACCGGCCAGATCAGGCCGCAACACAATCTTATCCGGCCTGCGAAATTATTTTAGCTTTATATTGATATTACCCTGTTAATGTCCTGTACTACAACCCCCAGCATGCACTGCAACGTAGTGCGCACTAGTGGTTGAGATTTTTTTAGCATGGTCCTTTTAGTGGTTGAGTTCTACACTCCTGAATTAGCACGATGCCTAAATGGTCTCTAATAGAGTTGATGATGTGGTTGATGCTGTGTCACACGCTAGGGCTGAGCGATTAGTCACATTTTACAACCCCATTTCCAAAAAAGTTGGGATGCTGTGCAGAATGTAAAAAAAAAGAAGGAAATGATGTGCAAATCATGTAAACCATATTTTTTAAAGGAACATACTACAAAGACAACTTATCAGACGTTGAAGCTGAGAAATTTTATTGTTTTCTGAAAAATATTTGCCCATTTTGAATTTGATGCCAAAAACACATTCCAAAAAAGTTGGGACGGGGGCCTGTTTACCACTGTGTTTCATCACCTCTCCCTTTAACAACACTCTGTAAGTGTTTGTGAACTGAGGAGACACTGCTGTAGTTTTGAAAGTGAAATGTTTCCCATTCTTGTTTGATATAGGATTTCAGCTGCTCATCAGTTCAGGGTCTCCTTTATCATATTTTTAATTTCATAATGCGCCAAATGTTTCCAGTGGTGACAGGTCTGGACTGCAGGCAGGCCAGTTTAGCACCTGGATTTCTTTAATACAGAGCACTGCTGTTGTAATATGTGCAGAATGCGGTTTGGCATTGTCTCGCTGAAATGATCAAAGCCTTTTTTTGCCTGAAAAAGACGTTGTCTGGCTTTTGAACTGTGCACTGATAACAATCTGAGTGGTCTTTAGCCCGGAGGGCAGAGTGTCCATGGTTTCCAAAAAGAATTTCAAATGTTGATTCGTTGGACCACAGGACACTTTTCCACTTCACTTCAGTCCATTTTAAATGAGCTCGGGCCCAGAGAAGGTGGCAGCATTTCTGGATCCAGTTTATGTGTGATTTCTTTTTTACATAGTAGAGTTTTAACTGGCATTTGTGGATGCAGTAATGAACTGTTTTCACAGACAGTGGTTTTCAGAAGTGTTTCTGAGCCCATGCAGTGATTTCCTCTACGGAATCATGTCTGTTTTTAATGCAGTGCTGCCTGAGGCCCCAAAGATCACTACCAGCAAGTACTGGTTTTCGGCCTTGTTTCTCCAGATTCTCTGAATGTTTTAATGTTATTATGTATCGTAGATGACGAAAATCAAAAGTTCTTTGCTGTTTTATGTTGAGAAATGTTATTCTTGCATTGTTGCACAGTCTTTCACAGAGATGAACCCTCCCCATCTTTACTTCTGAGAGACTCAGGCTCTCTGAGTTGCTCTTTTATACCCAGTCATGTTACTGACCTGTTGTCAATTAACCACCAGGTGTTTTTTTTAGCATTACACAACTTTACCAGCCTTTTGTTGTCCCCGTCCCAATTTTTTCAGAACATGTTGTTGGCATCAAATCCAGAATGGGCAAATATTTTTTAAAAAACAATAAAATTTCTCAGTTTCAACATTTGATTTATTATCTTTGTTCTATTTTCAGTGAAAAATAGGGTTTAAATGATTCGCACATCATTGCATTTTGTTTTTATTTTCATTTTGCACTGCGTCTTCCAACGATCTTGAAAACAAGATAATCATGATAAAATGTTTATTGTGCCGGATTCCGTCTCACAGTGATGCACTTGTTTTGTCTTGGGTTATAAATCCACCACATACCTTTCCTTTACAGCAGTGCACCCCCTGCCCCCCCACCCCATTTACTCTCAGATAGGCCATGGCATGTTTAGCTCAGCTCGAGCCAAGATGAAGGAAAGAGATTCTGAGTCAAAAAAGGAGTCTGAGTCTGAAAAGGAACAACAACAAATACTGTGTGAGCTTTGTTGCACGGTGGTGTCTGCACCACAGGGCAATACGACCGTCTGTTTAATCATCCGAAATTCACTCTGTCAGAACGTTTGTGTTTTTTCCTTCAATTAATGCAGGATGTTTTCAAAATCAACTTTGAACAGTCAAAAACTGTGATTATGATATTCGCCATAATCGAGCAGCCCTATCACAAACTTATATCTACGTCAGGGGTGTCAAACTCAACCAGTAAAAGGGCCATATTAAAAAAATCTGTGGGCCAGAGATCATCTGTGTTTAGTGAACCTTGAAATATTGAATAATAAAATAAATGAACAAACAGGCTACAATACACAGCATTATGCACATTACAATAGGCTACATTACATTGCTCTTACATTGCTTTTAGCTCTTGTGAGCTCCTGTGCCTTTATTTTCATTTATTTCCACTGTTTTCTCCAACATGTTCTCCCCGTGTCTGCGTGGGTTTCCTCCGGGTACTCCGGTTTCCTCCCACAGTCCAAAGACATGCAGTCAGGCCAATTGGACATGCTGAATTGCCCCTAGGTGTGAATGTGTGTGTGACTGTATATGTATGTCTGTCTGTCTGCCCTGTGATGGACTGGCGACCTGTCCAGGGTGTATCCTGCCTTTCGCCCAATGACAGCTGGGATAGGCTCCAGCACCCCACCGCGACCCAGAAGGATAAGCGGTTTAGATGATGGATGGATGGATGTTTTCTCCAAATTACTACATCATTAAGTCGTTCAGATGTAAACAGAGTCATTCATTCTTTACAGTGGTGGTGATGGGAACCAGGGGTCACCATGACTACAACACAAGTATAGCCACTTTATTTACTATCCACAACCACCAGTCAAGCGACACGTGTCTTGAAACAAGTTTTATGAGAAGTTTAGGTTTTCGTTCTAACCATAGTGCTGAGACAGCACTGGCTCGTGTTGTCAGTGACCTCAGGCTCAGCGCTGATACACAAAATCCTTCTATTCTGGTATTATTGGATCTTAATGCAGCTTTTGATACTGTTGATCAAAAGATTCTAATCCACCATCTTCGAATACCCTGTTGGCCTCCCAGTTTTAGAATGATTTAAATCATATTTAGTTAATGGACAGTTCATGGTTTCACTGGAAAATCATTCATCAAAAAACTGTAACATTTCTTGTGAAGTCCCACAGGGTTCAGTTTTAGGGCCTTGGCTTTTCTCTTTGTACATTATCTCTAGGTGATGTCTTTAGGAAACATAATAGCTACGCTAATGATGCACAGTTATACATTTTGATTCTGGTAATCAAGACTCTGAAGACAGGCTGACCAGCATTGTGTCAGATATTTATCAGTGGGTGTTGCAAAATTTAACAGCTTATTATGCTTCTAAACTGTGGAGCTCAATTCACCCTTGTATTAGACAGCCAAGCTGTCTTACCTTGTGCTTCCACTCACTGACCACTTTATTAGAAACACCTACCTTGTGCTTCCACTAACCGGCCACTTTGTCAAAAACACCTACCTTGTGCTTCCACTTGTTGGCCACTTTATCAGAAACACCTACCTTGTGCTTCCACTTACTGGCCACTTTATCAGAAACACCTACCTTGTGCTTCCACTAACTGGTCACTTTGTTAAAAACACCTACCTTGTGCTTCCACTTACTGGCCACTTTATTAGAAACACCTACCTTGTGCTTCCACTAACTGGCCACTTTATTAGAAACACCTACCTTGTGCTTCCACTAACTGGCCACTTTATCAGAAACACCTACGTTGTGCTTCCACTAACTGACCACTTTATTAGAAACACCTACCTGCAGATATGCTAGCTCCATGCTTATTGGTGGTGTATATGCTTCCATGACTTTTCAGCTACTTTAGCCTTATAGCTCCAGTGCTAAAACTATAGAAGCAAATTTCAGACACCAAACAGGTTCCTTTGGCTAAGAGGATAGCTGTGTACATTCAATTTTATCATCAAGCTATCACTTTAAGTGTTATACATTTCACACAGTGAGGTGGTTAATCTCGACATGTGTGGTGTACAACAGCTTAACTTCAAAATGAAGTTCAAAAGCGGTTGACTCATGCTGCATCATGAGTTAGTCTTATCAGTACAGGAGCAATAACATTGAAATCATCATAGTCATTGTCTGGCAGACATGCTCTTTCATTATAGTTTCAACATCTTCAACACTTCATGCTTGAAAAGGAAGTAGTTATGTCCTTCAATACAATCAGATTTACATTACATAACTAGATCAAAATGCACCCATAGAGAGAAAAATATCCACAGTGGGGAAGAAGAAAATGAACGCCATGTGACCTTTTGACCTTCCACAAAATACATAGTTTGTGTTCAATGAGTAAAGCATTCAAGGAAAGGTGTCCCACAGGGTTCCGTTTTAGGGAACTGCTTTTGTCTTTATGCGTTATCTCTATCTCCATTCAACCTAACGAGAAACTGTAGAACAGACTCAGTTTATAACACAATCTCACATTTAGAGTCAGTTATTCATTCAACCTAATAAGAAACTGTAGAACAGACTGAGTTTATATCACAATACCTACATTTAGAGTCGGTTATTCATTCAGCCTAATGAGAAACTGTAGAACAGACTGAGTTTATATCACAATACCTACATTTAGAGTCAGTTATTCATTCAACCTAATGAGAAACTGTAGAACAGACTGAGTTTATATCACAATACCTACATTTAGAGTCGGTTATTCATTCAGCCTAATGAGAAACTGTAGAACAGACTGAGTTTATATCACAATACCTACATTTAGTCAGTTACTCCTTCGGCCTGAGGAGAACGACAACAGGAATTTAGAGGTTTATTGTGATGACTTATTCAGTCGTACTATTTGCCACTAAGAACATGCTGTTCGTCTAAGTGCTATGATTGTTCTCTTTCCTGTCCTTTCGGTACGCGGGTCTCGGTGGAGGTAACTGGCGTTACACTCTGGTGTTGTGGGTGTGAGAGAGAACGCACTGTAAGTCCTAACCGTGTGAGAGAGAACGCACTGTAAGTCCTAACCGTCACTGTGGCCTCTCTGAGTGTAAACAAGGCTGACTGTAGCAAAGAATTCTGGGTAGATTATCTGCTAGCACACGGAAACCCATGACCAAGAAAAGAGACAGACAGATAGAGAGAGGAAGTGTGCACTGCTGCAGTTCCAATATAACCCCACAAATGCACATTCACTCTCAATTTCATACACAGAGAAAACATTTCCTGTCTCACACACACACACACACACACACACACACACACACACACTCACACACACACACTCACACACACACATACACACACTCACACACACACACTCACACTCACACACACACACACACACACTCACACACACACACTCACACTCACACACACACACACACACACACACACTCACACTCACACACACACACACACACACACACACTCACACACACACACTCACACACACACATACACACACTCACACACACACACTCACACACACACACACACACACTCACACACACACACTCACACTCACACACACACACACACACACACACACACACTCACACTCACACACACACACTCACACACACACATACACACACTCACACACACACACTCACACTCACACACACACACACACACACTCACACACACACACTCACACACACACTCACACACACACACACACTCACACACACACACTCACACACACACATACACACACTCACACACTCACACTCACACACACACACACACACACTCACACACACACACTCACACACACACACACACACACACACACACTCACACTCACACACACACACACTCACACACACACACACACACACACTGACACACACACACACACACTGACACACACACACAGGCACACACATGCAGACACATGCACTTATGCTGCAATCTTCTGGAATTAAGTAGTCACACTGGCCACTTTATTAGAAACACCTCATTTTTACTTCCACTAACTGGCCACTTTATTAGAAACACCTTCCTTGTACTTCCACTCAATGGACACTTTATTAGAAACACCTGCCTTATACTTCCACTCACTGGCCACTTTATTAGAAACACCTTCCTTGTGCTTCCACTCACTGGCCACTTTATTAGAAACACCTGCCTTATACTTCCACTCACTGGCCACTTTATTAGAAACAGCTACCTTTAAGGTATAAAACACTTAGAGTTCTGTTTACCCGAACCAACAGCCCAACAGGCCCAGCAGAATATCAGCTTTCTGGCAAATTTTTTTACGCGCGTCGGCCATCCCATCCACAGTGCAGTATGGGCTCCAGTTCCGCCATTCATCCGGGCTGTAAGGGCTATAATTCAGACTTTCTATGAACTTCCAAGGAAGCATGTGATGACGTAAATGAAACAGTAGGAATAATAGATTAGATTAGATTCAACTTTATTGTCGTTGTGCAGAGAACAGGTACAGAGCCAATAAAATGCAGTTAGCATTTAACCAGAAGTGCAAAGTACAGTACTATTTACATATAAAGTAACTGTGATAGGTGATGCTGTGGTTATAATATGTATAATTAAGGACAGTGGAGTGATAAAAAAATATAGATGTTGCAAGTATAAATATTATATATGTGGAGAGAATGTAGGTCGTATGTACTGCGAGACCAGCATGTGTAACATCATAAGTTTAAATTGATAAGTTTAGATACCAATATAATAATAATATTTTTGATAAACAAATGAAGAATGTCTTCCAAAGTAAGTAACACACAATGCAGGTTTCAGATTTATCAGTACCAGTCAGGCCTTGTTAGGTTTCAAAGTTGCTGGTATGGGTCAGTTTCAGGATTCATATTTAGCAGTACCAGTCGGGCCTGTTTGGATTCAGGATTCAGATTTAGCAGTACCAGTCGGGCCTGTTTGGGTTCCCGATTCAAATTTAGCAGTACCAATTGGGACTGTTCCAGTTTAGGATTCAAGTTTAGTAGTACCAGTCGGGCCAGTTCGGGTTCAGGATTCATATTTAGCAGTTCCAGTCGGGCCTGTTTGGGTTTAAGATTCATATTTAGCAGTATCAGTTGAACCTGGTTGGGTTCAGAATTAAAACTTAGCAGTACCAGCTGAGGCTGCCTGGGTTCCGGATTCATATTTAGCACTACCAGTCGGGCCTGTTTGGGTTCAGGATTCATATTTAGCAGTACCAGTTGAACCTGGTTTTGTTCCGGATTGAAATTTAGCAGTACCAGTAGTGCCTGGTTATGTCAGGGCTCAAAGTCACATTTCAGGTTCAGGTTTCAAATTTAGCAGCAGCAGCCGGGCCTTGTTGGGTTTGGTCTCAAATCCTTGGGTACGGGTCAGGTTCAGGATTCAAACTTAGCAATTCCATTCGGACTTGGTCGGGTTCAGTTTTACTTTTAGAAGTACCGGTCTGGCCTGGTCAGGTTCAGGTTTGGTGTTCAAGTTTAGCAGTCGGGCCTGGTCGGGTCTGGTTTCTAGGCGCAGGCATGGTTTGGGTTCGAACTTCATGCCCTTGCAGATGTCTACCAGAACCATATCACTACCAAGTTGGTGCCACAGCTGTACCCAAATACTGTCTGGTCTACAGTGGTCCTGTGATTAAGAGTGAATGGGATAGAGGGGTCTGATAAACTGTGCAGCAGCAGATAGACTAAAGCCTGTAAGTATGCACTTGTATAGTGAACCTGATTGTTTTTTGTATGTTTTTAAAGTGCATTTACATGTTCTGTGTTGACTGTCGTCTTACCAAATCTAATATTAATTGGTCTAATCCCCCTCTCTGCAGTGGGTCCTATAAATGTGGACTTTTCCCAACCGGTCAATTTGAGTGAGATGAGGCAGGACCCGAGGGTGTCTGAGGGTGGACGGTACAAGCCGCGGGAATGTGTGTCACTTCAGAAGGTGGCACTCATCATACCGTTCAGACACAGAGATGAGCACCTGAAGTACTGGCTTTATTACCTTCACCCAGTATTGCAGAGACAACAGCTGGATTATGGAGTCTATGTCATCGAGCAGGTAAGATAACATACACAAGCATTGTAACCTCTTTTACTGCCATGCTTCATTTGCCTTTTATTCTGAGTAAATATGATGATCAACCCAGCGAAAATGGTCCAGAATTACTTGGAAAAAGATATTGTTACAGTATCACACATTACATTTAAAATGACTCTGTAATTGATTGATTAAGAGACACTTATTAGTCCCACAATGGGAAAATTTCACCTCCGCAATCTAACCCATCTGTGCAGTGAAACACCACATACACACTAGTGTAGACACACACTACGGGGCAGTGAGCACACTTGCCCAGAGTGGTAGGCAGCCCTATCCACAGTGCCCAGGGAGCAGTGGGGGTTAGGTGCCTTGCTCAAGGGCACCTCAGTCACAAACTGTCGGCTCAGAGGATCAAACCGGCGACCTTCCGGTTGCAAGGTTGGTTCCCTAACCTCCAGCCCACGACTGCTGATATTTACAGCACTCATACTATAATGTTTGTATTTTTACAAGACTGCACATTCACATCAGTATATTATTGTATTCAAAAATATCCTATATACTGAATAGTAAATATATGTAAACACATATCAGAATAAGGAAAAGTTTAGGAAAAGTTAATATTTAAACCCTTGATGTATACAAACTCAGTACCAAAACAATTTGGGACAGTAGTGAAAATGTAAATAAAGCATTGATTTGCAGGTACTTCAACCCGTATTCAGCTAAAAACTGTACAAAGACAAGATATTTGATGTTTTAACAAACTTTGTAGTTTTTGTATATACTTATTCTGTCTTTGATGCCTGCAACATGTTCCATCACTTTTCTTTTTAACAATGTTCAGTAATCATCTGAGAACTGAGGAAACCAGTTGTTCTAGCACCTTCACTCCCTGTGAAGCCATGCTTTTGCAAAACTTGCAGAATGTGGCTTGGCGTTATCTTCCTGAAATAATCAGGGATGTCCCTGAAAAAGACGGTGTCTAGAAGGCAGCATATGCTGCTCCCAAATGTATATGTATCTCTCAGTATTGGTGCTTTCACAGATATGCAGGATACACCCCTTAAACCATGGCAGACTATGGCTATTGAACTTTACGCTGCTAACAATCTGGATGTTCCTTTTCCTGTTTGGCCTTGCGAACACAACATCTATTATTTCCATAAACAGTCTGAAAGTTTGATTCATCAGACCACAATATACGTTTCCGCTGAGCATCAGTCCATCTCAGATAAGCGTCAGCCCAGAGAAGATGGTGGCGTTTCTGGGTTTTGTTGATATATGGTTTCTGGACATGCTTGCAAACGGTGCTATGCAACCTCTTTTAGTTACGCCCAGCTTTACTCTTATAAAGCACCAGTACAATGCAAACACTTGTAAGCTACTTCAGAATGAGAATCAGGCTCACACTGGACATTCTGTGTAGTGGATTGCTGTAAATTGTGAGGACAAAGCCTCTAGACTCCAGTATTTTAGCCAGTAAGGAATGTATCTCTTGTAACTTCCTCTAATTATCTTTTGTAACTTCCTCCTTAATCGACTCTGACAGTGTCACTAGGGATAGTCAGGGATCTCTTGGTCCACTCACATTAAAAGTTAATGCTTTTTCTAGTAACTTGGATGTCACTTTTGATTCTTAATTAAATGTGTTTTTTCCATTTAAGGAATAACAACAACTTTTCAGGACGCAAATATAATTATTCATGCATTTGTGTCATCTCGCTTGAACCATTGTAATGCCTTATTTACTTGCCTTAGTCAAGACTCTGGCTGGTCTACTCCATTTGAGGGTAAAACTGTACATTTGTTTTTTCACCAAAGTATCGCTTTAAAAGGCAGCCCTCTTTGATTCTTTAATAATGTCTGAGAGTGTCTCTCTGAGGAGGTTAAGTCGCCCGTTAGAGTGAGTGAGGGGAGTAATTTGTTTACAGACCCAGCACATGTCTTTCCCTCACTATCCCTCTCTTACTCCTTCATTCTCTATCTGCCTCTGCAACTCCCACTTTCTTGCTCTCCTGTTTTAACCCTTACATGTCAAAAGTTGGGCACAAGCAACTTCTCATCACTTTCACTTAAAATGGACTGGTGAAGTGGAAAAGTGTCCTGTGGTCCAACAAATCAAGAATTATGGAATTATGGATGCTGTGTCCCCCGGGCTAAAGACCACTCAGCTTGTTATCAGTGCACAGTTTCAAAAGCCAGCATTCATGATGGTATAGGGGGCATTAGTGCACATGGCATGGGTGACTTGCACATCTGTGAAGGCACCATTAATGCTGAACGATATATACATGTTTTGGCAACATAAGCTGCCATCCAGACGACGTCTTTTTCAGGGAAGGCCTTGATTATTTCAGCAGGACAATGCCAAACCACATTCTGCATGTATTACAACAGCATGGCTCTGTATTAAAAGTGTCTGGGTGCTAAACTGGCCTTCCTGCAATCCAGACCTGTCACCACTTGAAACATTTGGCGCATTATAAAATGAAAAATAAAACAAAGGAGACCCCGAACTGTTGAGCAGCTGAAATCCTATAAACAAGAATGGGAAAACATTTCCATTTCAAAACTACAGCAGTGTCTCCTCAGTTCCCAAACACTTACAGAGTGTTGTTAAAAGACGAGGTGATGAAACACAGTGGTAAACAGGCCCCCGTCCCAACTTTTTTGGAACGTGTTGTTGGCATCTAATTCAAAATGGGCAAATATTTTTCAGAAAACAATAAAATTTCTCAGTTTCAACATTTAATATGTTGTCTTTGTACTACATATCAATGAAATATAGAGTTTAAATGATTTGCATATCACTGAATTTTCTTTTTTTTACATTCTGCACAGCGTCCCAACTTTTTTGGAAATGGGGTTGTATTATTACATTATGATGCCTGGAGACAGATTTGAAAAGAGTAATCATGCACATTCAACTAATCCAGAACAATCCGCCCACCAAAAATATTAATGTAGTCAGATCACAGATGAAGGAATAGAGGATGGCAGATCTAATAAAGTGACACTAAATAGACCGTGTAAGGATCATACAATGATTTTCAGCGAATCCATTTGAATAAAATGGACGGTACATACTATATTTGAGTTTATGTGCAATGGACAGGTATCATTTTTCCCTTTGTTGAAGAATTAGCACAGAAAATTGTCCAGCAAACCAGAATCCTAATAAAACATTTCCTCTTCTACTCGAAAACTCAAACGCGGTGTTCTTCACAGTTTCTTCAGTGAGGTACGAGGCAGAAATGATTCATATAAAATCCCAGCATTCTGTTGTTATCACTGGCAGTGCTAGCATACATGGAAACCCTAAGGAGCTTGTAAGAATCTTAGGAAGTCTTATGAAGTGCCTGCTCACTGTTTCAGACTGAGTAGCACACTCTCTTATCACCTAGCCTATGACTTTTAACCTTGGACCACAGTTGCCTGGTCAACACGGCGCCTGTTTTGCGTCAAATTAGCATTAGAATGTAGATGGCCGAGGAGTGTGTGTAGCTTACCCAAGCAAAAACAACCTAACCCAGGAATGTTTTAAATTAAGAGACCGTTCACTGGTTGAATAATGAATGGAAAGCTCATAACACTCAACATGGCGTATATTTACAGAGAAAGTCCCATCCTTCAATAAAATGAGCCAGCCAGTGCTGCGAATAGAGGAGGGTCAACGATATTGTGGTGCTAGCAGGGAAAGCCCCCTCACTGTGGAGATCTGCGCAAGCCCAGTAGCCAGAACACCCCAAAAAAATCATGTTTTTATGTGTTATTCATGGAAACATATCGGTATCAAAATTAAAATGACCAAGTAATATGTAAAATGGTAATGTATGTATTTGTATGTCTGCATTTCAAATTCGAATCATATATGCAACGTTGGGCTAAAACTGAAAATTTGAATTCTGCAATTTTAATTTGCCATTTGGTTTTCTAGTATTGACGTTTCATTTCCGCAAAGATTTAGATGTTTTGTGAACAGCGTTGTTTAAATAAATAAAAAATTCCAGAGCTGCATATTTAGGCTTGATGTGATTATGCAAGAGCGTTATGTATTTATTTTTGTTTGTGTAAATAAACCACTTTAAAAGCAACAAGAGGAACTAGAGAGGGAAAGTTTGTAAACAAAGTCGCTGATTGTTTTCAATGTAATTTGGTTTCTATAGCAGTTCCAGGTGGTTGCTATGGTTTTGCTATGAGGTTTCTATTATATTCCAGCCTGTGGTCAGGGCGTAGCTTGACGGTTGTTAGGTTGTTGCTAAGGTGTTGCTAGAGTGTTGCTATGGTATCCCAGGTGGTTGCTAAAAACAGCATATACTCTGAAAAGAGCATTGTCCTGTTGCCCCGCCCTGTTTGAGTCAGTGCCTGAGCCCCTGGCCGTGTGTGAAGGACACAGGTGTCTGAGGGGGGACTCTCTCATTCAAGTGTGCACAGAAGGAAAATGAGCATGCAAAGGCCGGTCTGGCTTTGGACACGGCTGTGACTTTTGACCTTCGTGTGAGGGTTAAGGAGTGGAAAAGGACCCTGAGAAGGGCAGAAAATCAGATTCTGGCTGTTGGTCATTTGAGTCCACATTCCATTCAAGTTTAAATATATATATAAAATGTGTTTATTTATTTATTTATTTTTAGAAATATGGCCATTTTGTGTGCCCCTGACAACAGTCTTTAAAGTTCCAGTTGAAATATTACTTAATAAAAAAAGCAACATTTAAACTTTGCTATGATTTTACTTTATATATTATTTTTGACCAGTATTTGTTGGTAATATTAACTCTAAAGAAGAAAAAGGCAGTGATTTTGTTTCACATGCTCAGCAGTGTTAGTCCTTCTTTTTATGCTCTCTGTTAATGAAGCAACTGAAATTCTCACTTCATCTCAATGTTACTGATTGAAAGCTGAATAAACATAAAATGTTTTATATGCTGAAATTTAAATTATTCCACATTTATGCTGCCTACATTATATATATCAACATTATATGTAAACAATTCTTTTATCCTACAACCCCATTTCCAAACAAAGTCGGGACGCCGTGCACAATGTAAATAAAAATAGGATGCAATGATCTGCAAATCATGCAAACCACATTTTTAAAGGAAAATACTTAAAAGACAACATATCAAATGTTGAAACTGAGAAATTTTATTGTTTTTTGAAAAATATATGCCCATTTTGAATTTGGTGCCAACAACACGTTTCAAAAAAGTCGAGACGGGATCATGTTTACCACTGTGTTTCATCACCTTCTTGCTTAACATAGGATTTCAGCTGCTCGACAGTTCGGGGTCTCCTTTGTCGTATTTTTCATTTCATAATGCACCAAATGTTATCAGTGGTGACAGGTCTGGACTGCAGGCAGGCCAGTTTAGCACCTGGACTCTTAATGCTGCTGTAATACAGGCAGAATGTGGTTTGGCATTGTTTTGCCACTACATACAACTGGAAATATATAAAAACAAATACAAACAAATACATTTAAAAATATATATTTCACAAATATATTTTTAAAATTCAAAAATATATTTGATAAATACATTTACAAATACATTTTGACTATGTTTTATTTCCATACTTCCCAGCAGGGTTGCAAAGATGGCCACTGGGTGAACAGACTTTCCTATAGGGACTTTGGTGTAGCTAACACTGTCTAAATCTGCTAACTGACAACAACTAATGATAGCTAACTCTGCTAACTAAAAACCCCTAACACTAGCTAACTCTGCTAATTAGAAACCCCTAACACTAGCTAACTCTGCTAACTAAAAACCCCTAACACTAGCTAACTCTGCTAACTAAAAACCCCTAACACTAGCTAACTCTGCTAACTAGAACCCCCTAACACTAGCTAACTCTGCTAACTAGAACCCCCTAACACTAGCTAACTCTGCTAACTAAAAACCCCCAACACTAGCTAACTCTGCTAACTAGAAACCCCTAACACTAGCTAACTCTGCTAACTAGAAACCCCTAACACTAGCTAACTCTGCTAACTAAAACCCCTAACACTAGCTAACTCTGCTAACTAGAAACCCCTAACACTAGCTAACTCTGCTAACTAAAAGCCCCTAACACTAGCTAACTCTGCTAACTAGAAACCCCTAACACTAGCTAACTCTGCTAACTAGAAACCCCTAACACTAGCTAACTCTGCTAACTAGAAACCCCTAACACTAGCTAACTCTGCTAACTAGAAACCCCTAACACTAGCTAACTCTGCTAACTAGAACCCTCTAACACTAGCTAACTCTGCTAACTAAAAGCCCCTAACACTAGCTAACTCTGCTAACTAGAAACCCCTAACACTAGCTAACTCTGCTAACTAGAAACCCCTAACACTAGCTAACTCTGCTAACTAGAACCCTCTAACACTAGCTAACTCTACTAACTAAAAGCCCCTAACACTAGCTAACTCTGCTAACTAAAAGCCCCTAACACTAGCTAACTCTGCTAATTAGAAACTCCTAACTCTAGCTAACTCTGCTAACTGCTGTGCTGTTTGTGCTGGTGTGAGTGAACAGCTAAACAACTTCTCCATCTAGAGGAGTAAAAAGTCCCACAGTGCACCCGAACTGGTTATATTTTTGCTGCAAATGCCAGACTGAGGAACAGAACAGGATCATTTTACTGAAAACACAATCAAATTAAAAAGTTAAACAGTCAGATTTTGAGCAGTCTGGCTGAGTCTGGCCTTCGTGGTTTGGGCTCAGTGAAAGAGCAGATTTAGTGGTGTTTAGCAGCTTTTCTATTCAAATCTGTGTGCAGCCATGCTAGAAAGCTTCAGCCCTCATGCTAATTTGCATGTGGCATCATAGTTATCGCTGCGGTTCCACGTGTAAAGCTGCCATTGTCTGTATAGACAGTGTTACGGTCACTGCAGTGCAAACGAAGCATGAGAACAAGTGTCAGCATAGGAGGAAATCAGTCTCACTTCCTCTGGCCTCACACAGTAGTGAACCTTATCTGGCCTGCTGTCCCGTCAGCTGGACCGAACTCCAGCTGCTTCTCAGGTCTTTGAATGAAAGAGGTCCAGGTGGCAATGTGGACTGTTTCCTTCCATCATCAAACTGACGCATACATTTTCAGGAAAAACACAGTTTGTGCTGCCTTTTTACGTTCCAGGCTCCAATCATTCCAACCACTGTATCACTTTAGGACTGGTTTTCACCTGCTGTCTGTTACGGCAGTGTTTCTCATCTGTTTTTTTTTTTTTAAACATGCAGATCTTCATGTTTTCATATGCTTATGGACTAATATCTCCAATTCTAGTATACAGTAGTGTTTATTTGCTTTGTTTACTGACTAATATCTCCTATTTTAGTGCATAGGAGCATTTATAGAGGTTGTTTGGACTAATATCTCCTGTTCTAATGTATAGGAGCATTTATAGAGGTTGTTTGGACTAATATCTCCTGTTCTAGTGTATAGGAGCATTTATAGAGATTGTTTGGACTAATATATCCTGTACACTAGAACAAGGGAGTTTATTGAGGGTGTTTGGACTAACATTTCCTGTTCTAGTGTACAGGAGAGTTTATTGAGGTGGTTTTGGCCTAATATCCCCTGTTCTAGTGTACCAGAGAGTGTATTGAAGTCGTTTGGACTAATATCTCCTGTTCTAGTGTACAGGAGAGTGTATTGAAAGTCATTGGACTAATATCCCCTGTTCTAGTGTACAGGAGAGTTTATTGAAGTTGTTTGGACTAATATCTCATGTTCTACTGTACAGCGGAGTATATTGAAGTTGTTTGGACTAATATCCCCTGTTCTAGTGTACAGGAGAGTTTATTGAGGTCGTTTGGACTAATATTTCCTGTTCTAGTTTATAGTAGCATTTATTTACTTTGTTTACAGACTAATATCTCCTCTTTTAGTGCATAGGAGCATTTATAGAGGTTGTTTGGACTAATATCTCATACTTCATACCTCCTGTCCATATCTTATAGAATAATATCTCCTTTTGCAGTGTACAAGAGTGTTACTTATAGTTGTTTATGAACTACTATCTCCTCTTTTAGTGCATAAGAGGGCTTGTTGAGGCAGATTGCCAGCTGAAACCCGCTGAAACCATTAGCATGCAAAACCAGTAGCTTTGCTGGTTCGTTAAACCACTTAAAACCGTTAGTAAGCACTAGGACTCTACTGGCAGTGGAACTGGACTAGACCGGTTTGATTACGGACTAATAATTTAATTCCAGTAGAGTCGCTCATCAAGTCAAGTCAGTCTTTATTGTCATCTCAGCTATGTGCACAGTGAAACGATACAACATTCCTCCAGGACCAACACAGGAACACAAGTGCGAGACAATACAATAAACACGGTACAGACAATACAGTACAATAAATAAATATGAAACAGTTACAATAAATACAGAAACAGAGCACAGGCAGTGCACAGTACTGAGAGTATGTGGAGCTGTGCAAAGGAGGATGTAACATGCTATGACATATTGGCAGCTTAGCAGATAGCAGTCACTGAGGTAGCAACCAGAGCCGCAATATACAGTATACAGTATACAGTACACAGTACACAGTGTGCAGTATTTGGTTGATACAGTAATTCTAGCAGCCAAAAATGCAAATATTCAGATCTACAGTCATATCAAGTGAAGTGTTTCAGTGAAATGCAGTAACTATATTTAGATACAATGTTCCAGATATAATTTGGAACCGCAAGAAGTGGGGAGTGAGTTAGTCCCATTATTATATATGTGTGTGTGGGGGTCCGAGTGGGTGTCCTTCAGTTCAGTCCGTGGGAGTAGAGGAATCTGATGGCTTGTTTAAAGAAACTGTTGACACTTAATGACCAAAATGCTAATTAATGCTAGTTAGTAATTATGGCTCAGAGTAAGAGTCCTTTTGTTTGTATGTAAAATTAGCACCATGTCAGATATTCATCTGCTCTGTCTGTGTACGTAGGACGGTGAGGACACGTTTAACCGTGCTAAGCTGCTGAACGTGGGCTACGCAGAGGCTCTGAAGGAGTACAACTACGACTGCTTTGTCTTCAGCGATGTTGACCTCATCCCTCTAGATGACCGAAATACCTACCGCTGTTTCGACCAACCACGTCACCTCGCAGTGTCCATGGACAAGTTCGGCTTCAGGTAAGTGGGAGATCCTTAAGTCTACCCGGAACACTTCTAGGAATTTTACCAAGTCTCGTCCTGGCAAATTGCTGGACACCCACCCTTTGCAGAAAGGGATGAGGTGAAAGGTGCTAACACTCTAACCTTATCAACTCACTGAGATGACCCTTTGTCTCATAACCTGAAGGTGATAACAGTCATCCCGCTTATCTCTACCCCCTACACCTCATTTCATATTCTCCTTCTACATCCCCCCTCCTTACCCCTCCTCAAACTCCTTTCTGTCCTCCCTCCTCCCCCACAGTTTTCAGTGTATGTAAGGTCTTGTTACACTGGACTAGACTAGATTGGTGACCAGACCAGACTGGTGACATACTGATGACCAAGCTGTGCCCGTGCATGATTGTCTGCATGCACATGAATAAGACTAGACTCCTGATCCTGCTGATTGACTGGTGATCGACCACGCTGTGCCCGTACTCTGTATGTGGAAATAAACTCCAGTCAACACCGAAGCTCCAGTCTCCTGACTCTTCCTGCTGAATTTCAAACACTTCCCACCAGCATTTGGACTCACAATCACATCCACACATAACGCTTTTAAAAAAATCAACTAACTATAACTCTGTGAAAGGGTCTATAGAGAGAAAGCCCCTCCCACTACCGCACCTTGCCCAGCCAAACACACACACACACACAAACAAAACCATCAAACAGTTCAAAGCATCAAACCTAACCACTCTATTCAGCCCAGAGAATCACACTGAGCAAAACATGAAAGTCCAAACCTGAACTGACATTGATAAGATTCATATACACAAATCCTGAACAGGTGAGCCCACCTGTTCCACACAGCCATCACTTTAAGACACTTTTAATTTAGTTTCTATAGGGAGATTCTCTCGAAAGAGGCCCCGAGTATTCTGTTGTAAGGATGAAGCAACCTGAACCAAAAAAATACGCTTATATACCTTGACGTATGTGTAATCGATTGCATTACATGCGATGCTGGAAGTGATCTCCGTTTTGTACCAGACACTTTTTGACGTGGCGCTCCATGTTCCTGAACGTATCGGGGGGAATAGCAACAATTTCACGTTCCTTCTAATCCTCCACAGTGCGAGACTTGTTCCACTGGACTTTTCCTTTGAGCGAACCCCAAAGGAAGAAGTCTGGTGGTGTCAGATCCGGTGACCGTGGTGGCCAAAGCCCCTTTGAAATTACCCTGTTGCCAAAGAAGAACAGAATTTCTGCCAAGCTCCTTGCATACTGTATATTGTGCACTACCATCCTGATGAGAAGTCAAGTGACTGAGTGAAGGGTATGGGGGTATGCACCCGAAAGTTGCAAATGGAGGTTAAACATCGCAACGGCTGTCCGGCGCCTACCTCATCGCTCCGACGCAGGGGCATCCCGGCTTGTTCGAAGCTCCATATACTGAGGTACACATTGCACGTTGTTTTGTTCAGATTGCTTCGTCCTAGAGAGAGTTATAACAGAATATTCGGGGCCTCTTTTGAGTGAATCTCCCTGTAGTTTCCACCATATTTACGTTTTACAGTTTCATACAGTAGCATAGCAGTAGATGGTGCGTAATCAGAGCTTCTGGGAGGGAATTGTTGTGGATTATTTATTATTATGGTTGACTGTTTTTGATGGGGACCTTTTGAAGCAGAGTTTCATGCACTGTGGGGTTTGTCTTTCTATTTACATGCATACTGGAGTGCAAAGTAGTCATGAGTTTTGTATCACAATGAGTTTCTATTCTGTTTTGTTTGTTTTGATCGCAGGTTGCCTTACAACCAGTATTTTGGAGGCGTGTCAGCGATGAGTAAAGAACAATACCTGAAAATCAACGGCTTCCCCAATGACTACTGGGGCTGGGGCGGAGAGGACGACGACATCTACAACAGGTCAGAAAAGCAGTACGACGAAGGAATAGTTTGATGAATATGTACAGAAATTTGCCCCCTTAAGCCAAAAGTAGTCAATCATTTAAGGCGTATTTAGTGTCTTACGTTTGCTTTCCCTTGTGGGAATTCTAGGAGAACACCAGTTGGAAAGTCCTATTGGTTCCAGTAGGGAACGGTTGACTTAGCAGTTCAGCTAATGCCAGCTGAAACCCGCTGAAACCATTAGCATGCAAAACCAGTAGCTTTGCTGGTTCTTTAAACCACTTAAAACCGTTAGTAAGCACTAGGACTCTACTGGCAGTGGAACTGGACTAGACCGGTTTGATTACGGACTAATAATTTAATTCCAGTAGAGTCGCTCATCAAGTCAAGACAAGTCAAGTCAGTCTTTATTGTCATCTCAGCTATGTGCACAGTGAAACGATACAACATTCCTCCAGGACCAACACAGGAACACAAGTGCGAGACAATACAATAAACACGGTGCAGACAATACAGTACAATAAATAAATATGAAACAGTTACAATAAATACAGAAACAGAGCACAGGCAGTGCACAGTACTGAGAGTATGTGCAGCTGTGCAAAGGAGGATGTAACATGCTATGACATATTGGCAGCTTAGCAGATAGCAGTCACTGAGGTAGCAACCAGAGCCGCAATATACAGTACACAGTGTGCAGTATTTGGTTGAAACAGTAATTCTAGCAGCCAAAAATGCAAATATTCAGATCTACAGTCATATCAAGTGAAGTGTTTCAGTGAAATGCAGTAACTATATTTAGATGTTTAGTGTTCCAGACATAATTTGGAACTGCAAGAAGTGGGGAGTGAGTTAGTCCCATTGTTACGTATGTTCGTGTGGGGGTCCGTGTGGGTGTCCTTCAGTTCAGTCCGTGGGAGTTGAGGAATCTGACGGCTTGTTTAAAGAAACTGTTGCCCATTCTGGCCATTCTGTGAGGGCCCAAATGCTGCGGTACCTTCTTCCAGATGGCAGAGGAGAGGGGTGTGTGGGGTCAGTCATAACACTAGTGGCTTTTCGGATGCAGTGTGTGGTGTAAATGTCCGTGATGGAGGGGAGAGAGACCCCGGCGATCTTTTCAGCTGTCCTCACTATTCGCTGGAGGGTCTTGCGGTTGGAGGTGGTGTAATTCCCAAACAAGGCAGTAATGCAGCTGGGTCATTCTACAGAAACATCCATTTTTATGTCCCTAATGTTTACAGATATTACACTTGAAAAACATGTTAGGGTTACAATTTATTTATATTTTAAAATGAAACAATAAATTATTTTAACAGTTACACCTTCTTGAGCCTCAATTTAGCAATATTGGTTTTTAAATAAATTTTCTAGAATTCCAAGCACCACAGAAGAGCTCGTCCCCACAGTCATGTGTAAAGGCTGAGGCCATATTTTGACTACAATAATCTATACATGATTATGAAATGTATGATTTAAATGACATAAAGAAAACAATGACAAATAAATATAATAAAATATATAATGACAGTTGTGGTCCCCAGGAGTCGTGTCACTGGTGTTACTGCGTAACAAAAAATCTCTTATTTTGAAATAAAAGTCACACTGATGACATCACTCGACTTCGTTTTACCTGTTTTCTGAGGATCTCTGAAGAAAAGCTCATGGTGAGTCCACTGAGTCTTTCAGTTATCAGAGATTTTCTCATTTGGCTCATGATTTCATATGGAGCTTTTAGCTGAAGTCACTGGTGTGACCGACTTTATTCTGAGGTAATTGTGGAAAAATAGAATACAAATAGATTAATTTACATATTTTAGTGGATATTCAATGATTGACAACATGTGGTTTGATGCTCTGCAGAAGCCATTTTGTAAAATGCATTGTTCATTAAAAATGTCTCTGGTGTTACCTTTATTATATGTAACACCAATGATGATCAGTAACACCAGTGACTCCTATGGAGAGACAGAAAAGTGGGCGTTTCTGTAGAATGACCCAGCTACTCAGGATGCTCTCTATAGTGCCTCAGTAGAAGGTGGTAAGGATGGTGGATGGGAGATGAGCTTTCCTTAACTTCCTTAGGAAACAGAGACGCTGCTGAGCTTTCTTGGCTATGAAGCTGGTGTTCAGGGTCCAGGTGAGGTTCTCCGATCGTGCTTGCAACGATCTCCACAGGGGAGTTGTTGATGGTGAGTGGAGAGTGGTCACTCAGTGCTCGCCTGAAGTCAACAACCATCTCCTTTGTCTTGTCTACATTCAGATGTAGGTTGTTGACTGTACACCAGTCTGTCTGTCACTGCCCCTCCTCTCTGTATGCTGACTCATGACTGGATTCAGCTAGATTTTCCCCTCAGGCCTTTAGAGCTATGAGGCTAGTATAGCTAGATGGCCATGTCTAAATAATCAAAACCTGTGTGGAGTTGTTCAGTAAGCTCTGATAGACTTGATTATGGGGTTTCTGACTCTGTATGACTCACTGTTATCTATTTATCTATAAACACGGACTAAGGTACGTTAGCATTGCTAAAAACAGTAGCATTTTGAAACCTGAATTTAGTCCATGTTTATAGCTAACAGTGTGTCATACAGTACCAGAAACCACATAATCAAGTCTATTAGAGATACTGAACAACTCCACACAGTTTGAGGTGAGTATGTGGTGATTTAGGCCTGCAGTTAGCACAATGCTAATTTGTAAAGTATATGCTTCCATTGCTCTTGAGCTACATTAGCCTCATAGCTACAGTGCAGAAACAAAGAAGCAAATTTCAGACACCAAACATGTCTTGATCTTGAGCTGATCAACTACATTTGGGGTAAGAGGCATAAATGTGCAGGATCTACTTTCCTGCCAAAATGTTGAGTCCACTTCACTGGCAAATTGCCAGATCTAAATTACCACCAAATTGCCAGATTTACTTTCCCAATCCACTTTCCTGCCAAACTGGCAGATCTACTTTATCATGCATTCTCTGAATCAGCTTTACTGCCAACTACTTCCACACTATATAACTATAACTCTATGAAAGGGTCTATAGAGAGAGAGCCCCACCCACTAACCCACCTTACCCAACCAACCAAACACACACACCCACAGCCCACAATAAACAAAGTTCAAAGCCTCAACACTAACCGCTCTATTCAGCCCATAGAATCACACTGAGCAGGACATGAAAGTGAACTAACACTGATAAGGATCAAAAATCCTGAAGAGGCGAGTGCAGCTGTTTCACACGGCCACTGCTTTAAGGCACCAGGCGTGACAGAAAGTCTTTTCCAGTTTCCAGTTTCTCGACCTGATTTACATTCTGCAGTTTCATACGTTAGCAGTCAAAAGACACACCTAAGCCCTACTGGAGCTGGATTAGTTTCACCAGAGAAGGTCTGGTAATGTATTATTTGCGTGATTCGACTGGCTGATTTGCATTGGATAAAGGATCTGTGTAATTTACCCAAATTGCCCAGACAAAACATCATTGCACAGACGTTAACATCAGCGTTACGCGACAGGCGGCACACATCTGAACAGTAGCAACACATTGTGCATCTAAATGCTGAATATGCCACCATTAAAGCCATGAAGCCTGAATTTAGTCCATGTTTATGGATAGCAGTGTGTTATGGAGTGTCCCAAACCACACAATCAAGTCTATTAGAGCAGCATTTCTCAACCGAGGCCCTGGAGACTCACTGCTCTGCACTTTTTTAGTGTTTCCATGCTTCCAGCACATCTGATCCAACTAATCAGCTCATTTTCAAGCCCTTACTGTGTTGAAAGTGGTGTGTTTAAGCAAGGAAAACACTGAAATTTGCAGGACAGTAGGCCTCCAGTCCCAAGGTTGAGAAACATGTACAAGAGATTACTGAACAACTCCACATGGTTGAGTATGTGATGATTTAGGCCTGCAGTTAGCACCATGTAGCCTACATTAGCCTCGTAGCTACAGTGCAAAACTAAAGAAGCAAACTTCAGACACCAAATTCGTCTTAGCTGATTGACTACATTGGGGTAAGGGAGAAGTGGGTACATTAGGTTTGTTATTAGCCATTAAAGCATTCAGATGAGGACTGATTAAAGATGAATTGGAAGAAATACATGAAAACAACCCAATATATTAAAAACATTAGAGCACTGGTCACCAACCCTCCTCATGGAACTAACCTGCATCTAATGTGCCACCCCCCCCCCTTTTACCATTCTTAAGGCATTATAAACATGGCTATATATATTTATAAAATGCATTACACATTATAGCCATGCTTATTATGCATTATGAATTGTTAACATAATGCATTATAAGTACGGTTCATAACAAATTATAAGAGCTCATAAGTTGTATTTGTCCACTCTAAGTAAAGTGAAGCGTAATGTACTAAAGCCTCCTCCAGTGTTAAGAGTGAGGCTTCAGGTTGAAGTATTACTGAAGGATTTACTGAAACACTAAAACATACACATTAAAGCACATTACAGGCTTCAAATGTCAGAGTTTAAACTAGTGCTGCCATCAGTGTTTTACCCACTGTGGGAAAGGTAATGTACACCACCGTTAGCTTGGCACCAACTTAACACTGCATATCCAATAGAATGCTAGCAGAGATTAGCATTACTGTACTGTAGTGTAGTGTTACAGAGTGAAGGGTTCTAACGCTTGACATTAGAACCAGTGAGGGAACAAATTACAATGACAGCAGTCTACTATCTCCCCTCTCCCTCTCCAGACCTTCAATCCACAATAACTTCACGCTCAGTGTGATGTCAGAGGGGGTTCAGGGGAGGGGCTGATGGGTACTTGGTTTGCTGTGATGTAATGTACCATGTAAAGTGAGACGCTGGATAAGAAAAGCACATTGTAGCAGTAATTCTAGGCTGGACAGCCTGTTTGGAGCATCTGAGTATTCAGGACTGAAGCCCTGAAGATGCAGCTTTAACAGCACCAGCGGCAAGAAATATAATACTGGAAATCCTGTAAATAAACTTTGTATTTGTCTTTACTTTACGCTCTCCAAGCTGGGACTGACCTCTTTGGCACTGACAGTATAACATGTTATTAACACTACTTATAATGCATTATATATATATAATACATTTGGCTATAAAGTGTAATTCATTCATATATACATACACACATATATAAAACCATGTTTATAATGCCTTATGGATGCTTACAAACGTGACATTCATAGAAAGTGTTACCGTAATTACTAACCACTAATGTAGTTGATCCAGCCAATCAAGGACTTCTGAAGAAGTTAATTAGCTGGAGCAGGAAGGTAGATCTCCAGGACCAGGGTTGCTGCATTGGAGGAAAATCTTATTATTGGCTGAACTCAGCAGTGCTGAACCCTGGTCCTGGAGATCTACCACCCTGCTGAGTTAGGCTCCAGCCCTAATCTAACACAACTGATCCAGGTAATGAAGGCTTTTAGGGGTATCTGAATATTAGAGCCGGGTGTTTTGGATCAGAACTGTCCAGGGTGGTAGATCTCCAGGACCAGGATTGAGCACCCCTGGCTTAACTGGTTAAACTGAGACAGAATTGAATGACCTGAAAATAAACTGAGCCTAACCCTGAGAGGAGAAACTGCTCTCTGCTCCCTCTACTGGCTGCTAATGGAAGTGATCTGAGGGCAGTTTCGAAGGAAAAAAAGAAAAAGGTTTGAATCCATGCTGGAAATTTGTTTTAAGGACAAAATATAAACAGCGAAGTTGATGCTTATGACTGAAATTCTTCAGAATGCTCCTCGAACCGTTAGTTTGTTTCTGATCCGGTGTGGTGTCTATGTTCTTGAGTGCTGTTGGAAGAGCATGTCAGGTGGTTCCTCATAAAGCTGCCTGAAAGAACAGCAAGAGTATGTAAAGCTAGGTCAAGACATAGTGGGGCTACTGTGTTATTTCATAGTCTTGATGTCTTCACTATCACTCTAAAATGTGCAAAATAGTTATCATGTAACAAGGAAAACTCTTTTATAAGCAGGCCTGACCAAACTTTTAACTGGAACTCTATGGCTTTTTAAAATATCATGGCGTTGACCCCTAGATAAGTCACAACACTCGAAAAGGACGCCTTTACTGGGGTACTGCCTGTTTTGAGAGATCCAGCCATACGTAAGTTCAAATGTGGGCTAGTTGTGAGTGTGTACTAAGCTCACACATGACTACACCAACATGGGTAGCACCACACAAACTAGCTTTGTCATTACTAAATATTTACATCTCCTCCCCAAAGCAGGACTTGGGGAAACCAATGGTAGATAACACTGAGAAGACCAGAAACATGACCTGACTTTTGATTGTCGCAACTGTAAGTTTAGGAGTTAGGGGTAGATGCCTCCCAATAGAAAGTGCCCTAAAAATGATGAGTTTAAATAGATCATAATATAATCTTTTATATATAATATAATCTTTATAATTTTTTAAATAGTGTTTTTTACTGTGAGGGTGCAGTCTAATTCAGTAGAATGCCCCATGTAGCTGTCATGTAGCAGTAAAGTGTTACTGTAGTTAAAGTCCTATTCAAGCAGGATTACTTTTACCAGAGGAGGTCCGGTATTGTAATCTGTTCTAGATTTGACCGGCTGATTCATACTGGATAAAGAATCTCTGTAATTTTCCTTACTAGCGTTGAAACATGTTTACCTCAGCATTATCTGACAGGCTCCACACTTCCAAACTATAACACGCTGTGTGGCTAACTGGCACATAGACTAGTATTCGGCTAGAGGTCTTCGTGGGACAGTTTTTAGGCCCGCTCCCACCCGCTCCTGCGAGATTTCACTCTGCTCCCGCCCACTCCCACAGAAAATCGTAATCATTTCTCCTGCTCCCGCCCACACAGTTCCACGCACATCCAATATCCAATAACTTACTTAAAGTACACGGTATATTTGTTTTTCCTGGACAGCATTCTGACTTTTGATTAGGCAAAAGTTTCAAGCCTGGCAGACCAGCTGGGAAATCAGTCTGCAGCACGGAATGTTTATTTCATCATGAATTACATAAAAATCGCCTTTTGACCTTTTTATACGGTTTTCTGTTTAATTTTCATTTATCTTCATAGCTTATTTCAGTGTATTTACCTGCGTGATGTGCGTGGCGCATGGAAAAAAATCTGCCTCGGGTCTATTTTCTAAATACTGCCCCGCTTCATTGCGGCATCTGGGACTCAATTCGAGCAGGACTACTGTTACTGAGGGAGTTTGGCAAATTATAGGAGGTAGTTTATAGAATTATTACTTAGCAAACTTGTAGAAACTACAGGCATGGCAGATTCGTACTAGACTAAAATCACAAAGCTTGACGATAATTGCTTAAATTACAGCACATCCACAGATGATACTAATCCTGCTCGAATAGGGCTTAAGATGTTCATTTAGTAAAACAAAGTCGGAAAATCTCTAAGCACAAACAAACATACACATAACTGGTGCAACCAAGTCCTTTTATTTGAATGTTTTATGTTTATGTTTATGCCGTTTGGCAGATCTTATCAAGAGTGACTTACAATTTTAATCATGTTTCAGAGGTTGGTGAATGTAGTGTTGGGAGTCTAGCCCAGCTGGTATAGTGTGGTGCTCTAGCCCAGCTGGAGAACTGAAGTGCATGAAAGGCAGCGTGTTATCCACTACGCTTTACAAACCACTGTTCACCATCATAACGTTAGGCTACTTTTGACATGAACTTGTTTATTTACTTTGTTTTGTTTTCTTTCTGGAGGTTGACGTTTCGAGGGATGTCTGTGTCTCGGCCTGATGGCGTCATCGGACGGTGTAAGATGATTCGGCACTCAAGAGACAAAAAGAACGAACCAAACCCTCAGAGGTAACAGTCACAAAACCAGAACTTCTTCCCTTGATCCTAAGTATGTAGCTATTAGTGCCACTTTACTGTACTGTGTACATATCACCTGATTGCGTAGCCTGTGTTATGACCTGTCTAGGGGTTTGAGATGATCATAACAAAAAAAAATGACAAAAGAGAGCCAGTTGACGTTTAAACAGGTCAAATCGTGTTATTTTCTCTTTATGCTGCTCTTTTGTACATACGACAGAGGAGAACGTCAGAGTGGGCATGCGCCAAAACAATAAACATAACCAGCCTAGCTAGAGATGTTAGAGAACTAACTTACCTACGCTAACATAAAGAAACAAAAGTACAGTCAGTCTTTCCTAACTCCCTAACTATACCAAAAACAGGAGAAAACAAGATCAAAAGAAATGGCACCCACTCCTACAACCTGGTCGGCATAAGAGTGAACATTTACAGAGACAGATCATGAGCTTACAGTTTAACTGCAGAGATAACTGGGTATGGAACAAGAGGTAAAGCTAAGCTATTTCATTTGGGAGGAGAGCAGACAATCGCTAGCAATAAAACAAACAAGCTGAGCTGCGGTTTGGATCTAAAAACAATCGCTCCAAGCCGCCATGGAGGAAAGCCTCGATGACATCCGGCGCAGCCGTCGAAGATATACGCCGTGCAATTTCAGCCAGCCAATCAGATGCAATTTCGTTACGGGACTCCAGGCAATCACACGCACAAGTGGGCGGGTTCCTAATAAGCGAGAGTATAAGAGAGAGAGAGAGAGAGAAAGAACGAAAGGGAAGCAAGCAAAACAAAACATACGTCCTATGGACGTAACAGCCTGATATGCAGAAGGAAGGATATTTACATATATTTTTCTAAATATTTGTCAAGCTTGTATATTACCAGCCGTTTGAAAACGTTTTAAACACCCCAATCTAATTACGTTTCAAATTTCTAAGTAAGAAAAAACTCTGGCATTTTTTTCTCTGTAGAGGAACATTTTCATTTTGAAAATCAACAAAACATGGAATTTGCCCTGGGGTGTCTAAACTCTTGCATACAAATGTACTGCATACTGTCTTTCATGCAAATATAAATATATTTCAATATACACCGATCAGGCATAATATAATGACCACCTCCTTGTTTCTACGCTTATTGTCCATTTTATCAGCTCCACTTACTATATAGGTGCACTTTGTAGTTCTACAGTTACAGACTGTAGTCCATCTGTTTCTCTGCATACTTTGTTAGCCCCCTTTTACCCTGTTCTTCAGTGGTCAGGACCCCCATGGACCCTCACAGAGCAGGTACTGTTCTGGATCAGACACAGCAGTGCAGTAATACTGACGTGGTGGTGGTGTGTTAGTGTGTGTTGTGCTGGTACAAGTAGATCAGACACAGCAGTGCTGCTGAAGTTTTTGAACTCTGTGTCCACTCACTGTCCACTCTATTAGACACTCCTACCTTGTCAGTCCACCTTGTAGATGTGAAGTCAGAGACGATAGCTCAGCTGCTGCTGCACAGTTTGTGTTGGTCATCCTCTAGTCCTTCATCAGTGGTCACAGGTCGCTGTTGGCTGGACATTTTTGTTGGTGGACTATTCTCAGTCCAGCAGTGACACTGAGGTGTTTAAAAACTCCAGCAGCACTGCTGTGTCTGATCCACTCAGACCAGCGCAACACACACTAACACACCACCACCACATCAGTGTTACTGCAGTGCTGAGAATGAGTTTAGCATATTGGAAAAAACCTCTAAATAAAGTTTTTGCGCAGGCCACATTTTATGTTTCATTTCCCCCCAAGATATTAAATTTAACAAATAACCAGTAAAAGTGCATTAAAATGTGCAGAGGTGTGTTCTCTGTAGAGGATGCGTCGACTTATTCTCACGTAGAAAATCAACAACAGCATGCAGTCCGACCGGTCGTGAAGGCCCTTCCCTCACAGTGTGCTTCATTTTCGCAGGTTTGACAGAATCGCTCACACGAGACAAACCATGGACAGTGACGGCATCAACAGCCTGACCTACAGAGTGGTGAGGACAGAGAAGGACAAGCTGTTCACCAAAATCACAGTGGACATCGGCAAGCCTTGATCTTCTGCTGGCCTTCAGAGTTCTTACGGTTGCTTTAAGCCACTTGGCGGAGTAACTGTGGAGCGCTACAGCACGGGAGCTGTCATTTTCTAGACGGAAACGTATTTGAATGTCCGTGAAGGAGGACCTCAAACTGTCTTCATGATGCAGTCCAAATGGAAACTAACCAAAATCCTACTCAGACACATTCGCTGAGCGAAGCCAACGGTGTCCTGATCCAGTTCTGGAGCACCGCAGCACTACTTAGCAGAGCTTTAGTTATAATGTGTGACTGAAGGGAGCAAAAATAGAGAGATGGTAACGTTAGCGTGAGCTACTTAACCAGCTGGGTTGATCTCAGTGAAGATATTGTTCATTTATGACCAAAGAAACTGTCCATTCATGGTTAAAGGCGAAAAAAATACAATATTATAGCATTACACCAGCTGCTTAGCTAGCTAGTACGATCTTAGTAAACAAACTGGAACGGCACTAGCATACATGCTAATAATATTTAGCATTAGCTACTTAGCTTGGCTCGGTTTCCCAAAAACATCTCAGTGTAAGGATGGCTCTTAAATGGTAGAGCGAGCATCACACCGAACACTCTCTCTACCGGTTAAGCCAGTCTTTACACTAAGATGCTTTTGGGAAACGGTTCCTTGTACATTTATAATTGTAGGGGACTAAAGTGGAAAGGGAAAGGTGTTAGCGTGCATGCTAATAACATAAGCATTAGCTCCTTTGCTAGGAGCAAAGGGGTTTCAGGGTCCTCCAAGCAGACCAGCATACATGCTAGCATACATGCTAATAATAATAGTGAGACCAAAGAGACTGTTCATTTAACACTGGAGGAAGAAAAAAATAATATTGTTGGCATTAGCTGCATGGCTAGCTAGCATGATCTTAGTAAAGAGGCTATGCATTTATGATCGGTGCGGGAAAAAAAGATGAAATGGGTCCTAAAATGTGTGCTTTTTTCTTTCTTTCTTTCTTTTTTTCATGATTTATACCTTAGCTTTACACAGGGGATCAAATCGGGTTCTTTCCGGTTCTTTTCTGTCACCTAACATCTGATTCAGCTCAGATAACCATTCCGGTTCTGTAGGAGCTGATTCAGGCTGTCTTAGAACAAGGAAAACAGCTAAACTGTGCAGTTTAGTGCTAAACCAGAAATGTTTTTTTGGAAGTTTTGCTTTCTAACATATAAAAACCATCTAAGCCTTTTGGTGCTGTTAACCTGAAGTGTTGAGGAACTCACCCAAACTAAACTGATCAAACTAAACTGACCAAAGAGAGAGTTCAGACTAAACAGGTCAAAAACAAAAGCGAGTACATTTAAAATGCTGCACTGTAGCACCCCTTTCAGCCAATCAGGCTCATCTCGCTTGCCTGAATAGACCAGCAGCATTTAGCGTTTAGGCTCAACCCAAACCATGTCACCGAATCCAAAATTGACCCGAGCTTGATAAAATTCTGCCCAGAACTGACCCAGACAGGCCCATAATCACCCAAAGTGCTGAATAGAACCTGTCATTTTGACCGGTAGCGCTGGTTACCTTACCTAACAGAAGTTGCTGCATGGTAAGAAGTTAGCGCATAAATAAATGGAATAAAACATATCCCTTTAAAACAATCCCAAATCAAGTTTACACTGATTCTGGATTATTTTAAACACAGATTTCTCAAGTTTGAATTCATCAAGCAATGCTTGCACATGACATACCAGCTTTTAGTCTGGTAAAACGTTCTCTAAGGGACTGTTCTGAGTTCTGAGAACCTGAATGTAAAATCTGAGCCCAACACATATTCAGGAAATGACGTGGGCACTCGGGTCCCGTCGGATTTGGACAAATATTTCAAGCTCTACCAAAACTTTGCGGCTCTACGGCTCACTGCTCAGTCTGCATGTTTTAGCCCAGGATCGGAATAAGTGCTTGGACCCCTAATGAACCCAGTTCTAGCTGATATCTGCCGTTTGTTGGGCTGCGTCGGACAGGCGAATTCTTCACAGTGCAGTGACTCTTCTGAAACACTCAGGGATCAAGAACTCTGCCTTGACCTTTTCTCTAAAGGAGAGGAAGACCAGCCTTCCTGTGAGACTGAAAAGGAAGAACCCGGCGAAAGAGTTGAAAGTCAATCAAAAGGAATATAAACATGTGACTGGAAGTGTTGTTGCTGGCGACAGGCCTAACAGGAAAAGAGGAAAGCAGTGCCTGTGGGGCTGAGCTGGCTGGTCAGCTTTTCTGCTGCTGCTGCAGTCTGGGATGACCTCTTGAATCAAACTAGGACTGACCTGCGGACTCATCAGTACTCCTCACTCCCTGATGCTCTCCATTGAGAACATCTGCTTATACTCACCTCATTAGAGACAGATTGCGTTGCTTTTTCAAAAATAGCATAAGTCACTTGTTATGAGGAAAAGATTTTCCATCAGTTTGATGTCATTTGCCTAATTTGGACAGGATTAAAAGTACATGGGGTCCTAGGGCAATTTCCTTTTTCGAAGGTGCTGCTGAATGACTGTATCTTGTCCAGGCCGTGTCGTTTTCCTCTCTCCACCCCTGAGAAAATTAGAGGCCAAATTGCCTACTGTTTTTCGCTAAACTCAGCAGTGCTCCGGTCATTTTAGTCCCATCCAGAGACACATTTGCATGGTTTTCCAGGCAAAAAAAAAGGGTTTTGACCGCTGCTACTCACCATATTTAGTCTCCTAGCATGCATATCTATAGTAAACACTTCGCAAATTGCGAAACGATGGATGCTGGGGAAAAAAACGAGTCACCTACTTTAAATTACAGGGGATCTCCAATGATTTGTTCATTGTAGAGGCTTAGATTTCTTTACAGAGGTGGT
This sequence comes from Colossoma macropomum, assembly GCF_904425465.1. Taxonomy (NCBI): domain Eukaryota; kingdom Metazoa; phylum Chordata; class Actinopteri; order Characiformes; family Serrasalmidae; genus Colossoma; species Colossoma macropomum. The sequence goes on along the minus strand of NW_023494796.1, from coordinate 2,048,068 downwards.
GAGAGGAACCAGGGCCATGTCTACAACACAAATACAGTCACTATCCAAAACCACCAGTGAACCTACACGTGTCTTCTGAGTTTTATGTGATGGGAAAATAGTGGTAAATCTGAAAAACACAAGTTTTCTTTTGGGACTATTTTGCCTCACAACACCCTGCATGTACCCCTCCACCATGACTGTGGTTAAAGACATGTTTTAGGTGAGAATTTTCTCAAAACTAATGTAAAACAGTGTCTCAGACATCTGGCAGTATATTTATAACCATTTCACGTAATAAATTGGAGCTTTTAGAGGTGGCTGTCTGGTTCCCATCACCACCACTGTGAACAGTTCTGATGGTCGGTTGAGCGTTTCACCTCAACCCCTTCTGAATGATTTTGTTCACATGTTTTTGACAGAATTATGCAAATTGTTTTGGAAAATCTGTGAAATTCCTCTTTAATATCATCAACCTTATAAATCTGTGTTCATAGAAAATACAACCCACTAGAAACTTTTAAAATTGATTTTAATGCCATCCGGATTTTGTGCAAGTTTAATTGCCGAGGAGGCGTTGATGAATGAGATCCGAAAAGGAGCACTGTAAAATCAGAGGACGTGTAGCTTCACTGTTTGGGTAAAAAAAAGGTCTTATCACTAACATCGTAATGAAATCTGAATCGGTACACTTCTCTAGAATCAACTTTGTTTATTTCTCAACATGCAAACATGCTGAAACTTAAAAAAACTGGTGGAATTCATGTTTAATCAACCACGCTTAGATGTTCACTGCAAATCATGATGTCTTAGCAAGAGAAAACATTTTATATGTAGTCAATATATCTAATATTTCTGATTATGGGTTTGCTGTAAAAATATTACAAGATTATTCAACCTTTTTCCACACATTTGTACTTGTTTTTAGTGATTATATGCAGTGAAAGTGTCCTATTCCACTGGTAGATGTTTCAAGAAGTGATGCAGATAATTGTGTTTGTTCTAAGCAACATCTGCCAGTGGAATAAGACATTTTTATAAGACAAAACAACTTAAAACAAGTAAAAATGTCTAGAAATAAGTTTGATAAGCTTCTAATATTCTTACAACAATCTCAAAATTAGAAATATTGAAGTCTCAGGGAACTAAAAAGTCAGTGGCTCCCAGTCTGAGGGATTGCAGACTGTATATTCCAGTTAAATATGAAACCCCCTATCAGCCAAAATATGTTTGTTGTCGGGAGAATTGCCGGGAGAATTGCCAGTGGGCTGGTAGCGTTTTGGGTCGCTTACTGTGAGCCAATGTAACTATATACTCACACATATAAGGACAAGAACGCTCAGACAAACTGGAAAGTCCAGTCCAGCTGTGCTGATCTACAACAAAACACGCATGGTGTCTCGGAAGCATCGGAAGCTGGTGCTAATCTTCACCCTCCCAGCTTATCAGTGTTGAGAGATAACTTGGGAAGAAATTGGGGGAAAAATAAGAAAAGCTTGTGCACCAGTTAGCATTGTTGCTTCAAACTGTGTGGAGCTGATTATTAATCTCCGGTAAACCTCCAGTAAATGACACGCTGTTGTCTATAAACATGGACTAAAGTAGATAAAATTCCAGCCTCGTAGCTCCAGTGCAAAAATAAGGCAGCAAACATCAGACACCAAACACGTCTTGGCTGATCAACCACATTTGGCGTGAGGGTTTTTCACCAAAAAACTACTGCTTTAAAATATCTACAGACTATTACAGGCCTTTTAATGTGTTTGTGTTACTGCAATATCGTTCACACTTTAAACTGTATAACTGATCTGGGAACTGCTGTTAAACTCACTGAACACCAGCAAACTGTAAGGCACTTTATATATATATGATCATTTATTAACGAGTAAATCGCTGTTGTTGGAAGAAAATCTTATGTTTTTCAGTTTTTGATATAATTTGAAAAAACATGTTACCCTTTACGTTGTGTGTATATTTCATAATGAATGGACTAAAAGAAACAGCCCAAAACTGCTTGGGAAAAATTCTGGTTCCATTGACTTACATTATAAGTTAAGTAGGTTTTTTCCTTCTCCGGTAAAGTTACCATTTTGGAGATACGAGGTTTTAGCAAATGCTTTTACTATCCATTGTAAGATTCTGTGAAATGCCTTTTTGTACATTGTGTGTTTTATGGGGAAACGTGCACTGAAGTGATTCATGGAAATAATAATGAATGAAATGGTTCACGCCTTTGTGTTGCTCATCGTTTTTGTGAACAAATCTGAATGACGTCGGGATATTAGGGTCCGTTTTGTGGAACATCAGAATCGGAAACGTTTTATTGGTCTTGTAAATTCGATTTTTTTGCCAATCTATTGCTTTAATCCACTATAACCCTGCTGTACTGGACAGATGTATTTCACTCTGACCAATAAAGGCCGAAACAGGGAATACGCCAGCCAAAGGTGACAGCACAACTCATTTGTTTGTTTTGTTTGTCTATTATAATGTGACCTCAGTGACCAGTCTGAGCCAGGGTAACAAAAAAACCGAGGCTCGCATTCCAGAGAAATCCGGAATTTACACAAACGGTGGGAAGACTGGAGACCAAAGACCAGTGCTGCCTGTGTTGTGTGTATGTATGTTTTATCCGCGTCTTTTCCTGTCTGAAAACAGTTTTTTTTTTCTGTTCTGGACTTTTCTGACGGGAGGGAAAAACCCATTTATATCGCCACATCCTTCCTATGACCTCGTATTCTACTAGCATTAGTCATTATGACTGCTGGAATTCACTCTGAGGCCTTTTCTCACGCTGGCTGCCATCGTTTCAGACCAGCACAGCTTCAAATGACTTAGCTAGCTATTCACCAAGCCACAAGTCAGCTTACAGCATGCACAAGCCTACTACCTAGCGAGTTACATGAAACCCGATCAATCAACCCTTAGACATTAGCAGGGCTAATAGTTAAACAAATCAGGTTATGTTGAGTGGTGTTTATGGTTAATGTCGTTTATGCAGGGATTCAGTTTGACTTTGAAAGGTGGTGGAACTTTTCCTAAGTTTGCTAAAGCTAGCTTGTAGCTATTACAGCAAACAAGGGTACAGAAATGTAGCTAGCTAGCTACCAAGCCACAAGTTAGCATATCGCTGTTGTTGGAACAAAACCTTGTATCTCCATTTTTGTTGTTTTTCAGTTTTTGACATAATTTGAAAGTGTCTGTTGTTCTTTATATCGTGTGTAAATTTCATGATGAATGAACTAAAAGAAACGGCCCAAAGTGACTTGGAAAAAAGTCTGGTTCCATTGACTTACATTAAAAGTAAAGTATGTTTTTTCCTTCTCCTGTAAAGTCACCATTTTGGAGATACGAGGTTTTGCTCCGACAGCAGCGACATGTACATTCTGAGCCAGCTAACTAGCCAGATAAGTCTGTTTTCACATAACCTAATTCTTTGTGAACATTAGAAGGGCTTAGTTAAAGGGATCCAGTTTCTTTTTGAGTGGTGTTTAACCTCTTATTGAGGGGTATATTTTGGTTTGTCCATCTGAATTTACATGACCAAATCGTAAGACAAATTATTCAGTAACTGCATGAAATAAATGTAGATTTTTATTTTATTTATTTATTTTTTTGTAAAAGCTCCCCTCAAATTAACAGAACATGTGTTTTATGATCACACATATTGCTGTATGCTTACAATTTACTGCTGAAAGCCAAAAATCTCAGACGCTCTTTGTATTATTTTATAAAAATTATTTTTACAGAGCAGATCACTGAAGAGACGCCATCTGTTTATAGTTTATAGCCCAGATTTGTGGAAAAATGGGTCGACTTTCAGTAGAAAAAAAACTTGTTCAGCTTCTTTTATTATAAGGGCTTAAAATTACATCACCCATCTATTTGACTGGAAAGAAGACAGTTTCAGCTCTCATATGACCCCCACCTTTAGAATGTAGCTTATGAAATATGAAAGTTATGAAGAATATGACGAAGTGTGTTTTGGAACCACCGGTGGTCTCAAGGAGTTGAAAAGGTTAATGTAGTTTATGCAGGGATTCAGTTTGACTTTGAAAGGTGGTGGAACTTCTAAGTTTGCTAAAGCTAGCTTGTAGCTATTATAGCAAACAAGGGTACAGAAACGGACTTAGCTAGTTAGCTACCAAGCCACAAGTTACCATATGTACATTCTGAGCCAGCTAACTAGCCAGATAAGCCAGTTTTCACATAAAGTAATTCTTTGTGAACATTAGAAGGGCTGAGTTTCCTTCTGAGTGGTGTTTATGGCTAATCTAGTTTATGCAGGGATTCAGTTTGATTTTGAGGTGGTGGAACTTTTCCTAAATCTGCTAAAGTTAGCTCACATAGCTACTGAAGCCAGCTAGAGGTTCAGAATTTGGCTTAGCTGGCTAGTTTTTCACTTAAAGTGACAAATGTGGACATTGTGACCTCTGAATTAAAGCTAAAACCAAGCTTGGGTAGGTAAACTCAACTTGACAATGAACTCTACTCAGATAAACTTGATTAGTGCTTGATTAGCACTTCATTAGCGCCTTCATTTGTCCTGTTAGACATGAAGTCCTATTTTCAGATGTAGTGATGGTGAATATGGTTAATGTTTTAGTTCAGTCTCACTAGAACAAGAAGACCTCTTCGTAAATAGATAGGTGCCATTTTTTCCCCTTCGAAGTTACCTAGAGGGCACCAGAACATCTTACCAGATCTTTCCAGTCCAGTTTATATCCTGAATTTATGGTTTCTTGAGGAACAATGTCAAATAATTTCATGAATAAAGACCATCTCAAATGCTTTACTCGTTTATTTGAGACACAAGATGCCTTGGGAGAGAATCAGCAGGTGCCATCCCTCTTGACTAAAATGTCCATTTTGGTTTTTCTAGAAAAAAGCAGAGAAAAAGAGAGTTTAAATATACCCACATAAGAAAGTCCAGGTCTAAGCTCTTTTTCTCTATGGGAAAAAGCGTTGTTTTTGAAAGTCATCACTATTGTGGCCTAAAACTGCCAAAGCCTGTAAACGGCCACGTTTAACAAAGCTAGCTTGTTTGTGTGGGGTATTTTGGTGTGTTACAATATTAGTTTGATGCATAGTAGCATTAGCTTGCATGTAGCAATATTCAAATTTTGCATTTTTAATGATCTTGTAATTCAGAGGATCCAAAAACTCTACTCATTTTGCCCATAAAGGAAGGTGGCTTAGACCCAGAGTTCCTTATATGGGCCTAACACCAACTATAAAATGATGTAAAGGTCCATTTATGCTATTGATCCACAATGCAAATTCCCATGTCAAAGGTCACCAAAGTTTTGCAGGCAACATTTTATTACTGTTCCTCGACTGCACCACTTTCCATTGAAATGAATGTAATATAGTGTGATGTGAAGTCACTCACAGTCTCTGCACACACAGCGCACACTCGTTGGCGTACGTGTTTCCATCTGAACCGCACACAGGAACCAGGTTCATGGGACACGCCAGGATTTCAGCCAAATCGCTGCACGAAGGCTGTAGAACACATAAACGCTCTGTTGTGGAGTGACTGTCAGAATGGTTCACAGTGGTGGTGATAGGAACCAGACATCCACCTCTAAAATCTCCCTCACAGAAAGTTATTACATGAAATGGTTATGAATTCACTGCCTGATGTCTGAGACACTGTTTTACATAAGTTTTGAGAAGATTTTGGCCTTCAAATCTATTCGTGGTGGAGGGATACATGCAGGGTGTTGTGAGGCAAAATAGTCCCCGAAGAATTTTTTTCAGATTTTCCACTATTTTACCATCAACATTCCAGATAAAACCCAGAAGACTTGTGTAGGTTCACTGGTGGTTTTGGATAGTAAATAAAGTGGCTCTATTTGTGTTGTAGACATGGTGACCCCTGGTTCCTATCACCACCGCTGTAAAGAAATCTGAACCATTTCACACCAACCCACTCTGAATGACTCTGTTTACAGCTCAACCACTGACAGCAACATTCTTCCATTGTACATTGCTTTCCTTCTTTGTTTCTGGTCTTTTCATGTTCACAGTGCACAGCTGACACTGTCTGAATACACATGTAATCCGACTCATGTGCATGTAGAGGCGGTTGAAGCTGTTTCTGAACCTGAACAAACCAGTCTGTAGTCAAGCACATGGAAAAAGCTGGACCTAGACAAAAACCAGCGTACAAAAAAGCCTTGATCACTCACCTTTCTGCCAGTAGGCCCCGACCCCTCCGACCCTGAAGGCATTTAAAGCTTCTTATTACTACACTTAAGATTATTACATACATTACAAACCTCATTAAATGAGTATATATGAAATATACTACCTGCAACGAGGAGGATCAACACGCAGAACACGAACGCGGACATTGTGAAGCAGTGTCTGTTACGCAGTGCTCACATGGAGATTTATAGCTAACCGCACTGAGAACTCCCACACCTGAGCACACAGTGCACATAAAACAGCAGGATCCTCTCCACCCTAACTGATAAGAAGGTTTATCGCAGTGTGGTCATGAAGCACCAGCACTCTGACTCAAATACTCAGGGAGGATATTTAATATTTAAATTAAATTCATTACAGGCGTAATTTGTAGGTGTTTGGGGTCCCATCCTGGCTGGCTACTGTAGTGTTGGCTAACTGCTAACTCACACACCTTAGCCATGCTAATGCTAGCTTCAATAGCTTAGATATAGATACCTAGATGCTGCGTTGGGTCCAGACAGGCACGACAACGGTGCCGCCATTTTGGGGAAGTCAACATCGCTGTTGGACTGCATTCAGTAACATTACAGAGCGGCAGTTTAAGAAACATACTGTCCAAAATTACATTATTTCAGGAATGTTACACTCAGAAAGCAGAAGAAGGTGGACGCGCAGGCATATCGCCTCAGATAGCATCTCAGTATGTATTTCTATGTTCAGTAGCAGCAAAATGTTTGTTTTCACAGTTCTTCCTCTCTCTTGTCTGGGTTTGTACTGCACTTTTCCACACATTGCCTGAGATTTCAACCACCTGGACACACTGTCTTTGGTATTCTTAAGTAGAGCTGCAGCACTGCTCTGCCTCAGGGTGGCACTGTAGGAAACTGGTTCACCCAGTTGGTCCTTCATAGCATAGCAACTGTAACTATGGCCTGGATACGTCTCAATACCTTCACAGTGTGTCCAGGTGGGTGAAATCTCAGTTAATGTGTGGAAAAGCACATTTCAAACCAGACAAGAGCTTTTCCAGAGGAAGAACTGTGAAAACAAACATTTTGCTGCTATTGAAGCTAGGATTAGCGTAGCTAAGGTGTGTGAAATTTGCCGATCGTGGGCGAAACAGCTAAACAACGAGCTTTCACTGAGTTTGTAACTGAACGTCTATTTTTCCCTTAAGGACAGCAAAACGGCATAAAAAGTTTATGTTCAGGGACCCCCAGAATTTTGGTTCTGAGACATTCATGGGGTCCACGAGGTTAATTAGGGGTAAAATAACTGTTTTGATTTATTTTGGTTGCTAAGGTGTTGCTAGGCTGTTGCTATGGCATCTCAAGTGGTTGCTAAGATGTTGCTCTGGTATCCCAAGTGGTTGCTAAAGTGTTGCTACGTCAAAGCCATGGTATTCCAAGTGGTTACTAAGATGTTGCTAGACTGTTGCTATGGTGTCTCAAGCAGTTGCTAAGGTGTTTCCAGGCTGTTTTTCTGCTATCCCAAGTAGTTCTAAAGTGTTATTAGGCTGTTGCTACAGCATCCCAAGTGGTTGCTAAGATGTTGCTATGCTGTTGCTCTAGTGGCTTAAGTGGTTGCTAAGATGTTGCTAAGCCAGAGCCATGCTATCTCAGGTGGTTGCTATGGTGTTGCTAAGCTGTCACTGTCGTATTCCAAGTGGTTACTAAAATGTTGCTAAACTGTTGCTATGGTGTCTCAAGTGATTGCTAAGGTGTTGCTAGGCCTGAGCTTTGCTATTCCAGGTGGTTGGTAAGCTGTGGCTAGGGTATTGCTGTGGTAATCCAAGTGGTTACTAAGATGTTGCTAAACTGTTGCTATGGTGTCTCAAGTGGTTGCTAAGGTGTTGGTAGGCTGTTGCCATGGTGTCCCAAGTAGTTGCTAAGATTTTGCTAGGCTATTGCTCTGGTATCCCAAGTGATTGCTAAGGTGCTGCTAGGCCTGAACCATGCTATCCCAGGTGGTTGGTGGCCAGGCTATTGCTGTGGTATGCAAGGCGGTTACTATGGTGTTAGTAGGCTGTTGCTATGCTATTCTGAGCTGGTTCCTAAGGTGAATGCTACAGTTCAATCCAGACAGGTAAACCTGGATTTACTAATTACTGCTTTCACTTTATACATGCTAAATTGCCCCTAGGTGTATGTATATGTATATGTATATGTATATGTGAATGTACATGTCTGTTTGTGCAGGTGTACATTCATTTAGAACATTTTACAGCAAAAAAAGAGGTGCTCATACTGCCAACTAGTGGAGGATCAGTTAAAGAGCAAGGAACCTACTCTCTTCTCAATTATCTATTTCATTAATTAAGTGTAAACATTCGGAATTATCCAAAGCCATTCAGGTAAGTTTTAAAACAATAAAACAATAAATAACACTACATGAAGCATCTGATCTTCCTAACGTTCTGGAGTATTTGTTTCCCTTTTTGTTTCTTTGAAAAGATGATAAAAAGTTTCATATTCAGGAATTAAAATGGGTCTATAATGGACAACCTTTTGCAAATGTGCAGAAGTGTGTTCTCTGTAGAGGAACTTATTCACTTAGAAAATCAACAAATACATGGAATCTGGCCCAAACATTTGCATTCCACTGTATATTGTCGCTGTCCAATGAAAAACATATATCTCAATTTTTTCACTTTTCTGCATCATTTGAGCTCAGCAACTGTCCTTTACATTGTGTGAAAATTTCATGACGATTGGACAAATAGAAATGCTCCAAAATTGCTTAGAATAAAAACTTTTTTTCATTAACTTACATTGAGAGTAAAGAACGTTTTTGCCCCATTTTTAACTGTAAAGTTACTATTTTGGAGATACTTGTTTTGTATACTGTACCTATTCTTTGCCATCTGATAAGCCATTATGATGGCATAATCCACCGTCTCAGTTCTAGAACGCTTTGTGATGTCATAATGAAGATCCCTCATTCTATCCCTGAGGAATGCTCTGTGACATCATCACAGGGTTTTCTGAACTCTGGCCTGCAGTTCCGGCAGCAACAGGCAGAGGCCGCCAAATCCACTTCAACTCAAAGCCAAACTCAAGTTTTTGTGCGAGGCTAATAATGTGACAAGTACATCTGTACCCTCCTCAGACTGCACTTTAAAAACAAACAATGTTTTGTTATGAAACAATTTTTGCTGCACACTAAATAACATAAAACATGAATTATTATTTTGCCTACTGGGAAATATTTACCTTTCAGTGTCCAGAATACTGAGGCGCATGAAATATGAGTTTTTGAAAAATGAGCACATTTATTGTCACCAACATAAATGGTGCATCAGCCAGCTTCTTGTTCGAAGTTTCCCGTTCCACCCTAAATGGTGCAGCTTCGGGCACCAGAAAGTGACTGCTGCACCATTTAAGGAGGAATGGGAAAACTCGAAAAAGCTGGCGAATAGGAAGCTAACTTTAGCCTCATCCTTCTGTGTATAAAGATTATAAGTGATTCACACATTGATGGATTTGCTGATTGTGTTTCTACCAGAGCACTAACCTCACGTCAGGTGCAGACTGAATACTTTCCTGCTGGTCTGGACGGCTAATTAGCTCGATCAGTTATTAAAGAAATAAAAGCTACAAAGAGCAGTGTAACCTAGATTAATCTGTGTCTGAGGATTATAACAAAACAAATTAGGTGAAAATCAGTTGAGTAATAAGGAAGTTGTGGCTGATTTAATCCTGAGGCTCATCGTCTCTCAATACAAGTGAATTTGTTCACAAGCAGATCTTGACCTCTCCAACATGGCGGACGCGCAGACGTATCGCCTCACATAGAGAACAACAGACAACGCGACATCTCGCTTTGTATATCTATGTTCAATAGCAGCAAAATGTTTGTTTTCACAGTTCTTCCTCTGGAAAAGCTCTTGTCTGGTTTGAAATGCACTTTTCCACACATTACCTGAGATTTCACCCACCTGGACACGCTGTGAAGGTATTCAGACGTATCCAGGCCATAGTTATAGTTGCTATGCTATGAAGGACCAACTGGGTGAACCAGTTTCCTACAGTGCTACCCTGAGGCAGAGCAGTGCTGCAGCTCTACTTAAGAATACCAAAGACAGTAATATGCCGATTTTGGGTGAAGCAGCTAAACAACGAGCTTTCACTGAGTTTGTAACTGAACGTCTATTATTCCCTTAAGGACAGCAAAATGTCCTAAAATGTTTATGTTCAGGGACCCCCAGAATTTTGGTTCTGAGACATTCAAGAGGTCCAAGAGGTTAATTAGGGGTAAAATAACTGTTATGATTTATTTTGGTTGCTAAGGTGTTGCTAGGCTGTTGCTATGGCATCTCAAGTGGTTGCTAGGCTGTTGCTATGGCATCTCAAGTGGTTGCTAAAGTGTTGCTAGGCTGTTGCTCAGGTATCCCAAGTAGTTGCTAAGGTGTTGGTAGGCCTGAGCTATGCTATCCCAGGTGGTCAGTAAGGTGTGGCCAGGCTACTGCTGTGGTATGCCAGGTGGTTGCTAAAGTGTTGGTAGGCCATTGCTATGCTATTCTGAATTGGTTCCTAAGGGGAATACTACAGTTCAGTCCAGACAGGTAAACCTGGATTTACTAATTACTGCTTTCACTTTTGACATGCTAAATTGCCCCTAGGTGTATGTATATGTATATGTGAATGCATATGTCTGTATGTGCAGGTGTACATTCATTTGGTACGTTTTACAGCAAAAAAGAGGTGCTCATACTGCCAACTAGTGGAGGATCAGTTAAAGAGCAAGGATCAGAAGCCATTCAGGTGAGTTCTATATTTGAATGCATATTCACATAGAAAATTTGTTTTTAGCTGAAAATTAAAACAATAAATAAAACTACATGCAGCATCCGATCTTCCTAACATTCTGGAGTGTTTGTTTCCCTTTTTGTTTCTTTGAAAAGATGATAAAAAGTTTCATATTCAGGAATTAAAATGGGTCTATAATGGACAACCTTTTGCAAATGTGCAGAAGTGTGTTCTCTGTAGAGGAACTTATTCATTCAGAACATCAACAAATACATGGAATCTGGCCCAAACATTTGCATTCCACTGTATATTGTCGCTGTCCAATGAAAAACATATATCTCCATTTTTTCACTTTTCTGCATCATTTGAGCTCAGCAACTGTTCTTTACATTGTGTGAAAATTTCATGACGATTGGACCAATAGAAATGCTCCAAAATTGCTTAGAATAAAAACTTTTTTTCATTAACTTACATTGAAAGTAAAGAACGTTTTTGTCCCACTTTTACTGTAAAGTTACTATTTTGAAGGTACTTGTTTTGTATGTTGTACCTATTCTTTGCCATCTGATAAGCCATTATGATGTCATAATCCACCGTCTCAGTTCCAGAATGGGAATGCTTTGTGATGTCATAATGAAGATGCCTCATTCTATCCCTGAGGAATGCTCTGTGACATCATCACAGGGTTTTCTGAACTCTGGCCTGCAGTTCCAGCAGCAACAGACAGAGGCCGCCAAATCCACTTCAACTCAAAGCCAAACTCAAGTTTTTGTGCGAGGCTCATAATGTGACATAGTACATCTGTACCCTCCTCAGACTGCACAAACAATGTTTTGTTATGAAACAATTTTTGCTGCACACTAAATAACATAAAACATGAATTATTATTTTGTTTACTGGGAAATATTTACCTTTCAGTGTCCAGAATACTGAGGCGCATCAAATATGAGAGTTTTTGAAAAATGAGCACATTTATTATCACCAACATAAGACATAAAGCAAGCACTAAACTGTCCCTGTCTTTTCTGTATGTACAGTTGAGTCATTCTACGAAATGGGTGCCATTTGTTTCTGCAATGTTTGATAGTGTTTTTCAACGTTTAAAGCTATTAATGTGATTTTATTCACCTGTTTGCAGTGGGTGTGGCTGAAACACCTGAACTCAATAATAAGGGGGGTGTCCCAATACATTAATCCACATAGTATATCTACTATTTCCTTTTTGACCTTTCAGAAGAGGACCCTCCTTAAAAGACCTACATACAAAACATTTCTTAAAGAAATACATTTAGATACAGTGTTTTGTCTTGGAGGCAGCGAGTGTCCATTTCACCAGCCGCTGTTTGTTTTTGTTTGCGACAAGATAAGAAAAGAAAATCTTCTAATAAATAATGACCATACATGTCCTGTTATTTCCCCACTCTGGGGAGACTCCATGTGACGTTACAAAGAGTGAGTGTGGTGACGTACCTGCTGCCATAGAGCTAGAACACTGGGAAAAACATATCCAGTGTGGTCCATTTACATGTAAGTGGGATAACACTTTATCTGAGCTCTGCTACATAACGCTGAAATAACGGTAACACTTTACTTGAAGGGTGTCTATATAACACATTCATAACATCTTATGTAAACACTTCATAACATGTTCATTAATGTTTAAATCAAAATTCATAAAGCACACGTTTTACTTAAGCAATAGAACCCGAGAGGGAGTGTTATTGCGAAATCACATCACAGCTGTGATGTTATTGGCGATAACACACTCCTCGAGTGTTCTGTTACTTTTATACAACAGTTAAATAAATAAAGTAATAAATTAATAAACTGGGCCGTGAACGCGGCGTTTAATATGTTTTAATGTTCGCAGTTCCTTCACCAAATTATAGTTCCTTAACAAGCAGCTTGTTGCTACGTCAGAGTAACGAACTCCGCCCACTCGCTGCACAGCCGGCAGTTCGTTCTCCAGGTCCTTACACTAAATTCCCAAACTGTCATCACCACTGAGCAGCTTTTCAGTCGGCAGCTGTGACAGAAGAACAGCTAAACAACCTGGAATCAGCCAGAAATGAACCAATTTTCATTCGTCAAACGTGTAGTCTGATCTTCAGCGTCTGACCAAATCGGACTGAGCCATAAAACTGCCGCAATATCAAGTTCAGATCAGTTCTGTCAGTTTTTGCTTGATCAGTATTAATGTTGTTTTGTTCCAGCCGGTCTGTAAAGCATCTTACAGCCCGTTTAGTTTGGCGAATGGTATTGAGTTCATTTCTGGCTGATTCCAGGTTGTTTAGCTGTTCTTCTGTCACAGTTGCCAACAGTGACACTGACGTGGTGGTGGTGTGTTAGCGTGTGTTGTGCTTGTCTGAGTGGATCAGACACAGCAGTGCTGCTGGAGTTTTTAAACACCTCAGTGTCAATGCTGGACTGAGAATAGTCCACCAACCAAAAATATCCAGCCAACAGCGTCCTGTGGGCAGCGTCCTGTGACCACTGATGAAGGACTAGAGGATGACCAACACAAACTGTGCAGCAGCAGATGAGCTATCATCTCTGACTTTACATCTACAAGGTGGACTGACAAGGTAGGAGTGTCTAACAGAGTGGACAGTGAGTGGACACAGTGTTTAAAAACTCTGTCTGATCCACTCATACCAGCACAACACACACTAACACACCACCACAGCGTCACCGTTACTGCAGTGCTGAGAATGACCCACCACCCAAATAGTACCTGCTCTGTGAGGGTCCATGGGGGTCCTGATCACTGAAGAACAGGGTAAAAGGGGGCTAACAAAGTATGCAGAGAAACAGATGGACTACAGTCTGTAACTGTAGAACTACAAAGTGCACCTATATAGTAAGTGGAGCTGATAAAATGGACAATGAGTGTAGAAACAAGGAGGTGGTCATAATGTTACGCCTGATTGGTGTATGTCCACACAAAGACTGCAGACAATGGCCTGTCACAGAGATGAAGCCTTTTTCCTTCATTCATGTACTGTTTTTATTTTTTTTTAACAAAATAATGGCTTTTGACTGCTACTGATCATTAAGCAGAAATATTACTAATATTTTGCATGTTCTGCATCATGCAGGCCAACACCTGACTGGGGACCAAGGTAGGTACTCAGCAGTAACTGTCTGCCATATATGAGCCAGATCTGGACCACACCTTTTAAATATGGTCACTTTACAGTGTGTGGGCCACATCTGGGGCACATCCAGTAGGTCTTCTTGTTTTACAGTATATAGGCCAGAACTGGGCCAGAACAGAGATAAATTTTGCTAATTGGGTAGCTCCATTAGCCTCATAGCTCCAGTGTTAAAACTAAATAAGCTAACTTCAGACCCCAAACAAGTCTCGACTACATATTGACTATATTTGGGGTAAAGTGGGGGGATTTGACTTTTCGCTGAACCTTCGCTTTAAGTCACTGCTGTACCTGTGTCGTTCTACTGATGGGTAAACGGTGACTTATTGATCTCCCAGAGATAAAATGGCAGAAAACTTCACGTAAAGTCACCTAAAGGCTGTGAGATTGTGGAGAAGTGAGCGATTGTGTTGCCATAACGGTGGCCTTTGACCCACTGACCTGCAGGACAGAGTGAAGAGAGAGAGACTTTATTAGAAGCTCTTACCTTACGTCCACTCACCGGCCACTTTAGGAGAAACACTACTTTGTTCTTTCACACACTGGCCACTTAGAAACACCTACCCAGGGTTTCCACTCATGGCCACTTTAATAGAAACACCTGCCTTGGTCTTCCACTACCTGGCCACTTTATTAGAAACACCTACCTTGTGCGTCTGCTTACTGGCCACTTTATTTGAAACACCTGCCTTATATGTCCACTACCTGGCCACTTTATTAGAAACACCTGCCTTGGTCTTCCACTCACTGGCCACTTTATTAGAAACACCTACCTTGTACTTCTACTAACTGGCCACTTTATTAGAAACACCTACCTTACATGTCCACTACCTGGCCGCTTAATTAGAAACACCTACCTTGTACTTCTACTAACTGGCCACTTTATTAGAAACACCTACCTTACATGTCCACTACCTGGCCGCTTTATTAGAAACACCTACCTTATATGCCCACTACCTGGTCGCTTTATTAGAAACACCTACCTTACATGTCCACTACCTGGCCACTTTATTAGAAACACCTACCTTATATGCCCACTACCTGGCCGCTTTATTAGAAACACCTACCTTGTACTTCTACTAACTGGCCACTTTATTAGAAACACCTACCTTACATGTCCACTACCTGGCCGCTTTATTAGAAACATCGACCTTATATGCCCACTACCTGGCCGCTTTATTAGAAGCACCTACTTTATATGTCCACTACCTGGCCGCTTTATTAGAACTACCTACCTTGTACTTCTACTAACTGGCCACTTTATTAGAAACACCTACCTTACATGTCCACTACCTGGCCACTTTATTAGAAACACCTTGTGCTCCCAGTCACTGTCCACTTTCTGAGACAGAACCACACAGCATTACGATTTATCTCTTTTAGACAGAAGTGGCTCATTATATTAGCTATATTAATGCCATTCTTAAACAAAAGCTTCATTTTAAACACTTTATTTTGTCTTCTAAAGCTTCACTCAAGGCTCAGTGAATGACCTCATCATACCTGTAGACTCAAATGATGAGTGTGGTCATTAATCTGGTCATTTTCTCTGAAGCACTGTATACAGATCTTCACTGCCTATTGTCAAATGATCAATAGCCTGATGAGTGTAAGGCTATGACATCACAGGTTCATTTCTCCACCGCTGACTGCTGAGTTATTGACTGAATGACCACAACTGGACTGGACTGCTACAGCACATAATAAACTGGGAACTCGTAGCTATGAGCCTTGCTTGCTTGTTAGCTATATTAGCCTCGTAGCTCTAGTGTTAAAACTGAAGAAGTAAACTTCAGACACAAAACATGACTTTACTGATCGGCTACATTTGGAGTAAATTAGATTTTTGGCCAAACCAAGATAAGATTTAGTTATACTTGTTCAATGCATTTGGCCTGTTGGACCTATTTGACTTGGACACTCCGGCCAATCTCAGGGGTACCACGGGTGTCTAATCTTTAAAGGGGAATTCCACTGATTCGTTTCTAATTTCCGTGTAATAAAATGATTACTATGTAAACAAAGTCATTCAGAGTGTTTTGGAGTGAAATGTTCCATTCTAGAGAAACTGGAACCAGACGTCCACCACTAAAAGCTCCCGCACAGAAAGGTATTACACGAAATGGTTATGAATTCACTGCCTGATGTCTGAGATGTAGTTTTATGATCATTTTAAACCTCCATTCATGGTGGAGGGGATATTTGCAGGGCGTTGTGAGGCCAAATAGTCCACAAAGAAAACCATCATCAACATTTCATATAAAATCTAATAAGACATGTCTAGGTTCACTGGAGGTTTTGGATAGTAAATAAAATGGGTATATTTGTGTTGCAGACATGGAGACCCCTGGTTCCCATCAGCACCACTGTAAAGAAAATCTCACTACAGCGAACCATTTCTAAACCACTAGGCAATGACTCAATGACTAAATTGTGCAGAAAATGAAAAATGGGTGGAATTCCCCTTTAAGAATTCTTTGAAATGAAATGGTCTGGTACTTGACCTTATTGATCAGTATGGAACAGAAGGCCTGAATAAGTTTATCAGTAGACAGCCACATTTGAACAATGTGCCTGATTTGTTTGGCCTTCAGTGACTTGGAAATTCCCTCCTTTCTTAGGGGTGACGCAACCTTACCCTCTTCACATTAGCATAAGCCGTTTCATTGATGAATTTTGAAAGTGCACAATGTGATTAAAGGTCAGTGCACCAACCTGATGACCTCACACTGCGGTCATAAACCACCCAAGTGCCAACCTGGCATATCCAGGCTGTCATTCATGAGCAGGCCAAACAGGCCTATCTGGGGCTAGGGTTGCCAACATGTAACAGCAATCCAGCATTTAGTCATTTATTTATGAATTTATTTATTTATTTGCTTTTTTGCTCTACTGCTATCACATACATAGTTCTAAATCGAATTAAGATCACACAAAATTATAGGTGTAAAACTTTAATACGTCCTTTAAAAAATGAAAAAAACAAACACTGGAAACAGTTTATTAAAAAAATCCCAATATAACTGCATTGCTGTACATATTGAGCTTGTCTTATTTACAGTCTCTCACAGAAACCTCTGTTAACGATTAAAACTAGGCATCTGGATGTTTATAGCTCAGTTTTATAATATTGCTATTTTGCACAAGCATTCTACTTTACAATCTTCTGTTCTAAAATTCCAGTTTACTTAAATGTTTCATTTTCAGAGATTAACCAGTCAGTGTAGGATATAATTAGAGCTCTGTTGAAACAGATGTTAACGGGGTACAAATGTTGATATGTATCTGAAATGTAAAATGTCTGTCATATTGAACATCAGTACAACCACAACGTCACTGCTGACCGTAACACCGCTGACTGTAAACCGACTGATCATAATACCACTGACTGTATCACTGCATACAGTAACACCATTGACATTACACCACTGACTGTAACAACGCTGAACATGACACTGCTGAGTGTAACACAGCTTACAGTATCACAGCTGACTGTAACACCACTGACTATAACACCACTGATTGTAACAAAGCTTACAGTAACAGCACTAATCGTAACACCACTGACCATAACTCCACTGACCATAATGCCACTGACTGTAACATCACTGATCATAACACCACGGACCGTAACAGCACTGACCATAACACCACGGACCGCAACTCCACTGACCATAATGCCACTTACCATAATGCCACTGACTATAACACCACTGACCATAACTCCACTGACCATAATGCCACTGACTATAACACCACTGACCATAACTCCACTGACCGTAACACCACTGACCATAACACCCCAGACCGAAACACCACTGACCATAACACCCCGGACTGTAACACCAGTGACCATAGCACCACTGATTGTAACAAAGCTTACAGTAACAGTGCTAACCATAACACCACTCACTGTAACATCACTAATCATAACACCACGGACCATAACACCACTGACCATAACTCCACTGACCATAATGCCACTGACTATAACACCACTGATTGTAACAGTGCTAACCATAACATCACGGACCGTAACACCACTGACCATAACTCCTCTGACCATAATGTCACTGACTATAACACTACTGACAATAGCACTGCTAACTGCAACAGCATTTACTGTAACACTACTGACCATAACACCACTGACCATAACTCCACTGACTACAACACCACAGACCATAACACTACTGATCGTAACACTACTGATCGTAACACTACTGACCATAACACATCAATTTTTTAACTGAGCTTTTCTGAAATATAGTTCTCTGCCACTTTAGTTTGTCAGTGCATGTAGAAAATTACAAATACTGCATTCATGTTATTTTATATCAATTTTAAAGTCTCTCAATGTTTCATGAGTAACACTGCTGACATCTTTTTTTTGCAACACATGAAGCTGTCAGTATTTTAGCCAAATGTATCAGAGATTTCACTGACTGTGGATTTCTCAGTTAGTCTTTCTACCATTGAGACATACAACAAGTAAGTTAAAATGACATTGCTGTGTTTTTTAGATTACATGTTATATTTCTGTAACACATCTAACAAAATATTACAAGCATCAAAATAGCTTTTTCTTAAAAAGATACCACTTCAACATTTGCAAAGCCGCTCCTGTGACAATCACAAGACTATAATAAAGATGTAAAAAAGACGAGCTCTTTATGAACAGAACAAATAAAACACATTAACTTTTTTTTTATTTTTTTTTATTATTTTGAATCTTTACCTAAGAATCAGAAATCATATCGAACAGGTTGGGGGGAGGGGGGGGGGTCTTGATTGTGAATTTGAGAGGATTTAGAAGGTGCTAACTGCTATGGCTAAAACCTCTTTAATCAGAGTCCTGCTGATGACGGGGCCTGACTGGGACGAGCGTGTTGATCAAGCGCTGATTGATGGCCCATAGGTAGGCTCTATATAGGCCTCATGACTCCTCACATCCACGGTGAAGATCGCCGCGTCTGAAAGCTCACTAAGCACTGCCGGTTAATCATTACCTTGGCACGTACTTAGAACTGGAGCGTGGAGTTTGGATTCTGCCCTCCAACCAGATAAACATCATTTAAGCTACAAACTCCTGCCCCCCTCTTTCTCTCTCTCTCTCTCCTTCGCTCCTTTGCTGGCTTACCCATCTCTCTTCACTCCACTGGTCACTCTGCAGGCCCACCATGCAGCGGCTGGTCACGCTTCTGCTCTGCTTGACTGCGTTTTTAAGCGCCTCCTCTGAAGGTAAGTGACTTTTTTTGTTTTTTTCTTTTCTTTTACTGTTTTTGTTACAAAGGTCAAACCGTGAAAAAAAAGTTGCTAAATTGGTTTGCAGTAGGTAAAATGGACTGAAGTGCAAATTTCAGTTTAAATTTCAGCGTAAAAGACCTAGAACCTGCTAGCTTTGTGTAAAACTGTACAGCGAACTGATTTCATTCATTCTCATTCATTCAGTCGCTCCCATTCAAGTCAGTTAATGATTGAAAATGAAAGAGAATCTGAATGTATAGGTGCTGTATTCGCATATAGCTGATATTATACATACACAGCAGTGATATATATTGATGGATGTGGAAAGAACTACCAGAATGGCAGAAATGTGGTCCGATTTGAAAAACTCTGATTCCAGGATGTGATGAAATCTGAGAGTGACACGTCAGTATTGACAAGATCGGACTGTACTGAGACAGAGAGAGAGAGAGAGAGAGAGAGAGTGGGGGGGAGAGATTGCAGCTATTATATCGCTGCTGTCAGAACAAAACCTCATATTTTTGTCGTTTTTCAGTTTTTGACATAATTTGAAAGTGTCTGTTGTTCTTTACATTGTGTGTAAATTTCATGATGAACGGACCAAAAGAAACGGCCCAAAATGACTTGGTAAAAACTCTGGTTCCATTGACTTACATTAAAAGCAAAGTGTGTTTTTTCCTTCTCCTGTAAAGTCACCATTTTGGAGATACAAGGTTTTGTTCCGACAACACTGCAAAAAAGCACTTAAAAAGCACTTGGACTGAAAAAAAGTCTACACTCAGTACAAAACAGTCCATTAAAGGGCTCATATTCTCTATTTTTGGCCACTGAGGTCTATTTGTGTTGTTGTATGTATAATCAATTGAACAAACTGTGCCTTTAAGACTGATATATGTAAATGAGCTCTGTTCTGATTGGCTACCATGTGCCTATCTCTTATTACTTTATACCTGTCCTTATTCCTATCTGGCTCACTTTCTGTAGGCGGAATAGTCAGTAAATGTGTTCATTTTTGTGACATCACAACTCGAACGGTGTAATTTTATGACATAAACCCTTTAAAGCAAAAGACTTTCAGTCTAAACTCTTCACTGAAAAGGTGAAGATACTTGTTAGCAGATCAGGTCCACTGTGATTGTTATCTGTGGTGTGTGCTAATGCAGTGTGGCTCCGTTATCTAGGACCCACCCGCTGCTGCAGATATGAGTACATTACAACATCGACTGGAGCACTTGGACACAAAAAACAGCTAATAAGCTCCAACCTCAGAGTCTCAAAGCATCAGAGTGGAATCTCTACTGTTTTTTGCTCTAAGAGGTTGGATTTAGCAGCAGAACATCTCGAACATGTTGAAAAACACATAATCCTCAGTTTAGTGTCTTCACTGCTTAGTCAAGGCTAATTTTCTTATTTAAAATACACTCTTTTGGTCCCATTTGAAGGATTATTTTAGAGAAAAAAGCACATTTACTCATTTACGGCCCAACAGTGGCTCTCTATCCTCTTGCTATCTGGAGAGCTACAAGGCTAACGTAGCTAAGAAGTGCTGGAAGCTTCTACTGCACCAAATAGCACTGCACTGAGGTGTTTTAGCTATGCTAGCATACTTTAGTCCATGTTTAGAGATAATAGTGTTTCATACAGTGTCAAAAAACACATAACTAAGTTTATTAGATATACTGAACAACTCCACACAGTTTGAGGCGAGCATTTGATGATTTAGCCCTGCTGTTAGCAGCATGCTAATTGCTGCATATGAGCTTCTATGACTTATCAACTAAGTTAGCCTCGTAGCTCCAGTGCTAAAACTAAATAGCAAACTTCAGACGATCGATTCAGATCGATTACAACCAGGGTAAGAGATATAAATATAAAATATTGATGTTCTATGAAGATATATATATATATATATATATATATATATATATACATACTACTATATATATATATATATATATATATATATATACATATATGTAGTAGTTTGAAGCTCCTTATGGTGATGCACGTTTCTTGTAACTGTTGCCATTACTGCTTTGTACATTCAGCATACAGCTCTTGGACTAAGAATAGTCTTCACATTTTAAGCACTGTTACAGGCTAGCAGTTCTGGAGACAGTAGTTTTTTGAGCTGTGCGCATATCTGAATATTTTGTAATTGGCCATTTAGCCTAATGGTTAAGTACAGTTAAATCCCAGAACAATGAAACAATTGTTTAACTTCAAACGCTACGTTCCACCAATGTAATTGTCAGTCTGGACACTATGACTGAGGTAATTTGATCTGTTCCGTCTCGCAGGCCTTACAAATTTTTTTATTGTGGATATTCATATCACGATAATGATACATATATGGTTTATCGTTCAGCCCTAGTAAAGATGGAAACTGAAAATCAGATTTTTGCCAAACTGTTACCTTAAATGAAGTGTGTTAAGGTCTACTGAGGTCCCTGAAGACTGAAGTCTACATTTGGTGATGCCCTCTCTCTCATTCCTACATGCCTCTCCCATCCCCCCCGACCCAAACCATCCTGAGTAAACATCTCCCGCTGACCTGGACTCAGCGTATAGCACGTCTCTCAGCATGGTGTGCGCTGTGTTGTTTCAGGTGCGAGCGCAGGCCCGAGACTGGACGATGGACGGCTCTACAGATTCCGTTATGGGGTGGAGCTCGGGCTGAACCGGCCCAAAGGAACGGCCAAAGGAAGCGCTGGATTCCAGTTCTCCAGCGATGTGGGCATCAGCCTGGCCTGGAGGAACCCGGAGAACCAGGATGACCAACTGCTTCGAGTCCAGGTGAGACAACCCAGCTAGGTCAAACTGAGAGATGCCCACAGAGTGGACATCAGACACAGCAGTGCTGCTGGAGTTTTTAAACACTGTGTCCACTCACTGTCCACTTTTTTAGACACTCCTACCTTGTCGGTCCACCTTGTAGATGTGAAGTCAGAGACGATAGCTCATCTGCTGCTGCACAGTTTGTGTTGGTCATCCTCTAGTCCTTCATCAGTGGTCACAGGACGCTGCCCACAGGACACTGTTTGCTGGATATTTTTGGTTGGTGGACTATTCTCAGTCCAGCAGTGACACTGAGGTGTTTAAAACTCCAGCAGCACTGCTGAGTCTGATCCACTCAGACCAGCACAACACACACTAACACACCACCATCACGTCAGTGTTACTGCAGTGCTGAGAATGATCCACCACCCAAATAGTACTCTGTGAGGGTCCTTGGGGGTCCTGACCACTGAAGAACAGGGTAAAAGGGGGCTAACAAAGTATGCAGAGAAACAGATGGACTACAGTCTGTAACTGTAGAACTACAAAGTGCACCTATATATAGAAAGTGGAGCTGATAAAATGGACAATGAGCGTAGAAACAAGGAGGTGGTCATAATGTTATGCCTGATTGGCGTATATTTATGATGCAGCTGAATTCTGGAAAGACGACAGAGAGAAGAATTGATATACAACTAATGTCACTCATAGTAGTTACTGAATGTCACTGTAATGCTTCTGCTAATGGCTCTTGACCATAAACCTGCATCATTTGACTGAATAAGACAAATAAGCCCAAAACAATGAAGAAAGTTCTTATCAGGACATGGCAATATATCTCCATCTCCCTCTCTCTCTCCCTCTCTCTCTCTCTCTCCCTCTCTCTCTCTCTTTTTCAGATCTCCAATGTTCAGATCCAGAATGCAACCCAACGTTCGCGCAAGAACAACATCTTCCACGGCACCACGACAGAGAGCATTCTGGGTAGAGAGAAACTGGAGGCTCTGCAGAGACCCTTCATGCTGCTCTGGAGAATGGGCAAGGTAAACAAACACAAACAAATAACAAACAATAACAAAACAAACATAAACAAACACTACCACAGCGCTACATTTGTGGTATATGGTCGTCATGGTAATCTGTTACTCCGTCCCAGGTGAGGAGCCTCTATACCCACAAGGCGGAGCCTATGACTGTCAAGAACCTGAAGAGGGGCGTGGCCAGTATGCTAATGATGCAGCTGAATTCTGGAAAGATGATAGAGGTAATGGGTGACAAACAGTTACTATCATTCGTAGTAGTTAATGAATAATTCATAGTAGTAATAAATAATTGACAGTTGTTATGGAATAATTTGCAGTATTTACTGAATTACTCAAAGTAGTTACTGAATAATTCATTGTAGTTACTAAATTATTATGTCCATACTAAATTATTCATAACTAATTACTGAATAATTTGTGCTGCTTACTGAATTACTT
Source organism: Colossoma macropomum (assembly GCF_904425465.1). Lineage (NCBI taxonomy): Eukaryota > Metazoa > Chordata > Actinopteri > Characiformes > Serrasalmidae > Colossoma > Colossoma macropomum. Next base: position 2,024,485 of record NW_023494796.1, on the reverse strand, counting down.
ATAGTAACTGCTAAATAATTCATACTGACTGAATAATTTATAGTAGTTACTGGACGTTTCATAGTAAATACTGAATAATTTAAAGTAGATATTGGATAATTCATTAAAGTTAGTGAATATAAAAGCAGTTAACTGTACAATATGTGGTTAATGCCTTTGTTTTGAGGCAATTATACAGATGTTAATGCAGTTATATTCTTTATTTGCTGCTTCTGTAAAATGATTTTTACAGTGGATAAATGCTATGTGTTTATAGGCTGATGCTTCAGGGAAGTGTCTGGTTGAGTATAAGGCCACTAAAGACCAGGTGGTCCGCACCAAGCGCATGGACAGCTGCAAAACCCAGGAGACAGGATTCACAACGCACAGCCAGGTCAGCTTAGATAACACGGCCAACAAAGTGTGTTACATATACAATCGTTTTCTTCTTATTATTATTAATAATATCAATTTTTCTCTCTCGCTCTCAGGTTTTGGGTGTGAGTGAGAAGTCTACCTCAGTAACTGTCATCACTCTGCAAGATGGCTTCATCAAATCTGCAGTTGCCGAGGAAATGCACGTCCTGTCCGTCAATGCTCATCAGACAACTGCCGCCAAAATCCTGTCCAGGTGAGAAGAAAAAAGAGAAAGAGAGAGAGAGAGTATCAGAATGTGCACTGGATGTAGCATTACCTTGGACACCATGGAAATTAGTGTAGCATTACCATGGAAATAGGTGGAGCGTAGCCATGGAAACAGGTGTAGTGTAACCATTGAAATGGATGTAGTGTTAGCATGGAAACAAGTGTAGCACAACCATGGAAATAGGTGGAGCGTAACCATGGAAACAGGTGTAGTGTAACCATTGAAATGGATGTAGTGTTAGCATGGAAACAAGTGTAGCACAACCATGGAAATAGGTGGAGCGTAACCATGGAAACAGGTGTAGCATAACCATGGAAATAGGTGTAGTGTGACCATGGAAACAAGTAGTGTAAACATGGAAACAGGTGTAGTGCAACCATTTAAATGGATATAGTGTTTGCATGGAAACAGATGTAGCATGTAGCAAAATCTTGGAAATGGATGTAGTGTTAACATGGAAACAAGTGTGGTGCCACAATGGAAATAGGTGTAGCGTAACCATGGAAACAGGTGTAGTGTAACCATTGAAATGGATGTAATGTTAGCATGGAAACAGGTGTAGCATAATGGAAACGGATGTGGGGTTAACATGGAAACAAGTGTGGCGCCACAACGGAAACAGGTGTAGTGTAACCATGGAAACAGGTGTAGCATAACCATGGAAATAGGTGTAGTGTAGCGATATATCACTATTATGACAGTTGGGCAGAACCAGTAGCCCTGCACTATTTCCACAGTTCTCCAGAACATCATATTGTTGTGTTTCTCCAGGCAATCTCTGTCTCTACTGGAAGTGGCTTCAGGCCCAGTGGAGGCTGCTGGAAAAGACGCAGCCAGCGTGGTGAAGAGTCTGGACCCAAAATTCTTCTCGGTGGGGGTTATCTCAGAGAAGGGGAAGAGCCAGTGTAAAGGATGCCCTTCAGTAAGTCTCGGCATGGAGGAGTTTGTGTGATTATGAGAACTTTGTGGCTCATGTTGCTAACAGTAGCAGTCTAAGCCAGTGGTCTCCAGCCCTGGTCCTGGAGTGCTACCTTCCTGCAAAGCCTGGTTTCAACCACACCTGCTCCAGCTAATCAGCCTCTTCCCAAGTCCCTGATTGGCTAGATTAGATATAGTAAAGCTACATAAGCGGCGGTGCAGCTTATTGGGTACAGGTTGGAGCTAAACTCTGCAGGAAGGCAGCTCTCCAGGACCAGGGCTGGTCTTAGCTATCAAACACAAATAAGTATAATAACTGCTGACTCTTCTGTATGGAGTTGTTAAGTAATCTATAATACACTCGACTATACTGTTATCTATAAACATGGAATAAATTATACAGACAATATTCAGGCTTCAAGATGTTAAAGGCCTACTGCTGTTTTTAGCTATGCTAATGTACTTATTAGCACAATGGCAGTTATGCTAGTTGGTGGTTATAAGCTCAAGAAGGCCATCAACTACATTAGAGTAAGTGGGGCAAACAGCGCAAACCTGATTTCCATTCAAATCTGCATATCTCTGTATTTGTGTCTACAGCTGATGGACACGTGGAAAGCTATTCGTGGTCAGTTGGAGCCCGAGTCTTTGTCAAAAACGTCTGCCCCCCGCAGCTTCCTGACCCTGATCCAGCAGCTCCGCACAGCCAGCAAGACCGAAATCCTTAAGGTGCTCCGCAACTGCAGCAAGACAGCACTGTAAGAGCCGATCGCTCGCTTTCCTCTTCTTTCTTTATGCCTCACTGTCTTTACCGTGGCTTGTAATGTTACCATGCTGGCTAATTCGTTAACATATCCAACCTGCCTCGATCTGATTAGCAATTACATAGTAGATCAGCTCAGTTAAGCTAACTGGTGGTGGATAAACTCATTAATCCATAGATACATAGCTTTGTTAACCTGTCTACATTGACTTCACATGTGGAAAGAGAGAAAGGTAACACTTTCTATGAATGTCACATTTGTAAGCATCTATAAACACATTCATAACATGTTATAATGCATTCATAAGGCATTATAAACATGGCTATAAATATTTATAAAAATGCATTATACATTATAGCCATGCTTATTATGCATTATGAATTGTTAACATGATGCATTATAAGTACTGTTCATAACAAATTATAAGAGCTCATAAGTCGTATTTGTCCACTCTAAGTAAAGTGAAGCGTACTGTACTAAAGCCTCCTCCAGTGTTCAGAGTGAGGCTTCAAGTTGAAGTATTTACTGAAGGATTTACTGAAACACTAAAACATACACAGTAAAGCACATTACAGGCTTCAAATGTCAGAGTTTAAACTAGGGCTGCCATCAGTGCTTTACCCAATGTGGGAAAGTCAATGTACACCACCGTTAGCTTGGCACTAACTTAACACTGCATATCTAATAGAATGTTAGGAGAGATTAGCATTACTGTAGTGTAGTGTAGTGTTACAGAGTGAAGGGTTCTAGCGCTAGACGTTAGAACCAGTGAGGGAACAAATTACAATGACAGCAGTCTATTATCTCGCCTTTCCCTCTCCAGGCCTTCACTTCACAGTGACTTCACGCTCAGTGTGATGTCAGAGGGGGTTCAGGGGAGGGGCTGATGGGTACTTGGTTTGCTGTGATGTAATGTAGTGTTTAAAGTGAGACGCTGGGTAAGAAAAGCACATTGTAGCAGTAATTCTAGGCTGGACAGCCTGTTTGGAGCATTTGAATATTCAGGACTGCAGCCCTGAAGATGCAGCTTTAACAGCACCAGCAGCAAGAAATATAATACTGGAAATCCTGTAAATAAACTTTGTATTTGTCTTTACTTTACGCTCTCCAAGCTGGGACTGACCTCTTTGGCACTGACAGTATAACATGTTATTAACACTACTTATAATGCATTATATTAACAATTCATAATGTAATGTAATGTAATTCATTTTTATAAATATTTATATCCATGTTCATAATGCCTTATGAATGCATTACAACATGTTAGAAATGTGTTTATAGATGCTTACAAACGTGACATTCATAGAAAGTGTTACCGTGAGAAATTGTGTAAATTGTGTTTGATCTCTTTAACTCTCTCTCTTTCCCTCTGTAGTCCTCAGCTGGTGGACGCGGTGACCTCCGCCCAGACGGCCTCGTCTCTGTCGGCCATGCTGGAGTTCCTGGACTTCAGCAAAGCAGATGGAATGATGCTGCAAGAGCGATTCCTCTATGCCTGCGGCTTCGCTTCGCACCCTACGGAGAGCATGCTACAGGCCCTGCTGGTGAGAACGCAAAACACAAACACAGAGCAACCCGCGGTTCCAGGGCATGATGTGGCTTTAGAACTGTGTCCACTAACGTCCAACATAATATCTGTGTAAATGTGGTGACTATAAGACCATAAATGTCTACGGAAAACTATGGTAATGCTAAATTCTGCTAGAATCCAATGGGATTTCAGTTTTAAGCAGTATAACATTCTTTTTTAGCACTAACATGAACATCTGGATGTTCGACATGATTAAAAAAGGTGGTTCTTCAAGAGTTCTTTAGTAAAGGCAATGGTTCTACTTCGAACTATGAGTTCTATATAGAACCATAGGTCTTTGCACAATGAAAAGGTTTGTCAGATTGATGTGTTGTATATGATTCCATAGAGAACCTGGGTCCCACTTTATATTAAGTGGCTCTAATAACTGTGTAGTTACACATCAATAACATATGCGACGACAATGTAACGACTGATGATTTAGGCAATGTTACAGATGGATTACAGCAGTACAGCCTATGTAATTACACGTGTATCAACTTCAGTTTTGCTTAATGTAATTACACAAGTGTACCTTTTTGATACACTACAGATCAGAAGTCTTTTCTAGCAGTTAAAGAAAGTTCGTTTTATATAATTACTGTGGAATGACTGTGTTGTAACAAGGTGACCCAATCATGTCACATTGATTAATACCATTCTGTAATTACACTGTAGCTATATAACAACTACACATGAACTTTCCTGTAGTGTTAAAGTTACACTTTAAAATAAGTGGACAGTTCCTGTGTAGTTATTATGTAGTTACTGTGTAATAATACAGTAGTAATATAGACATTGTTTTTGGTTTAATGTAATACTTTTAATTATTGTCATAACAGTTACATTTTAATATAAGGGTTCTTCTGCTGTTCTGTCACATTACAGAATAGTTAAAAGCTGAAACTGGTTACAGTGTCACAGCATTAGCAACATAAATGCCAGCTAAATGTTAGGAAAGCTGGCAGATATAGTGTAAGTAATGTGTTAGTGTAAGTTATTACATACTTCCTTTTACTGCTGGAAAAAAAAAACCTTCTGAAATAAACTGCTGTTCCAGTCTGATTACAGATGTAATTACGTTAATGTTATTACTCTTGTGTAATTACATGACAGCGAATAGGCTGTTACAACTATTAAGATACACTTGTGTCATTACATAAGGTGAACTTCTGTAATCCATCTGTAACAGTGACTAAATCATTAGTAGTTACATTGTTGTTGCATATGTTGTTCACATGTAACTACACAGTTATTAGAGACACTTAATATAAAGTGGGACCAGAAGCTCTAAATAGCTCCAAAAAAGGGGTTCTGCTGTTGTTACAGTCAAGTGTGTAACAACAGAAGAACCCATTTTGGTGCTATTTGAAAACATATACAACACTTCCTCCATCAGTCTGAAGAACCATGCAAAGAACCATGTGAGCATGAAATGAACTCAAGATTCTAGATAGAACCAGTACCTTTACTAAAGAACCCTTGACCAATGATCTTTTGTGAGTGTGTAGGTTAAACGTGGACAAGTGAAGCTTGCAAAAGACACTGCATGTGTTTTTTTGAAGCTTGATGCTACGTAGCTGGTATCTTTAGCTACAAACGAGTAGCAGTTTTCCCATTTTAAAGACCAGGAAACAACCTTCTGATGACGTATCTTGAAGGTGGGAGGAACTTTTGGAAAACTACAACTGCTCTGGGGTGGATTTTGGAGGATGAGCGGTTTTTTATTTATTTATTTATTTATTTATTTATTTATTTATTTTTGCTAGCCGGTGAATACAGAAGGAAGGCAGACAGCTAATGTTACTGCTAGGGAGCTAATATTATTGCAGCTGTTTAACTGTAGTAACTTCGAATCATCATTACTGGTTTACTTAGATGACAGAAATGACCCGACAGACGAGCAGAACAATAAGCTAAAAGATAGAAGCTAAAAGCTAAAAGTTAGCATGGCTGTCTAGATGTCAAAACCTCAGCTTGGCTTCTTTTCTCTGACTGAAAGGGTTAAAAACGTATCTCTGGCGTTCGTTTTGTGCTGAATAAAGAGAGAATCACTGTTTTCGTTAGCTTGGTTGTATTTATTAGCTTAGCCTGGATCGGTAGACACCACAGGGATTTCCCATGGTTATGTGGCGTATTTGCCTAATGCATGCTGGGTATTGTAGTGAGAGAACCCTGGTGAATTCATATCATGAATTCTGTCGAACCAAAAAGGCTGAAATATTCAATATTATGCTACAGAATATTGCATAATATGACACATATTCAACTGCCACATTAGAAGCAATCAATGAACAGCTGTCAGGCCTTCAACTAGAGAAAAAAATCATACATGAAAAGTTGTATGGCTAATTTAAGATAATGTGGATTATACTGGATTATGATTCTGAAGTCTGTGTATATTCTTTGCAGGACATCTCAAAGGGAAAGATCGGCAGTAACGACATTAAGGAGTCTGTTGTGATCATCATGGGAGCTTTGGTCCAAAAACTCTGTCTGAAAGGGGGATGCGACCTGCCGGTGAGCTCTTTATACACACTAACAATCTGCTTCAGTGTTAAGATTCATATGGAGTTCATTTTGTGCCAAAAGTTTCAAATATAATAATAATATCCATGAGCAAAATGCTAAGAATCAGTGTCCAAAACATATTGCAAATATAAATAATGACAGTTAAAGTAACCTTAATAAAAAAAAAGGATTACTACTCAGTTATGCTAATTTTGATATAAAATAATTGCTTGTTTTGCCATTTTTTGCTTTTAATTTTTTCTATTTGTTGATTTTGCTGATATATTTTTTGCTTCTGGAATCACTTATTTGCTTCTGACTTTTGGCACATTTTAAATGTTAATATAATTAATTTAACATGAAGAATTTTTTTTTATTCATCCTGAACTGATTCTTTCAAATTATTCACCAGTCACAGTAACTGTCTATAAATGAGTTAAACTAGTATTTATATCAGATTTGGTTCAGCTGAAGAACTAAAACTAAACCAAATGAGTCTGAAGCAAACTGAATCAGTCTGAGACAAGTCCAACTAAAATGAATCAATCTGAAGTGAGTCAGACTGAAATGAATCAGATGAAGCAGAACTACCCAAACTGAATCAAACAGGATCAAATCAAATGCAAGATTAATTGAATCTAAGTGAACACAGTGAGTGAATGAATCCGATTTAAATGAATCAGACTCCATAAGCAGAATCAAACAGAATCAAACAGAATCAAACGAAACTTAAGCAAACTTACTCAAATCTAGGTGAATGAAATGAACGAATCGTGGAAAGACGTGATTCAGACTGAAATGAATCAGAACTCATTAGACTGAATGAAATAGACATAAAGTTTATGTTCCCTCTCTGAGTGAACAAGGTTGTTACAGAAGCATCAGTGAATCTGAAAAGAATTAATGTGAGCGTGAAATGAATTAAACAGATATGATTCAGATGAATCAGACTTACTGAAACAGAGCAAAATCAAACATGATATGAATCAACCTGAAGTGAATAATATGAATGATTCACGTTCCCACGTTTTGCCCGATGCAGACGGTCGTCACGGTGAAGCAGCTGCTCCTGGCTGGGCCAGACAGCACGCAGGACGAGGCGGAGGTGCAGATGTACTTGCTGGCCCTGAAGAACTCCCTCCTGCCCGAGGCCATCCCGCTGCTGGCCCGGTACTCTGAGTCTGAAACTGGAGCGTTCAGCACCATCGCCATCACCGCACTGCAGAGATACGACCATCTACTCATCACACGCGAGGTTAGTGAACACAGACGTCACCACAGAGCTTCCGCCAAACGGGACATCTCACTTTATCTGGATAAACACCGAAAATTAAAGTGATAGTTTGGCCGAAAATCAAATTTACGTGGTTTCATTTTTTACCAAAATGTTGTTCTTCAGCCAAAACATGTTCTTCTCCACTTAAAGAACTTCATTAAAAAGGGTACCAATGTTTAAATGGTTAAACTGTCCAAATACTTTCTGGGGCCACTGGGTACACTCTTTAAAAAGATGGTTCTTCAAGGGTTCTTCAAGGGTTCTTCAGTAAAGAGTATGGTTCTATTTAGAACCATGAGTTGTATGTAGAACCATTCCCTGCTTAAACGGTTCTTTGCGTAGTAATATTGCTCTTATGGCACCAAAAACCTGTTCTTCTATTGTTACAAGCTTGACATCGTAAAAATAGAAGAACTCACATCGGTGCTATATAGAACCAAATAAAACACATTCTCCATCCATCACAATGCAAAGAACCTTTCAAGCATGAAATGGTCCTATGTAGAACTCATGGTTCTAAATAAAACCCTTCACTAAAGAACCCTTGGAGAACCATCTTTTTTAAGAGTGTATCTATTACTCAAAAGTTTGCCTTTGTATTCAGTTCGCTGGAATGCAATTCGCTGGACCGGCATCAAGGAACACTGTCTGAAATGATCCAGCTAACTGAGAAATCCCCCTTCCAGAAATAGGCCCTGGATCAGAGAGATGGAAACAGCCTTTCGTCATCAACTCTGCTTTTAGCCTTAGCGCAAATAGCCTCCTACCTGAAATACAGACCCCTGCGCAGGTCATGAGCTAACGACCGTGAGTCGCTCAGAAAAGTCAGTCTGAAGTTTGCTTCGTTAGTTTTACACGGGAGCTACACGGCTAATGTAGCTAACAAGTAATGGGTGCTTATAGCCACAGGGTTAGCATGGTGCTAAATCATCAGTCTTGCCTCAAACCACATGGAGTTGTTCGGTTATCTCTAACAGAGGGGTTAACATGGTTTCAGATACTGTAATCTACAAACATGGACAAAATCCAGGCTTCCAGGTGGTTGCTAGTGTTTTTAGCTAATGCTAAAATGGCTAATGTAGCTAACAAGTAATGGATGCTTATGACCACAGGGTTAGCATGGTGCTAAACTATCAGAGTCTTGCCTCAAACCACATGGAGTTGTTCGGTAATCTCTGACAGAGTGGTTAACGTGAGGTTTCGCTGAGGTTAGCTCGGTCCAGAACCGTGAAAATATATTTCTTTGAGAAACTAACATGTCGACACATCGTCCACTGAGGAGAAAATACCTTGTGTAGAAGACGATCAGCATCCAATATTGTATCGGATAGCCGTAGCATAGCAACATCTCACGGAGCGAGCATATATCGGTCCGCTAACTTAATAAGGTCGGCACCCCACTGACTGTTTGCCACTGCTGGTCCACCCTCGGACCACCCAGATTACTGTCCTGCAAACAAGCTCTAACTAGTTTTTAATCTTCTCAAACAGATTTGAAATGCACAGAGACTTTATTTTGGAAAATAAACGTTACAAACAACTGACAGAAAAAAAAATAATTACTAGGCCTGATATAAAATGATTTTATAGAAATGTTATTGCAGATACTAAGCTAAGTATAACTGAAGAAAGGAAGGAGGGAAAAATAAGTCAACTGGACTGTAAATAGAAAATAAACGATGATAACTGGAATTTTGTCTATGACTCTGCGTAACCACCGGAAAACGCTGAGCAAAACGCCAGCGGACCACCAGCTTTGCCATCAGTGGGCCGACAGTGGTCCACTGTCCTCTTGCTATCAGGGATTGGCTCTTCTGAAGCTTATTAGCTCTTCTGAAGAGGCAGCTTCTCTTACTCATCTCACACAAAACCTACCAGTTTTTATCAAATGACAAAACATGTTTTGATACCTCCTGTGCAGTCATCTAAAAATCAAGGCTGCGCTAATTCTGAAGTCAGTTAACAGGAAATCCGCTCATTAACTTGTGCAGGTACTCGAAATTAGTTGGAATGCATGTCTCTAAAATGTGTCTTAAACAATGTCAGAAACGACATAAGCAAGTATATTAGAAATTACTGAACAGTTAGACACAGTTTAAAGCAGGTTTTTGTAAAACTGTAAATGTGTTTAATGTACTATACAGGTCATAAACTAAAGTACGCCACATTGGATGTAATGCTTTGGCACTTCAGAGCCTGACTTTAATCAAGAGACCTCCTCCATTCCTTTCCACTCAGGTGAGGCAGACGCTGAACCGTGTGTATCATCAGAACCACCGTGTATATGAAAAGAATGTGCGTGCGGCGGCAGCTGACGTCATCCTGAGCAGCGACCCGTCCTACATGGAGGTGAGGAACCTGCTGCTGTCCATCGGCCACCTGCCACATGAGATGAACAAGTACATGCTGTCCAAAGTGCAGGACATCCTGCGCTTTGAAATGCCCGCCAGGTGAGACTTACCTGCAGAATTACACTACATATGCTTAGTTTACTCAGTTCAGGTGAGCCTTACCCGCACAGGTGCACTACATATACTTAGTTTACTCAGTGCAGGTGAGCCATACCTGCACAGGTACACTATATATGCTAATTAATCAGTGCAAGTGAGCCTTAACTGCGCAGGGACATCACATACACTCAGTTTACACAGTGCAGGTGAGCCTTACCTTCACAGGTACACTATATATGCTCAGTTTACTCAGTGCAGATGATCCTTACCTGCAAAGGTACACTATATAAACTTATTAATCAGTGCAAGTGAGCCTTAACTGCACAGGTACACTATATAAACTCAGTTTACACAGTGCAGGTGAGCCTCACCTGCACAGGTACACTATATATGCTCATTATTCAGTGCAGGTGAGTCATAACTGCACAGGTACAATACATATGCTTAGTTTACCCAGTGCAGGTGAGCCTTACCTGCACAGGTAGGTTACATACTCTCAGTTTTACTCAGTGCAGGTGAGGCTTACCTGCACAGGTACACTATATATGCTCAGTGTAAGTGAGTCTTAACTGCATAGTTACACAACATATGCTAAATTTACTTACTACAGTTGAATCTTACCTGCACAGGTACACTACATAAACTACCTATGCTTATTGTGACATATCTGTAAGTCAAACAACAGGTAAAACATGATATTATTGGTTAATACTGGCGGAAGATCATGAGAAAACAAATGATTTTAAATGATATGACGTGATGGACAAACAAGGTAAAAAAGAGCAAGTTAACAATAAAAAGCCTTTTGCCTGGACGAAGACAAGTTTGTGCCCATTGAAAGAGCAGTTTTGCCTCACAGATAAACGTATATTTGGAATGTTAACAGACACTACCTTGTTCTTCATCATCCTGCAGTAAACTGGTACAGAAAGCCATGGAGGACATGATCATTCACAACTACGACCGTTTCTCAAAGCTGGGATCCTCCTCTGCCTACTCCGGCTTCATGACACGTAAGTGAGCTCTCGCTTCTTCTCCATGCAACTTTTCTTCTGTTTCAAGAAAGTGAAATTGTTTCAAAACCAAATTTATCCCTTTATCCCAAATGTAGTCGATCAGCCGAGACATGTTTGGTGTCTGAACAGACCTTCTGACACTGTTTGAGACACAGTTATCTATAAACGTGGATCTATAAACTTGGGCACACTGTTATCTATAAACCTGAAGTATGTTGGCATAGTTAAAAATATTAGCAGCTACCTGGAATCCTGGGTTTCATACTTACTTTAGTTTAGTTTATAGAAAACAGTGAGTCACACAGTGTCATAAACCATATAACCAAGTCCATTGGAGTCCATTATTCCAACTCCACACAGTTTGAGGCGAGTGCACGAGGATTTGGGCCTGCAGTTAGAGCCATGCTAATGGGTTTGCATTAGCTTCCATTACTCATCAGCTACATTAGCCTCGTAGCTCCAGTGCAAAACTAAAGTAGCACATTTTAGGCACTGTGTTTGGCTGCATTTGACCAAAACTTTACACATGACTGTCTAAACTTCTCAGAAATAAATTGGGCCCAAATCAGTTTTCTGTTCTTTGCTGCTGTTAACACACCTGTTTTCCTGTAGGGGGCAGTGATGTCACTTCTACCTACAGCTTGGACATCCTGTACTCAGGCTCCGGCATCCTGAGGAGGAGCATCATGAACATTTACGGCCAGAGCAACGGCGCCCTCCTGCAAGGCCTGCAGGTACTGCAACCATAACACAGCTCTGCTCAGCCAGAGAAACTCAATCACAGTAACTGAGGGAACATTCTACACCTCGTTGCTGATTTCATCAGATATTAAAGCCACACCGTCGGTTCCAGAGTCGAAGAAGAATTCACAGTACAGTATATTTTAAGACCCAGCTGTTGTGCTTTAAGATTAGACCTGGCCGACGTGTTTATGAGCATAATAAATAGAGTATTAGGAGAAGTGACACTAGTCGTCTGGGTTCCAGTCTTGCTGCTTGTCGACTCCAGCAGGTCATGCAAGGCTTTTGTGCAACAAACTGCATTTAGTTTAAAGGAAAACGTGTCCTAACTGAAGTTCTGTCAGTTGAGAAAACAGATCCTTCATCCCAAGGAAGGAATGTTGGAGTCCCTCGCAAAATAAAGAGCGACGGTATTGTTTTCTAATTGATTTACAAAGAAAAATTTGCAAAGAATTTGTCATTTTTATCCATTATAGTTTTTAATTGATCAATCAGTTTTTTACTAAAATAATGCACAGACATTGAGTCTGGTTCCATTTTTTACTTGCGCGGTGTTAAAGTATAGCATTTTCAGGTGCACAGGTACCTCATACCTGTACACCTAGGTTAACCTCTAAACTGTCTTCTACCTGTACACAGTCTCTTTTTCTTGTAAACCTCTCACCTGCACACCTGTTCTCACCTGTACACATACTCTTACCTGTAAGTCTCCTTTAGTTTGTGAACTTGCTCCTTCCTGTACACCTGTCCCCTGTACCCCTTACCTTTTCTCATGTGTACCCCTGCTCTTACCTGTAAATCTACTTTCACATGTAAACCTATTCTCTGCACCTGCTCCTACCTGTAAACCTCCTTCCACTTGTACATCTGCTCTTGTAAACATTCTCTCATTTCTAAACCTACTCTACCTGTAGACCTATCACCTGTACTCCTGCTCTGACCTGTAAACCTCCTTTCACTTCTACACCGTACTCCTGCTCTGACCTGTAAACCTCCTTTCACTTCTACACCGCTCTCTCATTTCTAAACCTACTCTACCTGTAGACCTATCACCTGTACACATTCTCTTACCTGTAAACCCCCTTTTTCCTGTGCACCTGCTCATACCTGTACACCTTTTACCTATACATATTCCCTTACCTGTAAACCCTGTCACCTGTACACCTGCTCATACCTGTACACCTTTCACCTGTACTTATTCTCTTTTCTTTAAACCTCCTTTGATCAGTCCACCTTCACTTACCTATACCTCTTTACATTTACACCTTTTCTTACACGTAAGCATGTACATTTTCTCTTACCTGTAAACCTACATATACACCTTCTCTTACCTGTTAACCTCTTCTCACCTGTACCTCTTTCACCCAGGTGGCTATTGAGGCACAGGGTTTGGAGTCTCTAATTGCTGCCACACCTGACGAGGGTGAGGAGGACCTGGAGTCATTCGCTGGAATGTCAGCACTTCTTATGGACGTGCAGCTTCGCCCTGTGACCTTCTTCAAGGGCTACAGCGACCTGATGTCCAAAATGTTCTCCATGTCCGGAGACCCCATCAATGTGGTCAGGGGACTCATCCTGCTTACTGACCATTCACAGGTAAGACTGGTAAACCCCTCACCAATTAATGATCAGTTATTGAATGTGGTTGTGAGTGAAAATGTAGCAAAAACTCTGAAGCAAGGAGGACATTGGGAGAAGCAGGAGGTAGGAAAGTTGCTATTAAAAAAGGACACAAATAGATGCAAATGCAGTTTTTACCTATTTGCCATTCTGTGGCCCATTATTGTAGATAACAGTACAAGCAAGTCTCGACACGGTGTGAAGTAAGTGATGTTTTAGGCGTGCAATTAAAATGATGCTAATTGGTGGAGTATAAGCTTCCATTACTTACTTCATAGCTGATGTACAGCTGAGTGCAAAACCTAAGATACAAACTTTAGACTCCAAACATGATGGCTGATCAACTACATTTGGGAAAAGTGAAAATAATTCGATTTTTTGGCCAAAGTATTGCTTTAATGGTTCTATTATAATGACCATAAAATGGCTGATCAAACGTTACTCAAAATAAGTAGATAAAAAGATCTCAAATAAGTCGTTAACTGACAGATGCTAATTCTACGCTGCTAATACCCAAACAGTTGACATACAGTGGACTAGATAAAGTTTTCTTGAGTTTCCCCAGTCAGACTGTTGGCTACGTTGGACTGTATTATCTCTAGATTATAAATCATTGTCATTTAGCACACGGTCTTACTACATGATCTTTGCTAACTGCTCTGGCTTCATCGTTCAGGTGATCCCGCTGCAATCTGGTCTGCGGGCCGCTGTGGAGTTCCAAGGCGGTTTGGGCATTGATATCTCTGGAGGAATGGAGTTCAGCCTCTGGTACAGAGAATCCAAGACTAGCGTCAACAACAGGTATGAAGCTAAGCCCTCTGTGTTTGGCATCATTGCTTAAAGGCTTCTGTCTCCGCCTCCCTCCGACGGCAGCTGTTGATTTAAGTCTGTGGAGCTTATCATTTTGTCATAAATCCTCTGGATAGGCTCAGGGAGCTCCTCTGATCTTCTCGTTAGCAGCCTCTGATACTCCATTAGCTTCTGGCCGCTAGCCTGGGAATGCTAGCTAAGCCGGCTAAGCGTTCGCCAGGAAACAAATGCATTGGCAGACAGGTGAGGTGGCTGCTTCGGATCCATCAGGCCAAATATAGGCCGTCCTTGGGTAGCAGAGTCTGAAGAGAAAGCTGTCAACTTTGGTGGAAAACATCAACGGGTTCAGTTGTAAGTTAGTGCTTAGCGTCAAGTGAGAAAGCCGAAAGCTGCGGGCTGGATTCACAGTGAATGAGAGGTGCAGGGGTCAGTTCTTTGTTATGTGGACGGTATTTCTAGGTGGCATCTGCTTTTTTCCTGCTGCTGCCAGCACCCAGGACAGACAGAGGCAGGTGGATGATTCAGAGAAATGAGTACTACCTCTTATACTAAGGCACTCACACTTAGACAGGCAGACAGACAGACAGACAGGCGAGCTATGTATAGATGGGAATACCCTGTAGCTCTCTAAGGTCCTTGAGCTCAGCATGTCACCATCAAACCCGCTGATCGCTATGGCCATTTTGAGTGGAGCAATAAAGATGGACAGGCAAGAGATTAACCGGACAGCCACATGTACTTTAAAACGGCTAAGCTTCATCTGATGCCTAGATATGTGTCAAGGAGTTCAGCAGGGCCACCATAACTAGTCAACACGGTCGATTTGTCATGGATACTGCTGTACATTGATCCACACAGTCATTCTGACAGACTGTAATACACTACAGGAAGTGTAGGGGGCGATATGGCATCTATTGTTTCATTTAAAAAGCGCTCTATAATGTTCATATGATCCACACAGTCATTCTGACAGACTGTAATACACTACAGGAACTGTAGGGGGCGATATGGCTTCTACTGTTTCATTTATAAAGCTCTATAATGTTCATATGATCCACACAGTCATTCTGACAGACTGTAATACACTACAGGAAGTGTAGGGGGCGATATGGCTTCTACTGTTTAATGAAAAAGCCTCTATAATGTTCATATGATCCACACAGTTACTCTGACAGACTGTAATACACTACAGGAAGTGTAGGAGGCGATATGGCTTCTACTGTTTCATTTAAAAAGCCTCTATAATGTTCATATGATCCACACAGTCATTCTGACAGACTGTAATACCCTACAGGAAGCGTAGGGGGCGATATGGCTATTTTGTAGACTTTTCTTTTCACTTAGAAAATCAAGAAAAGTTACACTTCTGTATTGTTTGTACTGTTGGTGGGTTTGTATTGTTGACACCTTCCAGTGTGACGTCCCCCTTTTTGAAGTCGCTCTACACTGCTTTCTCTTTAGGGGCGCTCTGGTGGTTGTGGGTAACGTGACAGTGGACGTTGATTTCCTGAGCGTGGGTTTGGAGGTGAGCTTTGACATGGAGGCGGCGCTGGACTTCATCACCACCGTTCAGTTCTCCAACTACCCCTTCCTCGTCTGCATGCAGATGGACAAAACCACCTTCCCCTTCAGGTACCCATCCTCACCTTACACTATGGGAACATCCCAGTGCATATCAACACAATAACACCGCATGTAATACATGTATTCACATATAATTCCTGTTCATATCAACTCTAAGAGCTGGTCTCCAAGCACTGGACACTGCGTTTAGTCCAAGACTAGGTTTAATCCATGTTCGCCTAGCATTGTGCACATAGCGAATTCACAGATTAGTAACTGAATAATTCATAGATGTTACTGATTACTAAGGCTTAAAACGAGAAACTATACAATAAACCTATTGTTCAAGTGTTCAATGCCTTAGCTTGGCCAAAAATCTTTTGGGGTCTTAGGTTTAGCACTGGAGCCAACAAGCTAACTTGCTACTAACAAATAATGAAAGTTTATGTACACCAGTTAGCATCATGCTAACTCAATTCGGGGCAAGAAAGTCGTGTTTTATTCATTTAAAGTTTGTTTTTCATGTTTGCCAAACCATCACTTTTACTCTTAACTATACCACGTTATAGAAAAAATAGCATTAGCATGATTCAATGTTGCTTTAAGAAGGACAGTGACTGACCTGTAGCTGCTTCTTTTGTTTTCTGCAGGGAGTCGGTATCTAAAATGGAGAAGCTAGCCTCTGGAGAGCCTTTCGCCTGGCAGAGGAGCAGAGAGCGGCTAGTGCCGGGCTCTGAATTCCCTCTGCACCAGGAAAACTCCAACATGTGCAAGAAAGTGTTTGATAGCAGCTGGTAGACCTAGAACACATGTAAAAGGCTGCACTCGGCTGGGTTGGATTGGCTAAATGCCTTAGCATGTCTTTTCTGCACCAGTAGTAACTGGACTTTGACTTTTTGAAGAAAAAAATGGCCTTTTTTTGTCTGCAAACCTGCTGGAAAAACCAGAATAGAACAGCAAAAGCAGTGATGCTGGTTTGCTGGTCAGCAGAAATGGAAGCTGATGTGCTTATCAACAGCAAAACCGGCATATGTTAGTGCTTTGGATGCTGGGTGACCAGCTAAACCAGTACTAGACCAGAATAAACAAGCTTAAACCAGCATAGAATCCCTGCTGGTCTGTGCTGGTCTTTTCAGCAGGGATGCTAACATCTTTAGCAGGCTAAACTTTGCGGTGAGCTTCTGAGACCTTTATCTTTGGAGGTCTTCAGCCAAACCTCCCTTTGTATTGTATTTTCCTATCAAGCGACCCAAAAATGACAGCACACAGGATGCTAACGATGCTAAAAGTGAGTAAAAGCTAAAGCTTCAAGAAAGCCAGCAGTTAGCATGACCTCATTTGCGCAATGCTAACTCACTCTGCTAGCTTTTGTTTGCTGTTAGCCACATTAGCAGTGTTTGTGGCTGAACTTTTGTTTTAAGACTAAAATTTCAAACGTTTCAATGCAGATTTTTGACAATTACAAACATTTTACTGGTACAGATGAACAATTAATACGTTTTCAGCCATCAAGACTCCCAGTGTGAAGTAGCGAAAGTGGCTTCAGCGATTGTAATTGGTTTTATAGTATGTCTGTGTTTATAACGTGTTATAAGAGGCTGTATAGCTGCTCCTAGGTTATTTATTTGAGCTGAATAATTTCCACATCTCAGGCAACGCAGCCAAGGAAGAACCAGAACACATCAGATGTTTACATGAGCTGGACGGTTTAGCGCAGTCTGTTTTTTGGGGGGTTTTTTGTGACAGAGATAAAAAAAATCAGCATTTTATTCGACAGTGGTGCCTTGTAAATTATATACTTCTTTTTTTTTGTATGGTCGGTGTAAATATTCTTCAGGGGCTAATTTTTGACCATGTGAACATGAATAAAGAGCCATTTGGAGTGATTTTACACGTTTGACAAATTTCTTGTACACCGTCCACAGTGAGTCTTACACATGTTTAGTAGGGAAAATGTTTCTTACTCCATCACAGAACCTTATTACATTTCACCCAATGTAACTCCTCCGTGACCTTCAGGTGTATCAGAGCAAAGGAAACACTACTGTTTTAGTTATGCTAACATACTTTAGCCCATAGGCGTGTCCCAATTCAGGGGCTGCGTCCTTCGGAGGCTGCATTTGAAGGCCGATTGCGTCACAGCGGAGTGACTAGACTGTCCCATTCCGAAGGCTCCTTCTTATGCAGCCAAGAAGTGTGTCCATCTTTTCCATGGCAACGAAGGATCCAACGGGTGGATCCTTCACCAGCCAACATATCCCGAGGTTCACTGTGTGCTGGCGAAGATTTGAGAAAATGGCGTAGTCAGCAGAGGAGCGAACGGAGGCTGAGGAGACACTTTTAAATGTAAATATTGGGTTAAATGAGTCAATTAGCTAAACTGCAGAGCTTGAGTAGTTTCCAGGTGGTTGCTAACGTGTTGCCGAACGGTTACTGCTGCATTTTAGGTGGTTGCTATGGTATCCCATGTGGTTGCAAAGGCTGTGGTTAGTATGGTTATATAGTGACAAGTGGTCACTAGGTTGTTGCTAGGTGGTTGCTAGGGTGTTGCTAGGTGTTTGTTATGGTAATCCAGGTGGTTGCTAGGATAACAGGGTGTTACTAATAATTAAAGTTGTCATTTAATGATGATGATTAAAAAGCTATAACAGAACATATATAAGAGAATAAATTGGATATTATTGTTATGGATTAGAGGTAACAGTGTGACATACAGTGTCAGAGACCACTACATCAAGTCTATTGGAGATCACTGAACACCTCCACATGCTTTGAGGCGAGTCTGATGATTCAGGCCTGCAGTTAGCACCATGCTAACCGATACTAATTAACATAAGCTATTGCAATTTATTTTTCAATAATAATAATAATAATAATAATAATAATAATAAATAAGCCATTTATTTTTCAGTTAAATAAATAGCTGAAATGTTTCAGTGTTTACTGTGTCCACTCTTCACCTTTATTACAGTGTTCATTCTGTTCAGGAGACTCACTTTCAGTCTCTCAAAGAATCTGCAGACACACCTCCAAAGTTCAGTCTTAGAAGCTGGTTGATCATTTTCTGAAGTAATCAAACACATTCAGTGGTGTTGAGGTCTGGACTCTGGGTTGGTCAGTCCACTGTTCAGCTTCTTTGTTTGATGTGTCCGTCTCCTTTTCTCAGTGAGGTTCTTCTTGATCAGCTACACATCCTTTCAGAGGAGAACTGCAGATACAGTACTGGGAAAGACTTGCAGTGTTTCATATATTATGGACTATTCAAATTCATTACGTATGATTTATTTTTAGAAAGGGGGAAATAAAAAGATGAAGGAGAAGCTTCTAATTTATGTTACAGGCAAAAACTATAAGAAATGCACTACACCTGCTCCTTTAAACACGTTTTAAACCTGGTGTAATGCTCTGAAAAGTGTTCCCACTTTGGCCCGTAGAGGGAGACATTTCACCACTCTGCAGTGAAGAAACTGCTGTGCTGTAAAATAGAAGAATATTTATCCTTAAAAAGACCTTAATATCTTATTTCTTTGATAATATGTTGATCAGTGGACTGAGACGCATAACTAGACACATCTAATGCATCAAACTTACTTTTTTGCCTAAATGGGGACCATTTTCTCCCATTGCACCCTGTATGTTTACATTACAGCCTCATTAGTATATATATATATATATATATATATATATATATATACGCTGATCAGCCATAACATTAAAACCACATGGCTCCACTGTTATATAGGTGCACTTTGTAGTTCTACAGTTACAGACTGTAGTCCATCTGTTTCTCTGCATACTTTGTTAGCCCCCTTTTACCCTGTTCTTCAGTGGTCAGGACCCCCAGGGACCCTCACAGAGCAGGTACTATTTGGGTGGTGGATCATTCTCAGCACTGCAGTAACACTGACGTGGTGGTGGTGTGTTAGTGTGTGTTGCGCTGGTCTGAGTGGATCAGACACAGCAGTGCTGCTGGAGTTTTTAAACACTGTGTCCACTCACTGTCCACTCTATTAGACACTCCTACCTTGTCAGTCCACCTTGTAGATGTAAAGTCAGAGATGATAGCTCATCTGCTGCTGCACAGTTTGTGTTGGTCATCCTCTAGTCCTTCATCAGTGGTCACAGGACGCTGCCCACAGGACGCTGTTGGCTGGATATTGTTGGCTGGTGGACTATTCTCAGTCCAGCAGTGACACTGAGGTGTTTAAAGACTCCAGCAGCACTGCTGTGTCTGATCCACTCAGACCAGCGCAACACACACTAACACACCACCACCACGTCAGTGTTACTGCAGTGCTGAGAATGATCCACCACCCAAACAGTACCTGCTCTGTGAGGGTCTATGGGGGTCCTGACCACTGAAGAACTACAAAGTGCACCTATAGAGTAAGTGGAGCTGATAAAATGGACAATGACTGTAAATATGAGGTTTTAATGTTATGGCTGATCACTGTATGTATTAGTGTATACTATATATATATATATATATATATATATTTCAATACTCTCTATATTTAAATTAAATAGTAAATGAATTAATTTTCTGCTTGTATAAAATTATATAAAGTTTCCTCGTGATCTCTCAGTGAGACCCCCCCCCGCCACCCCACCGTCCCCCTCACCGCCCCCCTCGCCCCCCCTTTTTTACTGCCTCCCTGGAAGCGCGCACTCCACATTCCCGCCGAACAGCTGAGCGCGCCTACACGTCTGTCACTCGCGCCGCAGCCATGGCGACCGTGTCAACAAACGGCAGGCGACTCGGGTTTCGCCGCGCGGACTCCCTGGGCATCTCAACCTCACAGCGGGCGGAATTCACGGCCCGTAACGACTTCACCGCCACTGGAATCATTCAGACCCAAACGGCAGCACCACGATCTAAAAACGCAGCCTTGTAGATCTCAGGAGCCGCGGGAAATTAGAGGTGTTATCGGAAAAAAATCGCCGCCCTGTGGTAAATAAAGATGTTCCAGAGCCGAAACGTTTTGTTCTGTGTACATTTTTCCCTCAAAGTCTGAAATACGCGGCTGTTTATCAGTCAGAATATGATTAATGTAAAAGTAAAGCCTTTCAAATCATTTTTAACTTGATATACATACCTAGATGCCGCGTTGGGTCCAGCCAGGCACGTCAACGGCGCCGCCATTTTGGGGCGGTCAACATCGCTGCTGGACTGCATTCAGTACCATTACAGAGCGGCAGTTTAAGAACGATACTGTCCAAAATTACACTGTTTCAGGAATATTACTCCCAGAAAGTGGGATAGGATTATATAACAGAGGGAACGCAGTGATCCACGCTCATGTTTGTGTGATGCGTATTGTTTGTGTGGTGTTTATGTGTAGATATGGTCGTGTGGTTGGTGAAGCACAGAGAACTTGTTGATGTGATTGTTTTTTCTCTGGTTTTATATTAAGCTTACTACATTTAAGTCTATTCAGGGGATCCTAACTTTATATTATTTATTTATTTACAATGATGGTTAATGCTTTGTAGTTCAGTAAGTTACGGCGTTCCATAATCCATGTAGATATTCACAATAAATTAACGTTAGCACCTTCTTACACAAACCTGAAATTAGCTTCTTATTTGCCAGCTTCTTGTTCAAATTTTCCTGTTCCACTTTAAATGGTGCCGCTTCAGGCACCAGAAAGTGACTGCTGCACCATTAAAGGTGGAACCAAGCCAACTTTAGCTTCGACCTTCTTACTGTGGTTTGAGGGGTTTATTTTATTTTTATGTGTATTAAGGTTAGAAGTGATTCACATATTGATGGATTTGCTGATTGTGTTTCTACTGGAGCACTAAACTCACGTCAGGTGCAGACTGAATACTTTCCTGCTGGTCTGGATGACTGATTAGCACCATCAGTTATTAAAGAAATAAAAGCTACCGAGAGCAGTGTAACCTAGATTAATCTGAGGATTATAATAAACAGATTTGGTGAGAATCGGTTGAGTAATAAGGAAGTTGTGGCTGATTTAATCCCGTGACTCATCATCTCTCAATACAAGTGAATTTGTTCACAAGCGGATCTTGACCTCTCCAACATGGCGGACGCACAGACTTATTACCTCAGATAGAGAACATATATGTATGTATATCTATGGCCATACACCATGTTTTTAAGAAGTTTAAGCATAATGTACGTAGTGTGTGTGAGTGGTTGCTGTGTCTGGTAATAAACTAAAGTACAGCCATGGTGTAAATGCCTTTTCTGTAGCCTTTAGCATGCTAACAAGCCAGTTAGCAGAGGAAAGTAATGTTGTATCAGTAGCCCTGTAATCGCAGCAGTGCTGATCCGAGATGAGATCTAGGAGCTGTGTTCTGGTGTTTCACCAACCAGTGAATTTCCATCCACAAACCCTGAGGGAAACCTAAGGCATCTGGATACCTAAAGACAGAGCGAATTTGACAAATGGTGAGGATCAGTGCTGGTATGTGATCAGCATTCCTTGGCCATTACGGCGGTTTATACAGTGATGCGATCTTGGACCAGCTCTTCCATTACAAACTGTCTATCGATGGCACTCAGATCACACACAGTGGACAGTTTCAGTCAGCTTGCATGTTCAGTTTATTCCAAACCCCCAACATTGGCCCGGTTCCACTGTAAATCCTCCTTACAAATTCCATCAATCCATTCTCCACTGTCTCTCTCTCTCTCTCTCTCTCTCTCTCCTCTCCGAGGCGTCCATTTTGAGTTTGTTCATTAAACCAGGCATGTAAATAACATGGAATCTCCGTATCACTTCTGTTCCACACTCAAAATGGCCTCCGTCGTTATCCGGAACTTTCCGCTGACCTTCTCCACATGCCGGTGACGAGCGTCCAATAGCAAGCTGGTCGTCTCTACAGTCCCCACAGCCACCATGAATCAAAGAGTGAACAAGAATGTTGTTAACCGCTGAGAGGACCATCCAAATCCTCCTTAACTAGCCTCTGAATGCTGGTAGTTGGAGGTGAAATTGGTTTTTTATTGCTGTTTGCATTTGTTTTTATGTTGTTTTTGTCCAGACAAGTCTCAAAATAAAGCCAAGGGTCCCTGCTGAAAAAAAACAGCGCAGAACAGCATGAATTTCATGCCGGTCTAAGCCGGTTTATGCTGGTCTAGTGCTGGTCTGTTGCTGTATTAGCATCCAAAACTCAACATAAGCTGGTTTTGCTGGTAACCAGCCATGCCAGTCTATGTTGTTTTTTTTCCAGCAGGGATAGCATTTCTCAGTAAGCAAGGAATCAAAGCCAATAAGGTTAGCATTGTGCTAACAGATTCCCACTGGCTTTCATTTGTTGTTTGGGCTACAAATAACAGAGTTCTAGTCAAGGTTATGATCATTTCTATCATTTTGTTTCACAACCAAGCCTAAATGCTAATGGCCTGGTCCTGTATTCACAAGGGTAACAGTCACCCTGAAGCAGCTTGCTAGCACAACAAGCTAGCTTGTGAATACAGCAACTTATCTTTAAAGTGCATTGCAAATGTTCTCCTCCTTCAGGTATTTATACCTTCGTACTTCCTTTGTCTTTGTAGAAAACGGGTTAGTTCACCCTGCTGATAAGGAATAAAAGCCAATAAGGACAGTTAGCATTATGCTAACTGCTTTTTTACTAGCTTTCACTTGTTGTTAGCCGGATTAGCGTTTCTGGGTCATGCGTTTGTTGATGTGTTCAGTAGTGGTACAGTTCAGATTAACATAAATCATGGGATAAAATACATAAAATGAAAAAAAAAGACAAAAAAGATTGTAAATGAAAAAAAAACAAAAGAACTTTCAGTCTGAGTAACATTTAGAGGGAGTTTAAGCTGCGGAAACATCAATTTAGAAGTGAGGCGCTGGCACTTTCTATACTGACGGTGATGTTTTGATGCCTATAGTTCTTCAAGAATGTGTATGTCAATAAAGTATGTCATCAAACTATCCTACGACAAAATATCTACACATTGACCACAAAGTTAGGAACAGTCATGAAGGAGATCCATAAAACCTTAATACTTAATATTGCTTGTAAAGGCTCTCAGAAGGCTGATTTGAGCCAAAGTCCCATTTAAAGTAAGAGGAAACTTTACTCAAACCCAAATATGTACAAATACATACGCTTCTCTTCTCGCAAATAACCTTTAGCCTGCTATAAATGTGTATTGAACTCAAATGACTTCTGGAGTTTAGCATACATCAAACATGCTCTAGGCATGTTACTGAATGCATCAGAAAGCAGCCACACAGGCTTTATGAATGGCTTATGAATCCCTTTTCAGACTGAGCTTGGTCCTGGCATTGCACCGCTAATGGTGGTTTTCCATTAAGTATTCCCTTTACATTGGAAACCAGGATTAATGTGAGCTGGGAAACGTAGACGGACAAAGATCTACAGCTGATGACTGATGACTGAATTAGGCATTAGGCCGCAGCGGGTTAGCGTTTCTTCGGCTCCCCTTAAACGACACTCGGACGCTTCTACAGAAAAAAAAGATTGAAAAAAGAGGAAAACAGACACAACAAACAGAACAAAACAAAAAACACACCCATGCTGCGTTCAACTTAAGCTCATAACTTGGAATTTGCGAAGGAAAAACCAAAGAAAATGTCTGCCTTAGTTCCTACCTGGAGCGTTGGGAAGGTGTTCACAGCTCCGAGTTTAGCGTATGAAGTCATACGCATTGCTGTCAATGGTAATAAGGTACCGCTTTTCTACTTCTAACTGAGATTATAGTCATATTAGCTTTAGCTTAATCAACATACAAACACAGTAGTTGGTTAAATCTTTAATACTGATCACTGTTTTAAGAAGATAAATACAATACTAACCATTCATATCAAGAATGTTAGCTGCCCTGCTAGAAAAACCAGCATAGACCAGCATATGTTGTGTTTTGGATGCTGGCATGCTGGTCAACCAGCATGACCATGCTGGGTGATCAGCTAAACCAGTATAAACCTGCATAGACCAGCTTATACCAGCACAGAATTCATGCTGGATGGTGCTGTTTGTTTTCAGCAGGGTAGCTAGTTAGTTGCTAACAACACTCACGTTCATGAAACTGTCTGTGGTTTTTTCACTTTGTAGCTCAAAAATGACTTAATTCCAAACTCCAACTTCCAAGTTAAGTCGAACGCAGCACCATGACAACCAAACATTTCCAGGCTTTGGAAGACAAAGCTTGAAAACCCACCAGGTTTGTGTTGCTAACATCTCGCATTATATGCCCAACGAATCTTCTCTCCACATTGCTATTTTCTCATAAAGTGGCAGAAATGAAATACTCTTTACAAACAGGTAAACAGACTGGCCTGCAGCTCCATATACCTTTAATGTATGTTCACATAAAAAGAACCCCAAAAAAAAAGAACAACAACAAAGCTACGGCAAACAGGCTAGGCTAACACAGCTAATCTGGACTAACAAGGGAAATGAAAACAGAAAGGGTTTCAAATGATTGCAGTGGTTTAATACACAGAATATCTAGAAAAAAAAAAGAAAAAAGTTTCAGTTTTGAAATTCAGTGTTTGACTTTTTACTGTAGTGCCCATTAACAGGCGACGACGTTGTAAAGAGCTGTTCAGCTTCACAGAGGCAGAGCAGTCGTTCCTTCACTCGCGCACATAAACACCTAAAAAGTATTACATTTTCATCACAGTCGTTACATGAGGTCCACACACAGGTAAAAATGACCTGCAGGCATCCTTTCAGCAGAGTAGCACCAAGCTAGAGAACTGAACTGATACAGGTCAAGCATAATTTCTCTTGACAACAACAAAAAATAATGCTCAGTCAAAATGCTCGACTCAGTCAGGCTCCACAGCATGAGCAATTTCTGCCAGGTAGGGAAAAAGTGTGTATTTTTCCTCATCTCTGTTTCTGACAATATATATTTATATACACTATATATATATATATATATATATATATATATATATATATATATATATATATTAGTATTTAGACAAAATAGCATTATTTCAACATATTAAGTCAAAAATCTAGAGAAAATGTCATTACGTTGACAAAAGTCAAACATTTGAGAAAATGATTCATCATTTTGAGAAAAAAATTATTTGAGAAATGAATATTTTGACTGAAATAAGTCAAAAGTCTTGAGAAAAGTAGTAATTGTTTAGACATAATAGGTCAAAATGTTGGGACAAAAGTAATTATTTCAAAATAAAAAGAAAAAAAAATATTTTGAAGAAATTTGAACATTTAGACAAAAGTCAATATCAGTGAATATTTCAAGATAAGTAAAAATTTTGAGAATGTAAGTTATTATTTTAAGAGAATAAGTCGTAATTCTAAGAAAACAAGTCCAAATTTTGTAAAAATAAGTCAAAATTTTGATGTAAGAAGTCAAATTATGTGTAAGTCGAAAGTTTGAGAAAGTCAGTAAGCCATTTGAGAAAATGTTGTTGAGTAATTATTTAGATTTTTCATTGAAATAAGTCACAATTTTGGCATAATAAACAGTGTAGGAGGGGGAAAAACTGAGAGTGATTTTTTTCTCCTTTCCTGGCAGAAATGGGCTTCCAACAGTGCTTTGGTTTAAAAAAAAAAAGAAACGCTTTTTCGGCTGTTCTCCACACCTGAACGCTGCCATGAAAGCCTTTGAACCATCCTTTGCTGCGCAGAGCTACGGAAAACCGCAGAGCGCACAGGAAGCCCGAGCACAGGAAGTGACGCAGATGATTTCCTGTAACTGTGGGAGCGTGTTCGGCCGAGGTGGAGGGGTGAGAACAGGAGACACACATACACACACACACACACACACACACACACACACACACACACCCACCCACACACACACACACACACATTCCTCCAAACCTGAGAGAAGTGAGAAGAGACAGAAGGTAAAACTCTATCAGTGCGTTTATCACATTTTGTAGTTGGATTTATCTCAAATCTGCAGAAACAAAACCAGCTTGTCCGACTCAGACGGCTTATATTTGTAGATTTTAAAAATGTGAGGCAATCAAATGTCTGAAAACGTCTTGTTTTTGTCTATAAGAGGTATTAAATTCTAAGATGCGGTGCTAAACTTGACATCGCTACAAGAACATCTGTTGACAATCATGAGAATGTTTTTAAGTTGAATGTGGGGGGAACATAGAACTTGTTAAGGTGGGAAAGAAATGATTTCTAAAATATTCCAACTCCTTGTGAAGGCGAAGATCACAGTCAACATTGTCTGACAACAGGCCTGTCGTTAGCACGTGGATGTAACATGGATGTAAGCATGACTGAAAAGTTCCCCAAAACAGCAGTTAAGCACGTAGAGCTCAGTCACGTCTGGAGAACGTAGTACACACAATAAAATAAATAACCTCTTACAGGAGATAAACAGTTCTGTTAGCTAACAGTGATGGTCCTCTGACTTGTTTTGCTTGTTATTGCATCAAAAGAGCACAGACTAAAGGAATTTGAAGGCAGCGTTATATAGGGCCATGTACAATGCATTCTCCATCAGTCCGAAGAACCATTTCACCCTGTAAGAACCATTTAGCATGCGAATGGTTCTACATAGAACTGATGGTTCATTTCCTTTACTAAAGAACCTTTGAAGAACCATCATTTTTGAGTGTGTACATTCAAAAAATGTGTTCTTTTCCCTTTGTTAAAATCTTAAAAAACGTTCAGTTTTTAAAAACCCTTATGTTTTGGCTCAGATTGACCAATCTGGTCTATCAGTGTAGCCCAGCTGGATGTCCTCAATCAAATACCAGCTTAGACCATCCAAAACCAGCCAAGACGAGCTTGATCTTTTTCAGCAGGGAATGTTCCAAAACAACCGTTCAGGCTTTTGGTTTTTTTCTTGTTCTCTTTTTGCCGAATTTTCTCTCCAATTTAGTTCCGATTTCCACCTGCTAGCCCACTACCAAGAATGGGATAAAGGCTAGCATGTGGTTCCTATGAGACAGCGCTTTCAACACGCTTGGAGGAGAACACTAACTGCTAATTCTGTTACGTCTGTTGCCTTAGCAGTTGGCATTGGCTAGCATCGCGCTGAGAGATGAGGAGAGGGAGGACAACCCTACGAACCCAGAGAGAGAGCGAGAGACGACAAAAGAACCTTCACATGTTTTCATATTCAATGTAGTGGAGGTCTTCATAGTAGGGAGAACATTACAGTAGTGGCAGCATTTACAAATGAGAATGACTGAATTGCAGACGATGCCCTCTTTATACGAAGAGCGCAACCCAATCTGACAGCAGTTCTAGCATGCAGACTTTTGTTCTGTGTATATGCATTCGCTAGTTGAGGTAGATGTCTGCTAACCATGTGATCAGTCATTGGTGAGCTCTGCGATTTCAAATAAGGAAAAATAGAAATGAAATAAGGGTAACACTTTACTGTAGGGTGCTGTTCATAAGGCTACATGACACCTACAAAAGCTTGCCATTACAACTGACATAACCCTACATAACTGTTTATAAATGCTTATTACAACAGGTGTCAAGGAAAAATAGAAATGAAATAAGGGTAACACTTTACTGTAGGGTGCTGTTCATAAGGCTACATGACACCTACATAAGCTTGTCATGTAGGGTTATGTCATTACAACTGACATAACCCTACATAACTGTTTATAAATGCTTATTACAACAGGCATTAAGGAAAAATAGAAATGAAATAAGGGTAACACTTTACTGTAGAGTGCTGTTCATAAGGCTACATGACACCTACATAAGCTTGTCATTACAACTGACACAACCCTACATAACTGTTTAAAAATGCTTATTACAACAGGTGTCAAGGAAAAATAGAAATGAAATAAGGGTAACACTTTACTGTAGAGTGCTGTTCATAAGGCTACATGACACCTACATAAGCTTGTTGTTACACCTGACATAACCCTACATAACTTTAGAAATGCTTATTAGAACAGGCATCAAGGAAAAATAGAAATGAAATAAGGGTAACACTTTACTGTAGAGTGCTGTTCATAAGGCTACATGGCACCTACATAAGCTTGTCATTACAACTGACATAACCCTACATAACTGTTTATAAATGCTTATTACAACAGGTGTCAAGGAAAAAGAGAAATGAAATAAGGGTAACACTTTACTGTAGGGTGCTGTTCATAATGCTACATGACACCTACATAAGCTTGTTGTTACACCTGACATAACCCTACATAACTGTTTATAAATGCTTATTACAACAGGCATTAAGGAAAAATATAAATGAAATAAGGGTAACACTTTACTGTAGCGTGCTGTTCTTAAGGCTACATGACACCTCTATAAGCTTGTCATTACAACTGACACAACCCTACATAACTGTTTAAAAATGCTTATTACAACAGGCGCATCTGTCATAAAGGCTACTTTGGCTTACCTTGATCAAAATTGGCAAATGTAACCTTTACAGCGAACGACGCTTATTGGAACAAGCATTTATAAACAGTTATGTAGGGTCATGTCAGTTGTAACGACAACCTTATGCAGGTGTCATGTTGTCTTATGAACAGCACCCTACAGTAAAGTGTTACCAAAATAAGGAAAACTAGAAACTAAAAAAGCTGCCTGTGGAGCGGCTGCACGGTTCTGTTTGCAGCGTCGATCAGTAGGTTTTGAAGTTTTTTCCACAGTAAAAATTAGCGTTAGTGATGTTCCAAAAACTGTAATTATGTAAGTAATTAAACATCGTCACGTCTGAAAGCTTAAATAGGAACACTAGCCTGGCTTTTTACAACACTATATGATAAAACAGGGGAAAACATTGAGTGTAAAATCAAATCTGACTATGTTAATTTTACTCCCAACCTGCATGACACTGATGTTCTAGTAAACATTAGCAGCTAAACCTAACTGGGTAACTTGTCATGAGGGCCTTACGGAAGGATTTCCACACCATAATTAAATGGTTAAGATGAAAACTAAGCCATTCAGAGTGGTTTGGTGTGAAATGTTACATTCTAGAGAAACTTACAGAGTCAGAATCGTTCACAGTGGTGGTGATCACTGTTTTACCATTATTTACATTACATATAAAAACTCAGAAGACTCATATAGGATCACTAATCAGTTTGGACAGAAAATTAACGCCTGTATATGTGTTGTAGACATCGTGGCTCCTGGTGTTCATGGAAAAATTACATTAAAATCTTAACGACGATGTAAAAGTATTCGAGTTCTTGGCATTATAAAGGTGGCCTTTGTCTACAATCTCATTCCTAAACGCCGCCGCTGCTGTAACGTTCTCCCAGCTATGACTCTGACTTCCATGCATTGAACACTGAACACTGAAAAGGGTCTGTTATGCTCTGTTGGGCTCCCAGTTATGGATTGCTTTGGCATCGTTGTGCTGGAACCTGCGATCTCCTGATAGCCGGGCCAAGTCAGTTGCACCGCTCAGGACTTTTAGCTTCCTAAAGCAGCATGTTGTGCATTTGTTTGCAGCTTAGTTAGGAAATTACATTAGCTAAACGAGGCACATCGTGAAGTAACACTGATGGTGCTGATTAACATGTGTTATCCTGGCCAAATAAACCAATGATGTATATTTGAATGGTTCACACAGCATTTAACTGGTGCTGCAGCTTCTGAACAATAATCAGATAAAGAGACGTCACACACACACACACACGCGCACACACCACACACACCACAGAAACCTGATTCAGAGAGAGAGAGACTGGGCGAGAGAGACAATACTGTTGACCTACTGTACTACAGAGAGGCAAAAGCACGCTAAGGCAGTCTCTCTCTCTCTCTCTCTCTGGCTATAAAAAGGTCTGACCCCGCTGCTGCTGCCGCTGGCTCCCCTGATGAGCCTCAGCAGCTGTTATTCTCCTGCATCAGCACAACAAATGCTTTACATCTACTGACCTTTACACGCACACACCGTCTTTCTCATTCTCACACCGACACGTGTCCCATTCAAACACATAAACACACAGGCAGCAGCCCTGCCCACCTACGCCGCACAGCTTTAGCAGATCTGGCCCCAGCTTTAGTTTTACTCTCGAATATATTCTTCCTCTCTATCAGGGAGGCAGGAGGTGGGGGGGCTGCACCCCCAGGTTTCAGGAGTGTTTACAGGAATGGTTAAAAGCGATAAGCAAACCTCATAGCAACCTTTATTTAGCGACCTTAGCAAATTTGAAGCATTTGAAGCATTTCATGCTCTAAACTAATCTTAGAACACTTTGAATGCAGTTCATATCTTGTTTACTTATTATTTTCAAAGACAAATGTATCATTTATTCATTATCATCTATAGGAAAAGTGACAACAACCAATATGTTTGTTGCATAACCTTAAAATTGTTCTAAATTCTCTGTATAATTAAAGGATTAGGATGTAAACGAGTGGTTTGGCGTGAAATGCTCTGAAACTTACCGAGTCAGAATGGTTCACAGTGGTGATGATAGGAACCAGACGTCCACCTCTGAAAGCTCCCTCACAGAAAGCTCTTACAGGAAGTGGTTATGAATTCACTGCCTGATGTCTGAGACACTGTTTTCACAAAAGTTTTGAGAAGATTTTAGCTTATTTTAACTTTTTTAATCCATTCAAGGTGGAGGGACACATGAAGGGTGTTTTAAGGCAAAATAGTCCCCAAAGAAAACTTATTATTTCAGATTTTCCACTAATAAACCTTCATCAACATTCCATATAAACACTCAGAAGACTCGTTTAGGTTCACTGGTTGTTTTGGACGATATGATAAAATGGCTTTATTTGAGTTGTTGTCATGGCGACCCCTGGTTCCCATCACCACCGCTGTAAAGACATCTGAGTCTCTACAATGAATCCTTTCACACCAAACCACTCTGAATGTCAGGTTTTAGCAGTTCCTGTCACTTCAGTTCATTTTTCACTCTTGATTTTGGAACTTTCAGCAACTCAAACAGACATTTTCAGTCTAGAGTCAGTATTTCAACTTATTAACTGAACTTAATATTTTCTAACTTTCTTTATCTTTCATAATGTTAATAAACTTTAGAGTCAGGCCTGTTGGATGGTGCACTGGAGATCTCCGGTTTGAGCATTTCCTTTAGTGTCCCAACATATGTATTGGTCAGTTGGACCCAATGTATTGATTGATAAGTTATAATAGAGCTGAAATGAACATGGAAAAGAACAATAACCACAATATATTAACAAATGAAGTTATTTGAAAAAAGAACAAACGATGATAGAAACTATTTCTGAGCACTGATTGAGTTAATGCTGCTTTTTAGAGTGAAGTGAATCACTTCCCTCGCCAACTGGTCACTTTAAGGGTGTTACTAAAACACAAGCAGGTGTTTGTGTAAAACTTATAGACTTTTTCTGTGCCTTGATGAGGCCTAATATCGCTTTAAAAGCATCTGATGTGGTGGTGGTGCGTCAGTGTGTGTTGTGCTGGTCTGAGTGGATCAGACACAGCAGTGCTGCTGGAGTTCTTAAACACTGTGTCCACTCACTGTCCACTCTATTAGACACTCCTACCTTGTCAGTCCACCTTGTAGATGTAAAGTGAGAGACGATAGCTCATCTGCTGCTGCACAGTTTGTGTTGGTCATCCTCTAGTCCTTCATCAGTGGTCACAGGACGCTGCCCACAGGACGCTGGATATTTTTGGTTGGTGGACTATTCTCAGTCCAGCAGCAACACTGAGGTGTTTAAAAACTCCAGCAGTACTGCTGTGTCTGATCCACTCAGACCAGCGCAACACACACTAACACACCACCACCACGTCAGTGTTAAAGCAGTGCTGAGAATGATCCACCACCCAAATAGTACCTGCTCTGTGAGGGTCCATGGGGGTCCTGACCACTGAAGAACAGGGTAAAAGGGGGCTAACAAAGTATGCAGAGAAACAAATGGACTACAGTCTGTAACTGTAGAACTACAAAGTGCACCTATATAGTAAGTGGAGCTGATAAAATGGACAATGAGTGTAGAAACAAGGAGGTGGTCATTATGTTATGCCCCACTCGTGTTAAGCACTGAGGCCCACACGTGTAAGAAAATGGACACGTGGGAAATGAATCAGTGAACTAATTCTGGACAGAACAGT
Source organism: Colossoma macropomum (assembly GCF_904425465.1). Taxonomy (NCBI): domain Eukaryota; kingdom Metazoa; phylum Chordata; class Actinopteri; order Characiformes; family Serrasalmidae; genus Colossoma; species Colossoma macropomum. The sequence goes on along the minus strand of NW_023494796.1, from coordinate 1,991,613 downwards.
CTAGTGCAGCCAAATTGACATATATATTTATGTTGTTTGACCAAAAATTGTTTATGTTATATGTAATGTGTAACGTATTGACACTATATGACAAATTAACTCATTAGAAGTCAGATTTTATTCAGCACTTTTTAGGGATGATGAGCTGGTTTGTATAAGTTTCTGATTCAAAACTATTTTTGTTTGGACCAAAATTTCAGGACTGGGTTTACGAGGGCGCCAAGGCACACACTGCATCCCCAGTTTCATTTGTTGAATCCATTGGTTGTGCTTTGGGAAAAATGCAGCCTACTTTAAACTAAGACCAAAACCACTTTGTAGGTACCTAGAGTGACTCTGGTTGATGTGGTAATGAAGACTAATTAATCTGCATAGCACTTAAACAGTACTGAGGAACATCAAACACCCTTTATTTATTTAATTTCCAGCCAAAACAGACTGACCAAAACTGCCCCCTCAGATAAACAGCACTTAAAGCTTTCATCTCTGAGAGAGAGGAGAAAATCAAGCTGCTTCAGATCTGAAAACATCCACAGGTGTTTCTGTCCATCCTTCCACTGTGAGAAGACGACTCAGCGCTGTGGGTCTGAAAGGATGTGTAGCTGTCAAGAAGGACCTCACTGAGAAAAGGAGATCAAACAAAGAAGCTGAACAATGGACTGACCACCCCAGAGTCCAGACCTCAACACCACTGAATGTGTTTGATTACTTCAGAAAACGATCAACCAGCTTCTAAGACTGAACTTTGGAGGTGAGTCTGCAGAGAAACTGAAAGTGAGTCTCCTGAAAAGAATGGAAGCTGGAATAAAGGTAAAGAAAAAGTTCTGATATTAAATGTAGTTGTTGCATAATTTTCTGTTAAATGTATGTTTGCTGTTTTTTTCTGATGCTAAAAAAATGAATAACTTGTATGTAACTCCTTAAAATCAGAGGTTTATTACATACTAAGGCTTATTATTCAGTAACTACACGGACTTCAGTACAAACTGGTTGAGCTATTCTTAGGTTATAAAGGTTGTAATAAAACTTTGGGCCTGCCAGTGAGACCTGGCCCGTTGGCCATTTTCACTGGAAGTTAAATGAAGGGTGGCCTCTGACTTTTGACAGTGGTCTTAGATACATTAACCCAGATCTTCTTTATCACCTCTTTTGTCTCCAGTTTTGTCTCCAGTTTCCAGCGGTCTCTTGAAAAACCGGGCAAGTTTTCAGATTTACAAATATGCTGTGGCATATTGTACATTTTTTCTGAGGTATCCCGGCCATAGTTACAGTTGCTAGGCTATGAAAGACCAACTACCTAAGCCAGTGTGCTACAGCGCCGCTGTGAGTCAGAGCAGTGCTGCATCTCTGTTTAGTTACCAAAGACAGTAGCTTGCTGAAGCTGGGTGAAGCAGCTAATCAATGACCTTTCCCTGAATTTGTATCCAGGCGCCTGCTTTTCCCTAATGGACAGCATAACGTCATAATATGTTTATTTTCAGGGAGCCCCTAGAAATTTGATTTTGAGACATTCAGGGGGTCCAAGAGGTTAATTAGGGGGTCCCGGACCCTCCAAGAATCCCTGTATTTCACCCCTTGCCTGTAAGTCTCATAAACATCAGTGTAATCCCTCCAAACGGTGTTTTGTGTTGCAGTTACATCCTCTGTTGTTAGCATACTGAATATTCAGGGTGCTGAGCTCCAATAATTAGCAATTCAAGTGTGGGATATTCCAGTTAATTCAAAAACGGTTTCGTTTTTAGGTCATATAGCCAAGAACGAATGGCAGCCATGCATTTCATTGTATTTCTGAATAACTGCACACTTTCCTGTTTCTGAAGCCCCTCCAATGATCTGGTTCTGGAGTCGAATTTACAAATGTGCAGCAGAAGAAGCTCATGAATGCGTGTTCGCAGTAGGTTTAATATAAAGACAGGTAAAGTAGTCCTCAAAAGATCTTGGGCCACTCAGTATCGTATTATTTAATACGTGAGTTTTATTAAATATTTTCATTAAAACAGTTAAGATTTAAAAAATATATAATTATACTAAAATAGAATAGCAAGTAAGTCAAAGCTGCCGTGTATTTTTTGGGGGGTGAACAGGCGAAAGGAGGGCGATATTATCAATAATCGCGATTTTTTAACCAGGAAATACTATGCTAATTATTTTTCGATGACATCCAGGCCCTGTTTACGTAATCAACCAATGAAGCTTAGAAAAGTTGGTGGAATTCCCCTTCTGCTTTTCTCCTTATCTAGATTAACTGCAAATTCGCTCAGACCCCCTTTCTAAGCACTTTTCCACCCACATGTTGTTCTCTTTCAACGAGGGAGGGAGATGCAGCACAGCTAAAGCGAAACCAGATAACCACAGCAGCGCTGGAACAAACCTCTATCTCTCTCGAACGCACATACATAGACACTTTATCTCCAGTGCTCTCTTTTCTTGCTCTCTCTCTCACCCCCACAAACTCTCTCGGATGCACCCGCACAGACACTTACTCTTTCTTTCCCTCTCTCTCTTTCTTTTACACACACACACACACAACAAAGGTACGAATCTAAGAACCATTCTATGACCGTTTTTTAAGACATGATTTGATCACGATTAAATCTGAATGAAGACCCTGAAATGGAAGAACTATTCACACCAGAGGGCTTCAAATCCGACATTTCAGTACAAATAATGTAAACGTACCCTCAAATGCACAACATGGTCAATAAGGTCCACTTTACAGGAGTTTTAAAGGCGTTTTGTGCAAAGAAAAAAAAAACCCGTGTCATATTACTTGTTTTGCTGATTTTTAAAGTAAAAAAATAAGGAAACATCCTCTACAGGAAGCGAACGTAAATAATGCATTTTTCTGCAAATTTTAGTTACCGATTTCTATTTATCACTTATATATATTAGTGGGAAAAATAAAACATGAATAAAATATAAAATGTGCCACGATTTTTGCACAGGTTACATTTAATGTTTGATTTTTTTGTAATAAACAGGCATATAAACAGTAATTTTGCATTAAAATGTGCAGAAGTGTGTTCCCTGTAGAGGATGTGTGAACTTCAGTCAACAAAACGTGTGATTTGTACCCTGCATTTACTTTCACAGGGAGAAGGGACATATTTGCACCTTTTCATAAACTGACTTCTTAAGAAGAAAAATAAAATAAAGTATCAAAAAGTCAATTTAACCTAAACAACTGAAACAGAATATGGGACGATTTTTCCTAATCAAAAACGTATTTGCAGACCAAAGGTACTGAAGATGTAGGCCAACACCACAGTGACTGCGACTGTACTCTGAAAGATAAGTTTTCTTCTGAGAGTGTAGGTGACCAGTCAGTTACATCCACAGGTCAGTTATCTAGCAGTGAATACAAAATACAGGACCAGAAACTGGATTCAAAGTCCAGATTTAAAGTCCTCTGATTGACTCAGCACTGGAACAGACAATAAAAATACATCAAGCTTTTCTTTGAGGTTTAGCTTCCAAAATATGCCAAAACTTTTATTTTTTTGCCAAAAAATGTATCCTTTGTTGAATATTGTTACAACCAATTAGCTCAAGAGTATGTTTTATACATTTTAAAACAACAATTTAAACATTATTGTTTTAATCAAGCATACAATTGACAATATGCTTTTTGTTTAATTATTTTATCTATTCTTTTAATTTATTCCTTTTTTATTCCTTCAACCATTTTTGTTTTAAAATGATTCCTTGTTTAATCTTTTTTATTCTTTTATTTATATGACTCTGTCTTGTGCATTTGTGCCCCTTTTCTATTATTACTTTTATTTGTTGGATTTTTTATTATTTGTTTGTTCTATGTTTGATTATCTTCTGTACTGATCTTTCTCTGTTGTTGTTCTGTAAAGCACTTTGAGCTGCATTTTATGGTATGCAAAGTAAAGACAATTACTATTATTATTATTATTATTATTATTATTTTTGTTTGTTTGTTTGTTTGTTTTTTTATACAAGTCCCATGGATACGTAAACAGGTATTCAGGCCCCCCAGATGGTCCACATTTTTGATCCTTATGTGCTGGCAGTTGGGTTGGAGCAAGTGGACCATCTTGGCGTCCCGGAGGACTGATTTGAGAATCACTGCCCACAGATTCCTGGACAATCAGGTCCTGGAGTGTTTTTTCCTGTTTCCAACACACCTGATCCAACTTACTGGCTCATTAATGAGCCCTTCCTGAACTGATATGAGTGTTTTAGATCAGCAAAACATGTGAAGGACAAGTGGGTACTCCAGTAGGCAACAAAATACTTTTGAAGGTCATTCTGGATAACAGCATCTGCTAAATGCAAATTGTACGCAAATGTATATTATAATTTATTGGAACATCTCAAAACTGATGCAGTTCAATTACCAACATTACCCGCAACAAAGAACCAACAACGGTAAAGCACTCACCCTCAGTTATCTGTGCTCCACGACAAAGCTCATGGTCGTCCCATCAAATGAAGGAGGGGCGATAATTCGGGGCCCTTGTTGTGATGTGATGCTAATGACTGGCTTAGTGCTGGATGTTGCTACTCCTGGTGGGGCGAGGTACAGGCCTGGTGCAGATCCCACACTGTCACCCTCTGAACATGCAGACGACTGGGCGTGTAAATGGGGTGGTAGCAAGGTTGGTGGGTAGATGAAGTAGGGTGGGGGGGCATAGGCTGGACTAAGGGTGATGGGTGAGATGGGTCCAGGGGTGACGGACAGTGGTACGTCCAGATATCGGCCACTTTCAGGGTAATAGAGTCTCTGAGTGGCTGGCTGCAGGGGGATGGGGGTGTCTACCAGGTAGCACTGACCAGTGGTGGGGTCCAGCAGCAGCTTGCGCTGAGTGCTTGGGAGAGGGGCATCCATGGGGGGTGTAATGCATAGAAGTTGGGGGTGAACTGTGTGGTGATACACCATTGTTGCTGTCGGGCTCTCAGGAGACCAAGAGTCTGTGACGACCGGGGAGCGCTGCAGGGGTGGGTGGGATTGCGAGGGACGGGGTTGGGGAGCAAGGTTGTGCTCAGTGGGGCAAGATTTAACAGGGATGCTCAGATAGTTTTCAGAATCAGAGAGTGCGGGATGCGAGTGCTGAGGTTTAGCAAGAGTCTCTGAATTAGTCGTGCTGGTCATCCCTCTTTCTTCTAGCTTAGCTTTCGATGGAGAAATCTTCAGACACAAGGGTCCCTTAGTGGAGCTGGACTTCCCACTGGTGGAACACTGTCTGTCCTGCTGTGCGCTAACAGCAGTTTTACTGCCTAGACTACTTCCTGGACCCAACAAACACCTATTATCATATGAGTCGGGCTTAGTGGTGAAGGTTTTAGGTGTGTCCATTTGCACAACTGGTTTCATGCATATCCTCTCGGCGTGAGACTCAATGTTTGTGAATTTCCTCTGTTCGTCTTCAGGGTCCGTTTTTCCTGCCAGCCTGTGTTCCTCACTGGCGATGAGGGAGAGTACGTGACTGTCTGTTACCACCTGGGGCGCCTCTGTTTTGCGCTTCCACTCATTCCTGTCAAAGACGTAGAGCTGTTCCATCGTTTTCACAGCTGCCTTCAGCTTCTCGAGAGCTGCCTGGTTTGTGAGCCTGCACTCCACTTTCTGTTTGACCGATTTTGGGTCAGGCTGTTTCGTGCATGGTACCCGACGCATGCTGTCATTTCTGGTGCATTGTGAGATCTCTCTCCCCGTCTCTGTTTCTCGTAAGCTCTCACCACTCACTTTTGCACCTCGTTGTGTGCCACCACTTGTGTTCACAGACTGGCACTTGATCACCATGGGACTTGGGAATTGTGCTTTGTCAGGTTCTTTCTTCATGACTTGGCTCTCCTCATGTGATGCAGAAGGTTCTGTTTTATGCTCCACGTTCTCCAGTGACACAAACCTGTAGGAGCTTTTCACCAGCTTGCGCACATCTCGCACCTGGTGGATGGGGGTGTGGAGCTTCCATTTGTTGTCCCGGACATCCCTCACCATGAAGTGTGGTGCTTTGTCGCTCACAGAGAGCACATGGCTCTTACCGGGTTTGCTTCCGATGTTAGGGGTCAGGAGGCTGGCTATGCTGAATGGGTTGCTGTTGTTTTCTTTTGTGCTGTGCAAGCGAATTGTGATCTCCTGGGCTTTCCCGCCTTGATTTCGGTCTGAAGTAGCACTTGTTTCTCTGTGCACTCCTTCTCCTGAAAGCTTTACTGGACTCCTCTCTTTAGGGAGGAGATGTGAGCTGGGTACATATAAGTGGGACATCTTGGTCGTCTTACCATTAGCATTTTCTCTCTTCTTTTCCATCGTTTGCTCTGAGGTGGACGCAGTCATCTTCACAGGTTTGCTGTCATTTCCAGGGTGGGTCTTGAAGATCACCTGCTCACCATCTTTCCAGGTTTTGAAGGCACTTTTTTGGCTGCATGGTAATTGGCCCTTTTTGCTTTCAGAAGGGTCTGCCTTAGACGTGACTGCTACTTTGTTGGGTGACTCGACATTGACTTCTGCAGTGGCAGCATGTGAACTGTCCTGTGCCTCTTCTTCAGAAAGGTGGGAAACACTGTCCATTATGTCTCCAAGCTCCTCCAGGGAGACAACAGACAGTCTGGACCCTGCTTCTGACGTCTGCCTCTGTAAGTCTTTGGTGCCTGTGCTGTTCCTGTGAGAGTCCGTTTCCTGATCCAGAGGGCACGGCGAGACATGTTGCATTTGGACCCTCTCCATACACTCTTGTTCAAACTGCATTTTCTTGGAGATGACATTTTTCAAGAGACTTGAGGCAAAAATTGCTTTTTTGTATGTGTTCTCTATACCATCTTCCACCTCAGATGGCTGGCTTGCTGCCTCATTTCCTGACCTGGCTGGATTGGTGATGGCAACATTGGCTGTGGCACATGACCCCATAGCACTGTGTGAGCTTTTTGTGACCAAACCTGCTTCCACGTTGCAACTGACATTCATCATCTCAGTTGGGTTGACATCCTTGGCCTCGTCTTTCTCAGACCGAAAGTTGCTCCGCAGTTCTATTTTCCTAGCTGACTCAGAAGATCCATTCTGAGACATGTCAGTGACCACATTACTGTTTTTGTTCTCCGCAAGCTTGGTAGCCTCTAGTGTGCCACGTTCACGGCCTATGCCGCCATAATTCCAGTCAACAAAGGTGGACCACCTGTTGAAGCTCAGCCCATGCTCAGAGACAGAGGACTCACTGGATGTCCTCAGGTTGATGGCATCAAAGTAGGGGCATGCCAGACTACGGAATGACTTGGCTGTTAGGTTGCGTACTTCTTTGTCTGCATCATCCAGCTCACTAACGGAACTAGATGCACCACTTGAATACTCGTTCACGTCCTTACCCCTCAACTTACTGGCAAGGTGCTGGCGACCTGGCGCTGGGATGAAACAGCGGCCATGCTCCCGAAGTGCCTCATCCTTGCTGACAGAGTTTACGAAAACTCCAGTGGAGTTTCGTACTGTTTGGTAGTGGGTATCTTCTTCTTGACCACTAACAGGTGGGCAAGCTTTAACAGCCATGTGAACCTGTCCAGTGGAACACAGCCTGTCATCTTGCATCTTGCAGGGACTCTCGTCCGAACTCGTGCCTTTGTCCGATTCGCATGGCTCACTTTCGGTGCTAACTGGTGCCCCTGTAGCCGCCAGTTTGGGTGGCCGGGAACTTTGTCCATCCATCCGTTGGCTGCTTTTGGCCCTTATTCCATCCGCATTAACACTCTCGAATGATGCATAATCCACAAATGAGTACACAAGGTTGTCGTCATCATAATCCCAGCGTGATCCGTGACTAAAGTCGCAGTCGGCATCATGGTCAAGCTCCGTCAGCTGGATCTCGTGAGTCGTAATGTAGTGCGATTCTGCATCTGCTGTTGGCGTAGCATTCTCGTCCTCCGATTGACGGTGACTGCCTAGGCGCATTTCCGTGTAGCTCAACTCCTCCTGCTCTTCTTCGCCCACTGAACTCCCAGTTTTGACCGAAGAGGAAGAATCTTTTGTGTCTCCAGTGTCCCTCCATCGGAACACGGCCAGCTGGTTCCCCTCCCCTGTGAACGTGACCTTCACAGTTTTGGTGCCGTTCGTCCGCGTGCCAGCGGAGAGTGCCGTGTTGGTTTCCCCGAGGTCCGCATAGTTGGACTCGGACTCCACCTCTGAGATCGTGGGCTGCTGTTTCTGCTTCAATGGAGCCGCAAGCTCACCGAGAGTGAGAGTCTCCATGTGAGTAGAGGGGACGAAGAGAGCACACGGAGTGATTACAGAAAGAGAGAGAGATGGGAGGGGGGGGGCCAAAGAGAGAGAGAGAGAGAGAAAGTTAGAAAAAGAAAAACCAGTGACAGAAAGAGAAATGAGTAGGAGAAAGATAGAGAACAATGAAAGAGAAAGAGAAAAAAGAGAGAGGGACGGAGACAAATTAAGGTGAGAGCGGGACAGGAAGAGAAAGAGGGAGAGAAAGAAAGAGAAAGAGAGAGAGAGAAAGAAAGAGAGGGAGGGAAGGAGAGAGGGTGACTGTCCTGGTCTCACAGATCGCTCGGTGTTCAGCTCATGGACTGTTTACGCACAAGCTCCCCCGCCACCCCTCCCTCCGGAGCTCATATGACCAAACTCCCTCAGACAGCGCGAGGACACGAACCCCAAACTCACATTCACACCAGCAGAGGACACGCAGTACTGCAGAGTCAAGATCACTCATGCAGAGTGTATAAATAAACACATTAATTAATTAATGTAAAAATAAGGGGTACAACTCATCAGCGGTCTGTTGTCGCTGGTGTTGGAAGAAAACCTCGTATCTCCAAAATGGTAACTTTACAGGAGAAGGAAAAAACACACTTTACTTTTAATGTAAGTCAATGGAACCAGACTTTTTTCCAAGTCATTTTGGGTCGTTTGTTTTAGTCCATTCATCATGAAATTTACATATAATGTAAAGGGTAACAAGTATTTTCAAATCATGTCAAAAACTAAAAAAGCGTCTATATATATATATATATATATGTACACACTATCTATCTATCTACATACACATTTATTCTATTGTAACAAGCTTGACATCATAACAATAGTAGAACCCTTTTCAGTGCTATACAGAACCATATTCAAAAACCTTTTCAGCATGAAATGATCCCATATAGAGCTCATGGTCCTAAATAGAACCATTGCCTTTACCAAAGAACCCTTGGAAAGCCATCATTTTAAGAGAGTAGAACTCATGGTTTCTTGATGGAACCATTGCCTTTAATAAAAAACCCCATGAATGACCGTCTTTTGTAAAGGGGTTTAACAGTGTTTGGTAATATATGAACACCCAACACAAGCTGACCTTCATTTAACAGGTGACCAAACGGTGGAAACTTTATATTTATGGACGCTGAAGATGTCAGTTCGCCTCGCACCGTCAGTTACGTGGAGAATGACTTTTATTGTTATTATTATTGGGGCTTACATCACTCATCAACACTAATAGCAAAATACAGAGAATCACGTTACCGCGCACGACGTGAGCCCGAAGACATTTGCTGTTGACTGAGCGTTAGCAGCGTCCGGCTGTGGAGCGCGACAGCTGCCGTCCACTATTAGAGCGAACGGTCAGTGGAGTGGGCCAGTTGGCCCCGTACAAGAGAAATTCCCCACGAAGAAATGCAAGAGGGAACAAACGCACAGGCATAACTGCAGAGGTGTGACAGATATCAACCCATTGAACATGCCGCCTCTGGCTGCTCTGAGAAACAGCTGTTTCGGCCGCTTTTCTTTACCTCGGAGGGGTGAAAGTCAACAAATGGCATTCATATCCACGAAAAACATGGCCTGATAAGCCTCTCTTAATAAGACTGCATGTATAATCATCAAAGAAAACACATTAAACAGCAGTAAATCAATACAGCAACACATTACAGCATTATTATGGGATTATATTATTATTGATTATGGGAGCAGTGTAGTATGTGAGATCCTTTTAAACCAATAAACCAATCTTTTGTTTTCCCTACTAACTGAAAAAGTCAACCTTTTTTGTAGCACGAGACACATTTTATCCATCTTTATCATCAGAAAGTCTGTGACTCACTTTTAGCCACGAACTGAGGCATTAGCCACAGAAGGAGCTATTAGCCATGAAGTGAGTCTGTGAGGTGCTTCTCAGCTATGCAGTGGGTATTTTTATCCACGTACTAAATTAATGATTCCTGCGCGGCGCCCCCTGCAGGGGCTCTGGCCTCTCCAGTCTGTGTGGATTCCCAGGACATCACTGGCAGAAAATCACCTTGTTTAAAACCGCGATTTCGGGTCATTCGGTCTCAGGCTCACGTCCACGGCCTGGACAGAAGCTTCATAAATGGGTTAAACTTAGGGGCTATTTAAAATGAAGACACCCACCCAGACAAGCGCCCAGAGATCAGTTACGTACAGCAGGGTCTTATAAAACAGCAGGTGTCGAATCAGAAGGACCATTAATCACACCTATCCAGCTCCAGGCTGCAGCACAGAACGCATTACCACATGCACACTCAACCAGAGGACACTCGGTTTAGGGTCAAACATTAGAAACATTAGGGCCTCTAGGGAGTTTCACCAAACGGGATTTCTCATTAAGCTGGATAATTTAAGGCCAAATAGTGGGTTCTGGTCCAATAACAATGCTGCTCGGCTGTAATCTGACTGGACAGACTCTTCTGAGGGCTAAAGTTCGCTGGCTAACTGAAGGTCCTCATCCAAATGCCAACGCAAACATTCCAGCTGTGAACAAAAAGATGTGTTTATCGTTTATACTTAAAGGGGCTGTCAACTTAATGAAATATTAAACATTAAATTGATCATTATAAGGATTTTACTTATTGTTAACTTTAGATATATTTGAAACAGAAATGGGTGATACAGCAAACATGTAATATCACACGTAATATCAATATTTTAAGGCGAGACATCTGAAAACTTTGGAATGACACAGTAGAGCCACATGTATAATACACTATCAAAAACTATGGACACAATAATTTAGATTTTATTATTTATATATAATTTATATTCAGTATTCCACATATTTTTTTCAGTAAATGCAAAAAGGTAAATAATCAACTAGGAGTCAGTGTTTTAGCTGGTAGTGCTAGTAGGAGTTTAGCTAACAGATCATGCAAACGTCCTTAGCATTGAGTAATGGAATTGAGGCTAGGTGGCTACTGTACGATGGCGTTTTAGGGCCCCGTTAATAAAAATAAAAACAGTAGACTTTTCTTTAAATAGTACGACTTTTTTCTCAAAATATGATTTTTTTCTGGAAATATTATGACTTTATTCTCAAAATATACTGCACGACTTTTTCTTCAAAATAGTACAATTTTTTTCTCGAAATATTACGACTTTATTCTCAAAATATTATGACTTTATTCTCAAATAAATATTTTTATTAACAGTGGCCCTAAAACACCGTCGTACTATTGGCAACAAATCAATCAAGCAACGGTAATTTGGAGGGACTTCACAGAAGAGATGCTGACAGTAGGAAGTAAAGAATAAAGGACAGGAATATTTAAATAAGATAAATCTGATTTAGCCCATAAAACGCAGAGAATGCTAGCTGGCTTACACGCTAACTAAAGAGACTTTGGTTTGTGTGGGGCTTCTTCCAACACAGCCCTGCTCAACTCAGATCCAACAAACAAGACGCAAAAGTGCAGAAATCTCTCAATCTCCAAATTTTGCTTCTTTAGTTCAGCACTGGCGCTCTGACGCTAATGTTGCTAATAAACACTATAAGTCGAGAGTCACCCAAATCTTTTCTGGAAACACATCCCCAAATCTTCTCTCAACCCCCTCAAACAGCATCCAGCTCTTCATTAAGGTGGCACCGACTTTGAGGATGTGGTTTAGGACACAGTATGACTTACAGTGAGCTATAAAAATGAATTCTTGGCTCAGCTAAAGTTCGAGCAGTTCGAGAAATGTTTTGGGGATGCGTTGACCGAAACTATTGGTTTTAGTGTTAGCCACATTCGCTTTGTTGCTCCAGCTCAAAACTAAAGAAGCAAAATTTGGACACCAAACGTGTCTTGGCTGATCAACTCCTTCTGGGTGAGGGGAAAAGTTGTGTGAATTTCATTTTTCACAAATTTGCGTCTTTAATAGGGTCTTAGATTTTGGTCCGAAGCCAAACACAGCCTAAATAAGCTCAACCCGAACCACCTGATCAACTTTTAAATCGGAACCTCAGCCGATTCCAATGAAACTGTCCAAACTGACCTGTACTGGCCCATTGCCACCCAAAGTGGTGGAACATAAACTACAACATTTTTAATGACAGCTGAATAAATTAAAGTGTACTTATAATCACAGCTATAATATACAAAATAAAAAAATAATATGATAAGATAATCAACATCAGTTTTCCAGTCATTAATTTGGAGACACCGCTACGTACGACACCAAGTGGCCAGAGAAATTAGCCAAAATAAGTGGACAGCCTGTTTAAAGCTGTTTTAATGTTAATGTTCACATGTGCATAATTGAGGCTCTCAGTCAGGTGACACTTCTGATGTAGGGTGAGTGAGGTAACCTAACAGTGCCAGATAGTGAGAAATGCTAGAGTATCTGTTACAGACACTCTACTCTTTCGTAGCAGCAGTGACCCCCCGAGACCCCTGATCCTCAACTTGACCCCAGAGGTCATAAAGATGACCTTTACGGAGACTCGAATAGGCCGTAGCAGGTGTGCTCGTGTGCTCTTTCCCCGGGGAGAGTTTTAGTGCTGTGGAGACATGAGAAGAGACTCTACATGCCAAACACTCTGTCCAATATGCCAGGCTTATGACCACATACACCAGCCAGGCTGACCAAACATTTACAACCGTTCTTAATACGAGCCGCACAACCTTCTGGACGCCAAATATCAATGACTGACCGTCATATACTGACCAAACTGGACTTCCAATGGGGAGTTTTAACCAAAGTTCATACACTAAACACTCATATAGGCAAAATAAAAGGGTTCTCTGGACCACTCATGGTTCCCTAAAGCATTACAGTGGATTTCAGTATGAGATGTGTGTAATGTAAAGGTTCTAGAAAGAACCCTTACATGTGGTACATTATTTGAAGACTCTTCAAAATTGGTTCTTAGGGAACCAAAAGTGGTTTTGCTCCAAAGAACCCTTCATGGCATGACTTTTAATGTAAGATAATGTAAACAGATGTTATTCCCAAGCAATTTTGGAGCATTTTTATTGGTCCATTCATCATTTTTTCATACACTTTGAAAGACAGACAGCTGCTTAATTTTTTTTTGATGTAAAAAAAACAATGGAGGTAGGTACGGCTCCGCCCCTCTCATTTTATTACAGGTGATAAATACAGGCTGCGCCCCTCTCATTTTATTACAGGTGATAAAAATGCCCCTCTCATTTTATTACAGGTGATAAATAGAGGCTCCGCCCCTTTCAATTTAATACAGATGCCAAAGAGAGGCTCCGTCCCATTTAACTTACTACAGGTGCTGAAGTTCAGCCACGCCCCTTTAATCTCATTACGGATGCTAAAGAGCAGCTCCACCCCCTCAAAGAGAGGCTCCACCCCCTCATCTTATTACAGATGCTAAAGAGCAGCTCTGCCCCTCTCATTACAGGCGCTAAAGAGCAGCTCTGCCCCTCTCAAAGAGAGGCTCCACCCCCTCATCTCATCACAGGCGCTAAAGAGCAGCTCTGCCCCTCTCATTAAAGGTGCTAAAGAGAGGCTCCACCCCCTCATCTCATCACAGGCGCTAAAGAGCAGCTCCGCCCCTCTCATTAAAGGTGCTAAAGAGAGGCTCCACCCCCTCATCTCATTACAGGCACTATAGAGCTTCCATCTCATTACCTGAATGGTTTAAATCTCCAGACTGTTCTGAATGAAGCTGATGTAGCATAATGTGTTCATTATTCCTTTATTCCCTCTCTTTCTCTCTCTCTCTCTCTCTCAGACAGGTTCATTATTTTGGAATGATTTGTTGCCCACTACGGTGGCCCGGAGGTGTCGGAGGCTAAAAAAAGCAGAAGCGAGATACAAAGCTGTCATCAACAATGCCAGCAATGCTGAACATCCACAGCGTGAACCTACTGACTCTGACGCCTGACAAAAGGAGACACACACTGCGGGGGGAAGCTGCAGTCGCTGCTCTTCGTCCCTGCTGACATCATAATCTCACTATATTAATAAATGCACATGTGCACATTAATTCGCAGACACGGCTGCGGCCGTTTAGGAACTGTTTTACAGCAACAAATCTAGTTTACCCTGTTTTTCCCGGCTCACCCAAACGATGTCAATCAGTCAAGGCATGTTTGGGGTCTGATGTCTGGGTCTTTAGTCTTAGGACTGCTGTGAGCTGCTAATAAGTAGGGTAAATGGATGTAGACTGATTAGCATGGTGCTAACTGCATACTTATATTGCTCGAAGACGTGTGAAGCTAAACAACAACCTCTAAAAACAGTTAAAATAGTTTCTGACACTGTCATCTATAAACACAGAACAAAGTAGGTTAGCATAGCTAAAACAGTAGCAACCACCTGGAAGCCTGAAGTTTGTCCATGTTTATAGATAACAGTGAGTCACACAGTGTCAGAAACCTACGACGGCGTTTTAGGGCCACTCTTAACAAAAATAAAAACAGTAGACTTCGAGAATGAAGTCGCAATATTTTGAGAAAAAAGTCGTAGAATTATGACATTAAAGTGGCATCAATACCAGGAAATATTGTGGCCAAAGGCTTTGCGAAGGGAAGCAGCGCCTCCTGGTGTTAAATGAGGGGCGGTGAGTTGGTGGAGTTATACTTTCATATCGATTCACCCATAAAGAAACACTCAGTCTCCCTGTCTCTCCTGCACATCAGCACCAGCCTGTTATTAGTAAAAGAACCGGCTGAAACGGCTGAGCAGGAAACTGTGTTTATCTAGAATAAAGAGCCAGATGGACTCGGAGGAAACCGTGTTTATCTAGAATAACGAGCCAGACGGACTCGGAGGAAACTGAGTTTATCTAGAATAAAGAGCCAGACGGACTCTGAGGAAACTGAGTTTATCTAGAATAAAGAGCCAGACGGACTCGGAGGAAACTCTGTTCATCTAGAATAAAGAGCCAGACGGACTCTGAGGAAACTGTGTTTATCTAGAATAAAGAGCAGACGGACTCTGAGGAAACCGAGTTTATCTAGAATAAAGAGCCAGACGGACTCTGAGGAAACCGAGTTTATCTAGAATAAAGAGCCAGACGGACTCGGAGGAAAACCGAGTTTATCTAGAATAAACAGCCAGGCGGACTCTGAGGAAACTGTGTTTATCTAGAATAAAGAGCCAGACGGACTCGGAGGAAACTGTGTTTATCTAGAATAAAGAGCCAGACGGACTCGGAGGAAACTGTGTTTATCTAGAATAAAGAGCCAGACGGACTCTGAGGAAACCGAGTTTATCTAGGATAAAGAGCCAGACGGACTCGGAGGAAACTGTGTTTATCTAGAATAAAGAGCCAGACGATCTCGGAGGAAACTGTCTGTCTGTGTTGTTGAAGGAGAATCTCAGGCAGGGTCGTCTACACGGCTATCGGGGGCTTCATCTCCCCCCATTCAAAGAGGGCATGAAGTTTCACAGACAGTGAGAATGATGATCAGAATGATCCACAGAGAGACAGGAGTGAGTGGAGCTCCGGTGCCAGTACAGCAACCGAGACCCCAATACGTTATGGCAGCCCCCCTACAGTTAGCCCCCTTACAGGTAGCCCCCTTACAGTTAGCCCCCCTACAGTTAGCCCCCTTTATCTTCCAAATATTACGACTTTATTCTCGAAATATTACGACTTTATTCAAGTCTACTATTTTTATTTTTATTAACATTGGCCCTAAAACGCCGTGGTAGAACCCACATAATCAAGTCTACTAGAAAGTTCTTCTTAAAACCCACTCAGGCAGTTTTCACAAAGATTCTGACCTTCACCAATGTTTTCTTATTTGGGACGTAGACTTTTTTCTTAGGACCTTTTTCAGGAACAAATTTCAGGAAAAACTTGGGACGATATGAATGGAAGAGGCCTAATGTTTCAAACCACTTATGGGAAAACTTTCTTTAATTTGGGGAAGTAGGAGGACGTAGAAACATCTACTAAAGCTCAGTTTCACATCCCCGTCCTGATTTCACTTCCCAAGGACCCTCGGACAGAGTTATCGAGTTAGCACGTTTTCACGGTCATGCCGGTGCAGTTAACTGTGAAACTAGCTGTGTTGCATTTGTTTAAGAATCTATTTAAGTCACAAAAAGTCAGATCTACACATCCACCTGTGCCTTTTGAGGCTCCTCCCAGAGTTGCTCATTGATGGCGATGATATGTGATTCACCCAGTAACACTGTGAATACTGGGACCAGAAACCAGGGGGAGTGAGATCAGGATGGGGATGTAAGATTCCGCTCCACACCGGCACCTTTCCTTTCTTATTAAAGTCATTTATATTTATCAACAAACAGGCTTTGGGCTGCAAGATGCTGACATCACTGCTACTGAGTGCTGATTGGTTAGCATTACTGGTACTGAGTGCTGATTTGTTAGCATTACTGCTACTGAGTGCTGATTTGTTAGCATTGCTACTACTGAGTGCTGATTGGTTAGCATTACTGCTACTGAGTGCTGATTGGTTAGCATTACTGCTACTGAGTGCTGATTTGTTAGCATTGCTACTACTGAGTGCTGATTGGTTAGCATTACTGCTACTGAGTGCTGATTGGTTAGCATTGCTACTACTGAGTGCTGATTGGTTAGCATTACTGCTACTGAGTGCTGATTGGTTAGCATTTTCCTACTGAGTGCTGATTGGTTAGCATTACTGCTACTGAGTGCTGATTGGTTAGCATTACTGCTACTGAATGCTGATTGGTTAGCATTTTCCTACTGAGTGCTGATTGGTTAGCATTACTGCTACTGAGTGCTGATTGGTTAGCATTACTGCTACTGAATGCTGATTGGTTAGCATTTTCCTACTGAGTGCTGATTGGTTAGCATTACTGCTACTGAGTGCTGATTGGTTGGCATTACTGCTACTGAGTGCTGATTGGTTAGCATTTTCCTGCTGAGTGCTGATTGGTTAGCGTTTTCCTACTGAGTGCTGATTGGTGAGCATTACTGCTACTGAATGCTGATTGGTTAGCATTACTGCTACTGAGTGCTGATTGGTTAGCATTACTGCTTGTTTATATTGTACTGTGTTGAATGGATGAATTGGATTCTTCTGCCAGATTGGTTCAGTTTTAACTGTCTCAGACTTTGGACTAAAACCCCTTCGCCTTCAGTGATTCTACACATCAGTTATGTTTGCTTTATTAAGACAAACGATAAAACATCATAAAACTGCCTAAACGTTACCAAATGTTTCAGTAGTGACTATTAGTGACAATTTTAGCTCATTTTGAGCAGAACCCAAAAACACAGCCAGAACATGACTGTCAAACACAGCTTTGAACAGCTGTACACATAGAAAATCATCATGTTTTTCATTAAAACACAAAAAAGGTTTACATACTTGTAGAAAATCAGTGTTTGAGTGGAGACAATTCATACAGTTATAAACTGATGTTCAGATTTTGGGACTCATTTACTTCAAAACAACAGGATCTAACTGCTCACCATGTGGCCATGAGGGACAGGGATGCAGCCTCACTTCCTGCTCTGAAAGGCAGGGGCGTGGGTAAAATAAGGCTCCGCCCACAGGGGGCAGCATTTTGTTAATGAAGATGTCTTATTTTGAAAATTAAGCTCACGATAATAAATCTTTCCCTTTAAAAGAAATAGAAAAAGATCTTTTTTAAAAAAAAAGACATTGAAAAAAATGCAAATAAATGTACGTATTATTTTCTCAAGTGTAAATTTAGGGGTTAAGGGTTCGGGACAGACACCTCCCAGTAGCAAGTACCCTATAAATGAAGATTTGGTATATATTTAGCTTATTACTATCTCTATTAATGCTTTGGGTTTAAATAGACCGAAAAAATTAATATCTAACGTCTGAATTCTTCATTTTTACTGTGGGACTGCAGTTTAAGCTGATTCAGTCCATATATAAACGACAGAGCACTTATAAACCAGGATTTTTCACAGAAGCTCCATAAGAACCCATTCATTTTAGACCTGTGAGCGCCCTCTGGTGTCTGACCAGCCCAGAAGACTTTCAGTGGCCGTTATACTCACTAGAAAAGCTCTGCTGAGCATCAAACCTGTCTCAGCTGATCGACTACGTTTGGGGAAAGTTAGCTCATTTGGTATTCTTCACCTTAAAGGACGAGAAACACAGCTGCGCCGTTTATCCCGCAGGCTGTTTTCTGTGTGAAGGTTTACTGAAGGAGGCCTCTCCGCTGAAATCGGAGTGAGTGGAGACTGGAAGAGTGACTCCTCCAGAGTCACACGGGCCACAGAAATGCAACCCAAACCCCTCCTAACAAACTCCCCCCACCATTCCAGCAGAGAGCATCTCACTGCATCCTCATACTCACTCGCAGAATCACACATATCTCTGCCAAACAAACACGGCTCGGGTTTTACGAGGGAGAAAAGGAGAAGATTGCAGGGGATCAGATTCACTGGCATTCGCCTACACGTTAAACACACACAGAGGCTTGTTTTTATACCCTGCCAGGACTTGGACTCACACTTATCTACCATATATATTCCTTATGTTAGTTCACAGACTCTTAAAAAAGATGGTTCTTCAAGGGTTCCTCAGTAAAGATGACGGTTTTATGTGGAACCATGAACACTCAAAGGACCGTTTGCATGCTTATAGGGTTCTTTGCATGGTGAAATGGTTCTTCAGGTTGATGGAGAATGTGTTGTACATGTTTCTATATAGAACCTTGTTGAAAATGGGTCGATCTAGCAGCAAAAAGGGTTCTGCTGCTGTTACGATGCCAAGCTCGTAACAATAAAAAACATTTACGGTGCTACATAGAACCACTGTCTTTGCTAAAGAAACCTTGAAGAACCTTCTTTTTAAAGATAGAGTGTGTATGTAATGATCATAATAATAATCATGTTATTATAGTTCCTTAACAAGCAGCTTGTTGCTACGTCAGAGTAACGAGCTCCGCCCACTCGCTGCTCAGCCTGCTGTAAGCCTCACCTTTTGAAGTACGGACTGAGCCATAAAACTGCCGCAATATCAGGTTCAGCTCAGTTTTGTCAATTTTTGCCAGATCAGTATTAATGTTGTTTTGTTCCAGCCAGTCTGTAAAGCATCTTACAGCCCATTTAGTTTGGCGAATGGTGTTGGGTTCATTTCTGGCTGATTCCAGGTTGTTTAGCTGTTCTTCTGTCACAGCTGCCAACTGAAAAGCTGCTCAGTGGTGATGACAGTTTGGGAATTTAGTGTAGCCTCGTCTTCAGAGTCTGACCAAATCAGCTGTCGGTCAAATGTGACCTTAAAAGTGTCCGTTTTCTGTTTGTGGCAAAGTAAGAAGTAAAAACGTCCAAATGCCTCAAGCATCTCCTACAGCTGTCAAAGTCGGCATTTCAGCGGAGAGATGTAGTGTTTGTGGAAAAAGAATGCTTCTCAACCAATCAGCTTGAGTGGCTGGAACTAACTGTTGTGTATATATATATATATATATATATGAAGGCATATTATTGTTATGCATATGTACAATTACTGCTTATTTGCTGAATTTAAAATGTGGCCTGTTTAAAACTTATGGTGTATTTTATATTTTGTTTTTTCCAGCATTAACAAATAAATATAGATTTTCTGCTAAAATTTCCATGAAAACACCACAGAAGAAAATCAGCAAACCTTTATTTGACTGGGATTGTTCAAACGTTTGACTGTATATGTAAGTACCTATAAGTAAAAACTAGCGGTGTCAATGCAATAAACCATAAAAGGCATAAAAGTTTTTTAATACCACTACTGCATTTTCCTAGTTTGACCCTCCTAAACATTAACCATTAACCATTAATTATAAAAAATATTGCAACTTATATCAATTAGCTATGCAAAATGTGATTAATTGCAATTAACTATAAATTAACTATTAACTATTGATCACATAAACATGTGATCAATCACGATTAACTACACAAAATAATGCAATTCATTTCGATTAACTATAAAAAAAATGCAACTAACAGCAATTAACTACGCAAAATGTGATTAATCTCGATCAACAGCATTAAAACATGATCAATCGCAGAAAATAAAGCAAGTAATCATAATTAATTGTTTTAATCATTTGGTATCCCTATTAATAACTTATATGTATTACATATAGGGTTGGGGTCCAAAAGTCTGAGACATAACAATCTTGGTAAAAAGCAGAATCTTTTAATGTTTTTGTGAATTTCAGAATTTCTTAGTATTTGGTTTCATAGTATTTTGTCCCAGTTTTGCTTGAATGACAGCGTCCCCTCAATTCTGACGAGCAGATCAGATCCACTGGAGAGTCGTCTGAATGCGAGCTTCACTGGAAGAGAGAAGACCAGGCCTCCGTTACTTTTTCTAATAGAAGCTACAGTTTGGGGGGGATACTGATTTTTTTCTGGTGAAGAGCAGCCAAACATCCACACAACCACTAAGTGATCACCTTTTCATCATATGGAGGGAGGATTTGGTCCCCACAAAGATATAATCTCACACACACACACACACACACTTCATGGTGACAGCAGAGTAAGGTAAAAACCATGAAGCCACACAGACCTCAACTTCTTTTATTACATTATTTATTGAATTGTAACAAATAAACTCACAAAAGCTAAGAACATCTCAGATCTCATAAATGCTACTTTTCTTTGATATTAAAACAAAGCACGGTTGTTCTCATCATCATCATCATCATCATCATTGTGTCCTTGTTTAAGTTTGTTCCCTTTGTGTTTTTTTTAACCATGGTCAGTAATGGCTCTGCAGCAGCATCTAGTGGTCAGAGTGAGTACTGCATGAACTCTGCCCCCAAATCACTGCAGCAAAGATGACCAACATTTCACTCTTGCGCTGAGTAAAAACACAAGTGCTCTTCACTTTCTATTCATGTCGGGCTGCATTGTCAACAGCAGCCACCAGAGGGCGCTCCAGCTGTGGAAAACTGTTCTGCTGAATATGAGGTAGTATTTATTGATTTTTACATAGTTGCTATTACAAGAAAACCTTCTATCTTTGAGATGGTAATGTACGGAACCCTGATGGTGTCATCCCATAAAAATAGAAATAATGCGTGGCCACGATTTAGTAAGGCATGGGAACGAGATCCACGACTTAGTAAGGCGTGCGAACAACATAATTAAGTCGTGACCACAACTTAGTAAGGCATGGGAACGAGATCATGCCTTACTAAGTCGTGGCCGTGCATTAGGATCTCAATCCCACGCCTTACCAAGTCATGGCCACGCATTAGGATCTCAGTCCCATGCCTTACTAAGTCATGGCCACAACTTAATTATGTTGTTCTCACGCCTTACTAAGTCGTGGCCATGCATTAGGATCTTGTTCCCCCGCCTTACTAAGTGGTGGCCACGCATTAGGATCTCAATCCCACGTCTTACTAAGTCGTTGCCACAACTTATGTTGTTCTCACGCCTTACTAAGTTGTGGCCATGCATTAGGATCTTGTTCCCATGCCTTACTAAGTCATGACCACAACTTAATTATGTTGTTCTCACACCTTACTAAGTTGTGGCCATGCATTAGGATCTTGTTCTCATGCCTTACTAAGTCATGACCACGACTTAATTATGTTGTTCTCACGCCTTACTTAGTCATGGCCATGCATTAGGATCTGAATCCCACGCCTTACTAAGTCATGGCCACAACTTAATTATGTTGTTCTCACGCCTTACTAAGCTGTGGCCATGCATTAGGATCTTGTTCCCTTGCCTTACTAAGTCATGACCACAACTTATGTTGTTCTCACGCCTTACTATGTCATGGCCACGCATTAGGATCTCAATCCCACGCCTTACTAAGTTGTGGCCATGCATTAGGATCTCAATCCCACACCTTACTAAGTCATGGCCACAACCTAATTATGTTGTTCTCAAGCCTAAGTCTGGCCATGCATCATGATCTTGTTCCCATGCCTTACTAAGTGGTGGCCACGCATTAGGATCTTGTTCCCATGCCTTACTAAATTGTGGCCACGCATTAGAATCTTGTTCCCACACCTTACTAAGTCATGGCCACAACTTAATTATGTTGTTCCCACGCCTTACTAAGTGGTGGCCACGCATTAGGATCTCAATCCCACACCTTACTAAGTCATGGCCACAACCTAATTATGTTGTTCTCAAGCCTAAGTCTGGCCATGCATCATGATCTTGTTCCCATGCCTTACTAAGTGGTGGCCACGCATTAGGATCTTGTTCCCACACCTTACTAAGTCATGGCCACAACTGAATTATGTTGTTCCCATGCCTTACTAAGTGGTGGCCACGCATTAGGATCTTGTTCCCATGCCTTACTAAATTGTGGCCATGCATTAGGATCTTGTTCCCACACCTTACTAAGTCATGGCCACAACTTTATTATGTTGTTCCCATGTCTTACTAAGTGGTGGCCACGCATTAGGATCTTGTTCCCATACCTTACTAAATTGTGGCCACGCATTAGGATCTTGTTCCCACACCTTACTAAGTCATGGCCACAACTTAATTATGTTGTTCTCACGCCTTACTAAGTCATGGCCACGCATTAGGATCTTGTTCCTACGCCTTACTAAGTTGAGGCCATGCATTAGGATCTCAATCCCACGCCTTACTAAGTCATGGCCACATTTTAATTATGTTGTTCTCATGCCTTACTAAGTTGTGGCCACGCATTAGGATCTTGTTCCCACGCCTTACTAAGTCATGACCACAACTTAATTAAGTTGTTCTGATGTCTTACTACGTTGTGGCCATGCATTAGGATCTTGTTCCCACGCCTTACTAAGTCATGGCCACGCATTAGGATCTCAATCCTATGCCTTACTAAGTCATGGCCACAACTTAATTATGTTGTTCTCACGCCTTACTAAGTTGTGGCCATGCGTTTTTTGTATTTATTCAGGAGGTCACTATATAGCATATAGCAATGCTATAGAAGAAGGAAAATTTGCTCTTGTATGTATGTTACTCTAACGGGGCTCATATCCTACCTTTACCCTGTTCTACTGTGCCTTTGAAGCTGATATATGTAAATGAGCTCTGTTCTGATTGGCTGTGCCTCATTCAAAAAGCACTAAAAAAGGCTGTGTTCACATTACCAGGTTGAAGTGGCACAGATCTGATTTTTTGCCCTAATGTGACTCAGATCTGATGTTTTCAGGGCTGTGTGGACACAAATCTGATCTTTTCAAATCCGACCTGAGCCACTTTCATATGTGGTCCTAGATCGGATACGTATCCGATTCATGGCCATGCGGCCTTAATGTGACGCTCAGATGGGAATTCATATGCTTTTTTTTCCACTGCGCGTGCGCCATCATTCAGCGTTACCATGGCAACAGCGCCAAACAGAAGCTAAAGCCTGTAAATGGTGGAAAAGCAGCTCATCTCCCCTTTTTCTCCTTCGTCTCGCTCTAATAATGAAGCTGAGAGCCGATCAGAGTTAATGATCTTCTCAGCGAAGCTTGTTCTGCTCGTTAGTTTGTGCTGATGGTGAACGTGATTCATTCACGTGACGTTACTGAGTAGGATGAGCTCATGAGGGTCATTTCAGGATTTGAATCACTTACCTAAACGAGTGTAAACCATCGTGTCAGAGAGATCGGATTTGAGCAAAAAATCGGATTTGAGCAACGAGGCTTGTAATGTGAACGTAGCTCTAATTTCGGTGTAAGTGGGCTAAACTGCTGTAGGCTGAATAGGTGGATGTATGGGGCTGTTTTTTGGCGGTTTATGAGTGAATGGTACTAAAGTCTAATTTAGTCAATTTGTCACATAATGATCCACCTTGAGATTTACACTTAAAAGAAAGGTGCCTTATGAAAATGTTATTTGCTGTTATTAATATTACAAAATTACAAAAGCAAATTTTCACTCCTTCTGCTGGTCCACTTGTAATAGAAATGACGCATGCCGTTGTGTGGATGACAGAACAAAGAGGAAAGATGAGAGAGATAATGATAAATAAAATCCAAGAAAGAAGGTTTCCAGTGCTGTGATTGTTCTCATACGGCACCGACTGTTTGGCCTGACTCCCTCACTCTTTCCTTGCTCCCTACTGAGTGAGCGAGGGTGCGGTTTGGAGCGCAGCCGGCTCTACATCTTCTCGTAAGTGAGCTGGTGTCCGCAGGTTTTACACACTTTCCTGTACTGATCCTCCTCTTCGTCCACCAGCTCCTCTGGACCGTAATCGTGCTGGTGGGCGCTGGTGTCCTTCCTGAACATACTGCTGCGGACCGCTCGCCTCAACTCTGATACAGAGAGAGAGACAAATATTATTTAAATGCTTAAATAATAAATCACAGAAAAGTAGATTAAGGTTAGCAATCAAGGGCTGTAACTCTGAGAGGCACAAAATGTGTGAATGTGACGCTCTACACAGCTAAAACCACTATAAATTCACCGCCATTTCATAATACTAAATAATTTTCAGTACGTACTGAATAACTCATAGTAGATAGTGAATAACTCATAGCAGATGCTGAAAAATTCACAGTAAATACTGAAAAATTCACAGTAGATACTGAAAAATTCACAGTAGATACTGAAAAATTCACAGTAGATATTAAATAATTCATAGTAGATACTGAATATTTCATAGTAGATACTGAATAATTCATAGTAGACACTGAATAATTCATAGTAGATACTGAATAACTCATAATAGATACTGAATATTTCATAGTAGATACTGAATAACTCATAGTAGATGATCAGATTCTGAATAACGTACTGTAGTTACTGAATGATTCACAGTAGATACTGAATATTTCATAGTAGATAATGAATATTTCAGAGTAGATACTGAATAATTCATAGTAGATACTGAATAACTCATAGTAGATACCGAACAACTCATAATAGATACTGAATAATTCATAATAGACACTAAACAACTCATAGTAGGTACTGAATAACTCATAGTAGATTCTGAATAACTCATAGTAGATTCTGAATAATTCATAGTAGACACTCAATAACTCATAGTAGATACTAAATATTTCATAGTAGACACTGAAAAATTCACAGTAGATACTGAAGACCTCATAATAGATGATCAGATTCTGAATAACGTACAGTAGTTACTGAATGATTCACAGTAGATACTGAAAAAATCATAGTAGACACTAAATAACTCATAGTAGACACTGAATAATTCATAGTAGACACTGAACAACTAAACATAGATACTGAAAAATTCATAGTAGATACTGAATATTTCATAGTAGATACTGAATAACTCATAATAGATACTGAAGAACTCACAGTAGATGATCAGATTCTGAATAACGTACAGTAGTTACTGAATGATTCACAGTAGATACTAAATAATTCATAGTAGATACTAAATAATTCATAGTAGATACTGAATAACTCATAGTAGACCCTGAATAATTCATAGTAGATACTGAAAGATTCATAGTAGACACTGAAAAATTCACAGTAGATACTGAAGAACTCATAGTAGATACTGAATATTTCATAGTAAATACTGAAGAACTCATAGTAGATGATCAGATTCTGAATAACGTACAGTAGTTACTGAATGATTCACAGTAGATACTAAATAATTCATAGTAGATACTAAATAATTCATAGTAGATACTGAATAATTCATATTAACAACTGAATAATTTATAGTAGATACTGAAGAACTCATAACAGATACTGAACAACCCCTAGCAGATACTGAATAATTCATAGTAGATACTGAAAGATTCATAGTAAACACTAAATAACTCATAGTACACACTGAATAATTCATAGTAGATACTGAATATTTCACAGTAGACACTGAAAAATTCATAGTACACACTGAAAAATTCACAGTAGATACTGAATATTTCATAGTAGACACTGAAAAATTCACAATATACACTGAATAACTCATAGTAGATACTGATTATTTCATAGTAGATACTGAATATTTCATAGTAGACACTTAATAACTCCTAGTAGATACTGAATGAATCATAGTAGACACTGAATAACTCATAGTAGACACTGAATAATCTCATTTCCTGTGTACCAGAGTGAAAAAGACTCTGCTTTCCTGTGAAAAACAGAGACAGTATTTGTTTGTGTATACGTTTCGTGTTTGTGCACCTTTGACTTTCTTGTTGAAGCGTTTCTGTTTCTGGACCTCCCGGTTCTCCTCTCGGCTCTCGCGGGCCTCCTCCAGCGCCTCCTCGCTGCCCCAAACCTCCAGAGAGCGCTTCACCACCTTAACCGTCACACAGAACACAAACCAACAGCTGTGTTAACTCTGAGAACAGGAGTTCTGATTTACATTTCATTTGTACCGTAACGATTTAAGTGCGACTTAATAAATAATTAATTAAGGCGGAAAAAAATGTATCTTGCATTACCACTGAAAACAGTAGCCACTATACAGTTGTATGCAAAAGTTTGGGCGCCCCTGGTCAAATTCCATGTTGTTGTTATTGTTGAGTGTAAATAAGTCAAAGGTTCTTTAAGAGTTCTTTAGTAAAGGCAGTGGTTATATCCAGAACCATGACAACCCAAAGACCAACTGACCGCACAGTTGGTTCTTTGGCTCTGTTCTATGACGGAAAAGGTGTTGTTTACCTGTATTTTCAGGTAGAGCTTCATGTCCCCCCAGCGGGGATTGTGGGGGTTCTTCTTTAGAACGAAGCGCAGCGGCGGCTCCCGCAGGTCCAGATCGCAGTCCTTCAACAAGAAAAGCTGCTTCGCCTCCGTCCGAGAAATCAGCCGGTGCTTCACTTCGTTATCTCTACAGACACAAACACAACACAAACAAACATAAACACAAATACACACAAACAGAAACAAACACAAACATACAAACACAAATCAAACAAACACAAACACAG
The DNA here is from genome assembly GCF_904425465.1 of Colossoma macropomum. Classification (NCBI taxonomy): domain Eukaryota; kingdom Metazoa; phylum Chordata; class Actinopteri; order Characiformes; family Serrasalmidae; genus Colossoma; species Colossoma macropomum. The sequence goes on along the minus strand of NW_023494796.1, from coordinate 1,964,648 downwards.
CCAAACAAAACATAAACATAGACATATAAACAAACACATAAACAAACATATTAACAAACACATAAACAAACAAACACATAAACAAACATATTAACAAA